>NC_140586.1:283469473-284019473 GCF_964204655.1 Triturus cristatus
CCCCGGCCTGGCTGGGGGTCCGGAAGCTGGGCCCGGTGCTGGAGCTCCGTCCCGGGGTACGGGAGCCCCCTGTCCCGCAAGCCAGCCGAGGGTCCGGGCGCTGGGGACGGGTGTGCACCGGGGCCCGGGGAGGCTCTCCCCGGCCTGGCTGGGGGTCCGGAAGCTGGTCCCGGGCCCGGTGCTGGAGCTCCGTTCCCGGGGTGCGGGAGCCCCCTGTCCCGCAAGCCAGCCGAGGGTCCGGGCGCTGGGGACAGGGTGTCCACCGGGTCCCTGGGAGTCTCTCCCCGGGCCTGGCTGGAGGTCCGGGAGCTGGGCCCGGTGCTGGAGCTCCGTTCCCGGGGTGCGGGAGCCCCCTGTCCCGCAAGCCAGCCGAGGGTCCGGGCGCTGGGGTCGGGTGTCCACCGAGGCCCGGGGAGGCTCTCCCCGGCCTGGCTGGAGGTCCGGGAGCTGGGCCCGGTGCTGGAGCTCCGTCCCGGGGTGCAGGGGCCCCCTGTCCTGCAAGCCAGCCGAGGGTCCGGGCGCTGGGGACAGGGCGTCCACCGGGGCCCGGGGTGTCTCTCCCCGGCCTGGCTGGAGGTCCGGGAGCTGGGCCCGGTGCTGGAGCTCCGTCCCGGGGTGCGGGAGCCCCCTGTCCCGCAAGCCAGCCGAGGGTCCGGGCGCTGGGGACGGGTGTGCACCGGGGCCCGGGGAGGCTCTCCCCGGCCTGGCTGGGGGTCCGGAAGCTGGTCCCGGGCCCGGTGCTGGAGCTCCGTTCCCGGGGTGCGGGAGCCCCCTGTCCCGCAAGCCAGCCGAGGGTCCGGGCGCTGGGGACAGGGTGTCCACCGGGGCCCGGGGAGGCTCTCCCTGGCCTGGCTAGGGTTCGGAAGCTGGGCCCGGGTCCGGGGCTTGTGCTCCGTCCCAGTGTCCCAGGGAGCGGGAGCCCCCCGTCCTGCAAGCCAGCCGAGGGTCCATGCGCTGGGGAAGGGTGTCCACCGGGGCCCAGGGAGTTTCTCCCCGGCCTGGCTAGGGTTCTGAAGCTGGGACCGGGCCCGGGGCTCTTGCACCGTCCGGCGGGCCCCGGGGTGCGTGAGCCAACCCCGTCCTGCAAGACAGCCGAGGGTCTAGGTGCTGGAGACAGGGGTCCACCGGGGCCCAGGGAGGCTCTCTCCGGCCTGGCTGCTATCAGAAGCAGGGACCGGGCCGGTGTGCAGGAGTGGCTGGCTTTATCTGCTACGCTGACGGAGCGTAGTTTTCTGCCCACCCCTAGTACTAACATAAAATCCTTTGTTAGCCAGCAGCATGTGGCGAATCTCTCCACGTGTTCCATGTCTGATCAGTTGATGATGGAAAGTTTGTTCTGAGCTCTCAAGTTTCCTCAGATTCAGGCGTGGGAGGCATGACTGGTGCAAGGTTTTTCATTGCATCCTGGGACTTGTAGTTCTGTTTTTCGTATTTTATAATCTCATCTACAACTCCCAGAATACAAAGAAAAAGCCTGGATGGAACTAGTTCCTTATGTCTGGACTCGAGAAAATCGAGAGCTCTGAAAGCAGATAACTTTGGTTAGCTACTGTGCTTAATTTGAGCCGGTGATTCCCGTTGCTCAGATTTTGGGACTCAATCATCAACACTGGCGCTTTTCATGATCACCACTTAAGGACACATTCATTCGTGGCATGGGGAGATTAAGTGATTTGCTGAGACTCACAGGATGTTGAACCGACGTTTGGGTTTCCCAGCTCCAAAGTCGACAGCTCTAGCCATTATGCCACACCTTTACTCCCTTTCATGGTTAGTAGTTGATTTTATATTAGGCGGCGCTCACAGGAGAAAAGGGCTGGTGCAAGCTGCTTCCGCACCAGAGCTCCGGCACGTATTTTTTTACAGATCAACAACTGCCTAACTCATGCCCCAAAATTGAGAGACTTAGCTGCGCTTCAGTCTCCTCTGTACAAGATGGTATTTTCGGATGTATGTCGTAACAACGCACACTTTTACAACGCATGCACTTACAACGCATTTTTTACAACGCAACATCCACTACAACGCATTCCATTACAACGCAGGACACTACAACGCATTTTTAAAAACTACCTTTACAACGCATTCCATTATATCGCATACTACCTTTACAACGCATACCATTACAACGCATAATATTACATTGCATTTAAGGTAAGTATTGGATAGTATAGGGGTAAAACTTACTATTCTTACTCCAGGGGGTGCAACAGTAGGGTAAGTGTTGGATAGTATAGGGGTAAAAATTACTATTCTAACTCCAGGGGGTGCAACAGTAGGGTAAGTGTTGGATAGTATAGGGGTAAAAATTACTATTCTAACTCCAGGGGGTGCAACAGTAGGGCAAGTGTTGGATAGTATAGGGGTAAAAATTACTATTCTAACTCCAGGGGGTGCAACAGTAGGGCAAGTGTTGGATAGTATAGGGGTAAAAATTACTATTCTAACTCCAGGGGGTGCAACAGTAGGGTAAGTGTTGGATAGTATAGGGGTAAAAATTACTATTCTAACTCCAGGGGGTGCAACAGTAGGGTAAGTGTTGGATAGTATAGGGGTAAAAATTACTATTCTAACTCCAGGGGGTGCAATAGTAGGGTAAGTGTAGGATAGTATAGGGGTAAAAATTACTATTCTAACTCCAGGGGGTGCAACAGTAGGGCAAGTGTTGGATAGTGTAGGGGTTTTCATGTAATATTATGCGTTGTAAAGGTACTATGCGATGTAATGGAATGCGTTGTAAAGGTAGTATTTAAAAATGCGTTGTAGTGTCCTGCGTTGTAATGGAATGCGTTGTAGTGGATGTTGCGTTGTAAAAAATGCGTTGTAAGTGTAGTGCGTTGTAAAAGTTGCGTTGTAAAGGTTGTATACCGGTATTTTCTCATTGGCATGCAGTGGAAAGCGTCGATGCATGTAGACTGGTAAAGCTCCTGTTTCTAAGAGTCAATAGCTAGTAACCCAACGGTTAACCAGACCCAGGACGCACAACCTTCAGGCCCACAGGCTTCCAAATTAAACAAAATCGACACTATTCGTCTGAACAAAAAAGGAGCGTCCAGTACTTCAACTATTCCTTTATTGTAGTCTTGTTTGTGCCAATATTCAAACTTCATACAAAGTGCTGCTCGAAAATATGTCTGCAGCATGTGACAATTCAGAATTCACAACAAATGACGGTTTCATCGTAGACCTGATGCATTTCAGGAAAGACCTTCATCAGGGGTAACTTTAATGTAAAGTTTAGAAAGGTGCTATCAGAACATGTCATGGGATGATAGTATACCTTTCTAAACTTTAACAAAGGAACAATTGAAGTACTGGACACTGTTGTCTCGTTCAGACTAAGTGTGTTGATTTTGTTTACTTTGGAAGCCTGTGAGACTGAATGTTGTGCGTTCTGGGTCTGGTAACTGTCCGATTACCAGCTATTGACTTTTGGATTTACATGTGTGTTCTGGGCAGACAATGCACAAGCATTTATTATTACTGTGGATAAAAGTGTGAAGTTTGTTTATTCTAAGTTTATTTTCTGGAAGGCTTTCTATCATTCATATCGTTTTGTACCAGACCCTGATTCTGCCATTGGTATAGCCTTGGGTTGCTGTCAAAGTTCAGGGAACTTCATGCTCCGGTCTTGAGGATTCTCACACTAACCAAGTTTGATTCATGGCTGTTTGGCCTGGTTACATCGGTAGTGTGGGCAGTGGTGTAACAAAACTTGAGGGGGCCCCCCGCAAAGTATATGGAGAGGGCCCCCTATTCTCCGTGCCTTTCAAGAGCACTCCGGCCAGTGACCCGCCATACTGCAGGGGCTCACCCCAGCCATAAAAAAAGGATTGTTTCCTCCATTGGACACATCCGTCCTCTCATCGGGTGATTTACATACATCAGTAACTACTGTTGCTGCGCCCTCCAGCAAAGTTACATAACACTGCCTCCAGCCGGCCCACCAAACACATCCTCCTACTTGATGACCCACTTCCAAACGAAGCCCACTCAGTTAATCACTTCCAAACACAGACCACTGCCGTCAGGCCTGCCACTAGCGCATTCATTACACTCTACTCTCACCCCTACAAAACCCGCAGTTATGCTTTTCCGCCCGCCTTTAAAACCACCCCTCAGATGTGACCGCCGCCCACTGCTCCCGTGTCCACCACCGAAAGGAAGACTGATGGCCGGTCCCCATCTAACCACTGCCTACCAGTAAAGACAGAGCTTTTCAGCTGCTGCCCTCCCCAATGCCACTGTGGTAGTTTAAAACATGTTAAACAATCTCTTCAACTGACCACCCCAAAACAGTTCTTCCTGCTAGCCTCTAAGGCATCAAAGCCGTTCCTGCTACTTTTCATCCTCTGCATGATGCACGCAATAATATTAAATGTACAAAGGGGCCGATTTTTGTGTCCTCACACAAACATTAATCTACACTATGTACCCCACTAAACCATACCTCCTGTCAAAGGCAAACCTGATCCCATGTGTAGCACCAGTCAGCAAGTACCCCAAGGACAAACACAAGAGAGAATGCGCGATTTGTGTATTTAAACCAAAAGTGACAACGTAGCATTTCCCCACCCACTGTCAGCCCAGCGAAGTCTGTAACCGCACAGTAGCCATCAATACCAGCAACGTCTAACGCGCATTTCCACTTCCTTTCATTGGCAGCTCCTGATACATATACCTATGCCATCTGGGCGGCATCGACCACAGCATTCTTTGTCTCCTTAAGACTAACGGAATGCTGTCGGTGAACACTTCTCTTCCCCCTTCGTTGCTAATAACTAATGGAGGATAACAAAAAATATATAGTATTTTCTTATGCAAATAGCGTATCAAGCACATGCTGTCCACAGTCCTCACCAGATCCACACGTATCAATATTCTGCTATCGCACCATCCTGTCAACCCTATTATTATATGGAGATGTTTTTTATTCCTTCTGTGAACTGGGAAAAGCAATACCTTGCATGGAAACAAGTCCCTTTAAAACATTTGCTACTTATACAGACTTGCAAAGCACTTACTAGCTTTACTGTCGTTATAATTATACTTCACACAACATATTTACACTCGACTCCAAAACACATATTTATCCTCCACAAAATACAACTCCACAACATGCTACATAATTCCACTCCTCACAATTATACACCACACCATGCCACATAATTCCACACACCACACAATTCCACAATTCATCCCCACACAATTCATCACACAACCTAATTACACTCCACATAATACCACTCAACACCACATAATTAACCTTCACATAATTATGCTCTACTCCATATTGCATATATACACTCCACATAAATCCTGTCTATGCCACATAGCAACATTCCACATAACTACACTTCACACCATGCCTCATTATACCACTCAACATAATTTTCACTCTACAGCGCACACTTCCACATCACACAATTCAACTCTACACGTTTCCATTTCGCACCACATAATTCAACAACAAACTACATAATTCAAACCAACAACACAATTACACAACACACCACATACATCCAATCTACACCACAAAATTCCACATCAAGCTACAATATTTAACAGCACACCACATAAGTAAACTCCACTACATACCACTCCACAACACTAAATACCATTCCAGATAATCTCACTCTAAGGCACACAATCCCACTACATGACACACAATATGACTCCACATAATTCCAGTACACTCAATACCACATAATTACTATCCACATAATTTCACTGCACACCATGCCACATTATTTCACTATGCAAAAAGAACTGTTGATGGACAGAATGTAGAACCATGTCATACATTCACCCCAGTACAGAGATCTAGGCCTAAATCCATCGTTTTTTTGCTCACCATGCCGTTCCAGTTTGGACCCAGCCATATACAAATCAGTCTTGACCTTGTGCCCCATGGGAACAGTCCAGCCCGAACTGCCAGGCCAGGTCCTCCCTGGACTGGAAACAAGCATCCTAGGACCGGGGTTTCACCCCTCTTTAGCCAGGATAGCTTCATTCCAGTGGCATGGAGAGCACAGGACTCACGTCTGAGCATACCCGTCCCACTCGGGGTGACAAATGCAAAAAGAACTGTTGATGGACAGAATGTAGAACAATGTCATACATTCACCCCAGTACAGAGATCTGGGCCTAAATCCATCGTTTTTTTGCTCACCATGCCATTCCAGTTTGGACCCAGCCATATGCAAATTAGTCTTAACCCTGTGCCCCATGGGAACAGTCCAACCCCCCACATCCTACATTGCCTGCTGCCGTCGAGGGTCGGCAAACAAATGCAGGAATCGCCACGCCCCCTTAACCCGTGGCTGCCGGGTGGTAAAAGTAGGGGCCGCCATGGGAGGCAGGAGGTCTAGCTACGCCACTGCTTCCTTGAGGGAAGGACCTAAGTAGAACTCTTCAGGCGTCTATTATTGGGCACGAGCAGCTCCTCCATTTCTTGACTTCTTCATTTATTCTTTGCGTTATTGGACAAGTAGTTTTCCCTCTCTTGTTAAAAGTGTAGGACTAGAAGTAAAGCATGGAATGAGTGCATTTTTTATGCTTGAGATTGCAGAGGCATGCATGTGCAGTTAAGGTTGACACTTATCCTTCATCAGAAATCAGATTTTATTTTTTTTGGGGGGGGGGACTCTTTAATAACTTTGGCATCTATTCACCAATCTGCACCAAATGCGGAGAAAAATGTGTGGGAGAATTTCTTACACTATTCAAGTTGGTCAAAAAGATCATGTTATGAAGGAGATTCCAAAATCCTTTTTCACTCACCAATATAATCGGATTTCCCATTGAAAAATGTCCTGCACCTTTTAACCCTGAAACCACTGAACAGATATTTACCCAATATTTTTGGGAACTGAGGCCCTTTCCGTCATTTGGTGATTTTTCTTGATTTGGTGAAAAATCATTCAGATGTTTTGGAGACATGCGGCAAAAAGTGAGTGTCCAGTGCTCTTGTCAAATATGTCTATTTTTCAAAAAATTTGTGAACGCCTGATTGGGGATGAGCAGATACTAAAGCCTGGATTACAAGTGGGTTGTGTGTCCAACTACTGCATAAATCCCTGTTTGCGCAGGGCTCAAAATTAAGAGTTTGGTGGTATTCACTGCATCCAGTAATTACCAGGTGCTTTTAGTATCAATACCCTACGTTAACGTTCAGCAGGTCAAACCTGCTGGAATTTAACAGGAGAAAAGTGTACTGTATTTACCATACCATACAGATTTTTGCGCGGTAGTACCAAAATAACCATGTTATTCCCCAGGCACTATTATTCGCTGCTATCTATTACACACAAAAAATACTATAGCCCGGGATATCGGTGTTTATCGGGTGCGATAAAATACACCTAGATTCCAACAAATTCAAAATTTGAGCCTATTTAAGCTGTGAAAATTACAATATGGCTGCCTCCAACTGGCATTGGTGTGCTGCATCAAACTTTAGGGCAAATATGTCTTTTATAGAATGGCCACAGCTTGGTGGAAAGCCAGATGATATAAGAAAGTTGTTTACGAGGTACTTGGGACGTTAGAGAGTCCTGAATAATTTATACTATTTTTTGGAAAAGTCACACTCAATAAAAGCAATATATCGGATTGTGATACTGGTAATCATTACATAACCTTGGTGCAGGTTTTGCATCTTTGCATTTTCTTCCATTTACTTTGGGTATACGGCTTCATGCCACGGTTGATCGTAGAACCGGTCATTTCAAATTTCCCTACAATGTAAAAAATCACTTATTCTCTATGGTCATTCTTTCCTGCACTATAGGAAGCGCCTGACAAAATTAACGTGAAGTAAATCTGCTACAGAGAAACCACGACTATTTCGTTCTTGCACAATTGCTCAAACTTTGCCCCATTTTTCTCATTAAAAACTTGAGGAAAATTAAAATAATGCACTTCTTTTCTTATAATGCGAGCACAGCAGAAATTGGGTTTTTTGCCCTTAGTGCATGACCTTCGCTTGGGTAAATTCTGTTTGCCCCATTTTCAGATTTGTAAGGAGCAAAGATGGCACACTATGGATTAGATGTTATCTTCTGTTATATGGCGCCCTGAGACTCTTGAAAAATTCAGAGCTTTCATAAATACACTGAGCCATTTCCTTATGAAATACTAAAATATGAAATTACATTTCTTATTGGATTTACCGCCATCTGACCTGACTGGCGAAAAGTTGCTACAATCGACCAAGAATTGGAAACTACCGCATTGGAATATAGGGCAGTACATCATCTTGAGAAGAACTCTACAATGCTATCCAGTAAAATAAAGCTGCATGAAGCACAATCTATCTCTCTTACATGTTCCGCAGAGATTTGCCACCTTTGCAGCAACATGAGCAGGCCCAGTGTCAGGACTTCACACACCTCAAACAACTCTTCCCACATAGGTGATTCCATAACTTCTCACTTCTACATCCACACATGGACGTCTGCTTGTGGTCGCTCTGAACAGTTACGGAGCCACAATGCCACACCAATGACAGTTTTATGGTATACACATAGCAGCTAACATTATGCTAGTAAAACTACTGTCTGGCCCCTCCCCCGGCCCTCATCAGCTGAGCCTAGCTTGCCCCTCTACTGCCCCTCATTGGCTGAGCCTGCCTGGCCCCTCCCTCGACCCTCTGTGGCTGAGCCTGCCAGCATCCCACGCTCAGACACAGAAGCATGCGCAGGTCCTTGGCGGATGAGAAGGAAAGCTGCTGTCTGTCCACGTTGCTGTACGTTGTCTTTTAGCACCTTATTGAGGCTCCTGGTGCACCGCTGTCTTCTGTGACCTAGGGCAGACCCTGAATCTCTGATATGCAGCCATGTGCCTTTGCACCCAACCCAATGAGATGTGCTTAACAGAGCAATGGACCAAAAGCTGATTATGCCACTGAGGCAAGCGAGTAGGGGAGTAAGTGAGCAAGAGGGGTTTTAATGTGTGTGTGTCTGTAATTCTGTTAGTGTGTATGTGTGGAGATGTTGAGTGTATACCTGAGGCTGAAGAGGAGATTCACCCAATATAAACCAGAGTTTGCAAGAAACTGTGATTCTATACTCACAGCCTCCTCTCCCATTACTGACCACAATTTTGTAGCGCTTGAAACCCAAAATGAGTGTGGAGGAGAACACCATCGTGGAATGGTTCAAGTCTTTCTTTTCTACCTGCACACACCAGGAAAATATCTTGCCTTTCTTCTTAACCATCACCCATTTCACATGTCTGGCAGTGGCGGCTGATAGGGACCAGAAGTGGTGAGGTGGTGGGGGTTTGAAAAGTAAAAAATAAAAGATCACTTACCTGACGGCTGCCGCCTCTCCTCCGTCCTCTTCTGTTCCTGGCAGCACACAGGCTCACAGGCTCCCCTAAGCCAACCACAACGCTTCTGTCATGCTGGTAATAGTATTATCAGCATGACACCAGCATCGTGATTGGTCTGAGTGGTCTGATTTGCTGCTCAGACATTGGCTGGGACTGTTCTACACCCGGCTGTGAAACACAGCTGGGTGGAGAAATGCTAAGTGTGCTTGATGGTTTGGCCGTCCTAAGACAGCTGGCCAAATCGTCATGCACACTTATGGTGCATACCACTCCTCCTCCATGCTGGCTGCTGCTGTCCGTCTGGATGGTGTAGCCCAGCCCCGGCCTGTCTCAGCACTGAAAAATAAAATGATAATAGCATTGTGTTATCATTTTATGTTTATCTTTTTCACTGCTCACAGAGCAGTTGGGCGACGCACCTCCGTCTTAACAGAGGAGCAGCCGCTAATGTTGGGTGCCATGGAGATCACCATGTCAGTGTAGTACACCACATGTATGTCAAAAAAGTCATTGTTTGTATAGTGCTTGCCCAGACCCGGACGAGTAAGGATTGGCCTTCCGGAAGTGGAACGTTGCCCATGGTCAGCAGGAACCCATCTCCGCCCCGCTCAACTTGCCACCAACCATGGGTTCTCCATCAACATCGAAGCACAATCTGTTCATCTGAGTGTCCAATGTGATGCTGTGGTAGCCTTCACAATTCAGATAAATAACATTAACAATATCCTATTCCTCCAACTTCTCTCTCGCTGGGCACCTTATCGCCGGTCCTCTGGCTCCAATGCAGGGCCTAGTCCTCAGACTAGTGACTTCTCCAGCTTGGCTATTGACAGTGCACTGATGACGTGCCCTCCTGCTGTGACAATGATACAAAGAGTCCACAAGAATGCCATCCACACCTCTCTCTGCAAACACCACTGAAAAATAAATTCCCTACCTGTACTGCATTTTACATACACTCGTAAAAAACATAACGCACCTAGTTTTCCATCAGTATTTATTTCTAAATGTGGCTAGATTAAAATAAGGTCTTCTTTTGAGGGACTCCACATGCTGTGATTTATATTTCCTAGTATAGTCTCACGGTACAGTACAGACAGTTTTAAAATAGGAAGTGATTACATAATGAAGCTTTGGGTCATATAGATGTGCACATTTGCTTGTCCTCCATTGTTAACGTTCTCGGGTGAGTGCTGTACAAGGCTAACCACAGAACTTAAAAACAACAGGCAACCAAGTGTGAGTGTACATTAATCAGTTCAGGAATATCATCAGTGCCTAATTTGAGCCGGTGGTTCGCGGTGCTCGGCACCGGCACTTAATTGCCAACACTGGCACTTAAAACAGTCTGCCACATGGTGGCGCTGTTTGTCTAATTTAGGGATCAGCACAACCACAGCAGTGTATTAATTCAAAATATATTTTAAATGACAAATACCTGCTGCCCAAGCCATTCTTACAGCTTTGGGGGCCTGGAATAGTCTAAAATGTCACACTTGTAGGTGGATGATGGTTAGTAGTTGTGTTGGTATTGACACTGGCAGCGCTGGTAGGGCCAATGGGTGTTGCAAGCTGCAGTGGCCTTCTGACGAGGGCCCTGACACTTACTTATTTACAAATTAAGCACTGAATATCATGTAACAAGCTTAACACAAAATTATTTAAATTATGCTAATTGCCGTGTTACAATCTAAATTTCATCCTGCTCTATAAAGTATGACAGATTAACAATATAAAAATGCTGTTATCACACAAAGCGAAGCTGAGGGAGGCTCAGGTTTTAAATAAACCTAAGTCCACAAGGCAGCAGCCTAAGCTGCCTTCTAAGTTTGATGCCAAATTACTGCATAGGTTCTGTCAAATTGCTTTTTTAATTGGATGAGGAGAGCTTAAGGAGGCAAAATTCTGTTTTTCCTGGACTTTTCCAACCCATCAGACCATCCCCAAGCTTGGGCATGCACCAATTGGACACTTCATCCGACCAGCTGACCCGACTCCTAAAATCAGGTTCCCAAAACGAACTCCTTCCTCCCCGTGAACTACAAGGAGACCAGAGGCCTATTGCTCTAGCGCTCTCTGCCTTTTCCCCTCCGCGTGGAAGAAGACTTTAGGAAGGTCCACAGAGAGCCTGTTCACTGTGGGCTACTGTCGTAACTGCCCCCTCTTTCCCCTCCATGTTCCTTTCGGTATACCTCACTCTACCATCCCCTTCCCCAACTAGCTCTCTGAAGCGGCATAAATAAATACTGGGATTTGAAGAGGCGCTGTATGTAGGCACGCGGAGATTGGGTGCAGGGCTGTCTTTAGAGCTGGCGGCCCCACATGAGACAATGTTTGTTGGTGACCCCAATGACCTCTTTCGCCACTGATTCCCTCACCCCTCCCCTTTAACAGTGCCCCTTAAGTCTCCATAACTACTCTCTCTCACATGCATTTCTCTTACTTTATAGCACCACTCATACCAGTTTAGGGTTTCAGAGCACTTTACATCACATGCACATTATACAGACACAATGATTCATCAGCCACGACCCGTACAGGTAAGAGTGGTGGGGCTGGGGGGGGGGCTAATTTTGATAGATGACGATGGAAAATTAATTATTTATTTAGTTTTCCGTCGTGCTCGTCTGTCGAATTCCCCCCCCCCCAACCCAGCCTCACCGCTGTTACCTGCACAGGCCGCTCCTGTGATTCATACGTGTGTACATCAGTCTATTGGAAGTGTTACATATGACCGAGGACTGAAAGATGTAGGAGGGGATATGTCACCCAAACTTGTAGACAGTATATTGTAAGAGTACCTGGTCTGGATAAGCATAAACTCTGAATTTAAAACCTAACGCAGTGGTTGCAGATCTTCAACGACAGGTAATAGTTGTATATATTTTTCTTTTTAGAGTTTTATATAGCGCAAACTTGACCCACAGGTATCAGAGCACTTTACATAGCACCAGTTGCTTTACATGAGGACACATTCACCCTTTTAGGCACGGGGAGATTAAGTGATTTGCCCAGATTCAAAGGATGATCAGCGTCATTGCCGAGACTCGAACCACCCTAGCCGTTGGGCCAACTCCTCTCCCCAGGATTTTATCCTAAAAACTGAAGGAACAAAAGGATCTCTCTGACAAAAGCACTAACCCACTGAACTAGCTATATTATATGCACTTTGTGATCTGCACGGTACACGTTCTTTGCAGCAGGCATATATTAACCCTATCTGCGCTACTTGAGATAAGTCAAAACTGTCACTTGACAAAACTCCAATCTCTTTCCAGCAAGCCCATTAATCACCAAAGTTATCTTTCCATTTGTATAGCTCCCTGAAAATAGCTGGAGGCGAGGAATGCGGCAGAAGGCGCTTTTTAAAAATCATAATGTACTAGAAAACAGGGTGCCTCCCAAAGTCAGCTCCCTAGAGCTGGCCCTGAAGTGATATGCCCAAAATCACAGGCTGTTGAGCCAACACCGAGAATCGAACCTGGAGCCCCAGCTCCAAAGTTTGCAGCGCTGGCTGTTTCGCCACATCCTCTGTCTCCTGCTGCCCCGAGCTGAAGGGGAGTAAAAAAAGTCAGGACAAGTGGAGGGGGGGGGGGAGAGAGTAAATACTAGAGATGTGAGAGATCGAGAAGCAAAAGCTGGGGTGCGTGAACGAGAGCAAGACATTGAGGGTTTAAAGAGACGTCAGATAGGTGTCAGTGGTGTAACGAAACTTGAGGGGGCTTCCCTGGAAGGTGCGTGGAGGCCCCCCCCCCCTCTCAATCAGGAGCTCTCCGGCCAGAGTGCTATGCTGAGGGGGGCCCTGGAGCTTGGGGCCCACCCCCGCACCGCGGGGGCTGCGTTACGCCCCTGGAGAGAGACAGCCAGGTGTGAAAGTGAGACAGGTGAACACAATAGGTGTTAGACACAGGGGATAAATAGACAGCTAAGAGTCGGAGAGGGGCAGACCGGTGAGAGAGGCTGGCAGTAAGACATGTGTGATATAGTTACAAATGAGAAAGATAACTAAGAGAGACAGGTGCAAGAAAAGTACTAAAAGGACAACTGAGAACTAGAGGAAGGTAGGCGAGACATAAGAAAGATACAACTGAAAGATGGAACAGTTAAGCAAGTAATAACAGGCAGCTGAGAGAGTGAGGAGACGAGTGTGAGAGGTGAGGGATGGCTCTGTTCAGAGAGGAGGAGAGGCAGATGGTGGAAGGACAGTCGAGAGAGTTATAAAGACAATGAATTATCAGAGAGCCAGCTCAAAGAGAAGGGAAGGCGGGTGTTAGAGAGGGGCGTGATGAAGAGGGACTTTAGAGCGACAGTGAGAGTAAGGGAGAGGTGAACAGGTCACAGATGAAAGAAGGGAGAACATTGAAGGAGTGCTGCTAAAGTGACAGAGTTTAATGGGAGACGGAGGGGTTATACAGTTTAGAGAACGACACAGTCGCAGGTTAGGAAAAACAGCAGAGGGAAGAAAGGTGGGGTGAGAAGAGATACGGAGGTGATATTGAGAGAGACAGATAAGAGACTAAGAGGTGAAAGAAAGGGTGGAAAAAGTAAAAAAAGACAGAACCAGGTGAGGGTGAGACATGAGATCTAAAATCATGAGGAAAAGACAGCTGGTAGAGGACGAGACAGGAGAGTTGAGAAAGAGTCCGCAACACGTGAGAAAGATATGTGAAATGAGAGGTACTAAAAAGTCAGACATTTGAAAAACAACAGCTGAGGGTAGATGACAGCAGGTCAAAGGCAGGGCTTTAAGTGGGCCGGGTCCTGCCAGTGCGCAGACCCGGCAGTTATAAAAAGCAGGTGCTGAGACGGGTCCCTGTTGGGCTCTCCGTGTTTGCTCTAACCATCAGGGTGGAAAACAAATCTTAACTCTGCAGCACTATCACTCTTCACAGCCTTTGATGCAACTTCAAAAGGACTCGTTATAATACTTTCAGAGTCTCGTAATTTCAGAAATAATATATACAACGAAGCCATAGTTGGTGCTTATTTACCTTATGCAACTAATGACCAGTGCCAAAGGCAAAAGTCCTGGCTTGTTGTAGGTTTAATGTTACTTGTATTATATGTCTGGGTGCAATGACAGAAGCAACAAAGTACCAGTCGGGTGGCACACTGTGCTAAGCACAAATATTTTAGCTTGGGTGTTTTTAAGCCACGCCCTTAATTATATCGACCACGCGCCTTTGAGAGACCCCGTAGTTTTTTCAGCCTACTTAAAGCCCTTGTCAAAGGTAATGGCGGAGGAAGGGAGCCGGTAGACATGTGAGGTCACTTCCGCGACCCCAGGCATTTTGGTGAATTGACATTCACGTTAAGCGGCCTGCCTCCAAAAGGAGCAGCGTGCGGCTACAGCCGGGCATAATAAACTGGGTGAGATGAGCATTCTACATGATCCCATCACTCTCACACCCAGCTGTCATTTCATCTTAGCATGGCACCATTTTCATTTTATATTATCTTTAAGATTCTTTGGTAGGACTTAAGTTCTCTGAAAACACGACGAGTCTCAAATAAAAAGGTGTCTGAGATTTCTGATCATCTCTGAGTGAAATTTGTCTATGAACGACCAATTTATAAAGTCTAGTTTGCAATATGCCAGGAAACAAAGCTAAGATTGTTATAGCTGTAGTAGATGTAGTTGTCATAGTAACACTTTCTGCATATACCTAGATTCTGGGGTAAACGTTATGCCAACAATTCCTTTTATCATACGGAAGGAATCATTCTTGTTCTCGTCAATTTGTACATGGCGTGCAGCTCAAGTTTCTGCCACCAGGTGGCGGCATTTCCCCATGTTCATTTGATTTACCCCTTACGAAAAGCAGAGTTTGTAATATGCCCTGCAGGCTTGTTTGTGGCAAACACTTTTTTTTCGCCTCTGGCAGGAAGTTTTCATTTTTACTGAAGACGAGCACAGGAGCTCACACAGAGGAGCTGGGAGCAGCATCCGCGCCGGAGTCCCTCCCTGAACAGCCAACACCGGCCACTGACAGCTCTGACCTGGGCACCCGCGAGCACCCCGTCCCGGAGGCACCATGGGGGCGTCATCATCCAGCCAGCTGGACGAAAGCAAGTGCGCCTACATCCGAGGTACCGGCACTTTCGGGGCGGGTGGTGGGAGAGGGGACTAGCCATAGTCTATGCAGTGCGTCAGCGCTGTTTGTAAATGCAAATAAAGTGCGTACCTTCTTAATCTTCTGCCACAGCTGTTTGTAGGGCGCAGCAGGTAGTTGCAGTGGCGCCAGGACCTGCCTTATCCTATACGTTACACCGTTTTCTTGAAATATCACTGTAACTGCATTTACTGCCGCTGGGCTTTGAATGCGGCTGGTTTCAACATTTCACAGCAGGGCTGCCCCACGGAAGAATACTCGTGTCTGAGCAGGAGAGATACTGCTGCACTTTAAGAGACAAGTGCTGGCACATTGCAGCGGGCAGCTGTGCTGTGACTACTACTAGCACGAGTCGAGTCCCACCCCACGGGTCGGGTCCGGTTCCTCGGGGTCGGGTCCCGCCGGCAGGGCTGTTATACTCGTGAGGAGACGGCATACGCACTACTCGGCAGGCCTGTTGCACTTTTGTTGCGAGGGCCCCGACACTTCTCAGTCACAGTAGCATACACACTCTCAACAGGACAGTGCCCACACGTCTGCTCAGTTTGTATGCCTCTTAAAGGGCAGTGCATGTGCTTCCCAGCAGAGCTGCTGTCCTACTATTGGGACAGTAGCAGCTGTTCCAGGTAAGGCTGCTGTGCTTTTAATGGGGCAGTTGCAGCTGTTCCTGGCAGAGCTGCTGTCCTTTTAATGGGACTGCAACGTCTCTTTCCGGCAGGCAATTGTTTAAATGGGCAGGTACTGTCTGGGACCGAGTACCGGCACTTTTTTATTTTGAGAGGGAAAATACCTGCACTTCAAGAAAAACGTAATACTTTTAATTGGAGAGTCCCGGCACTTCTCAAGAAAATGGTAATACTTTTAATTGGAGAGTACCGGCACTTCTCAAGAAAATCGTAATACTTTTAATTGGAGAGTACCAGCACTTCTCAGCAACATGCAGGTACTCTGTCACAGAGTACCAGCACTTCTATTCTGCCATTTCAAGCGCTGCCGGCAGGGCTGCTGTGCATTTAATGGGATAGTAGTGTTTCTTCCCAGCAGGGTTGCTATACTTTCAGTGGGACAGTAGCAGCTGTTCCTGACAGAGCTCCTGTCCTTTAAAGGGGTTGTAGTGTTGCTTCCCATAGGGCTGCTATACGTTTGATGGGACAGTACTGTCTCTTCTCAATAGGGCTGCTGTACATGTAATGTAACAAAGCAAGCAGGGGCAGCATGTGTATTATTCATTCATGGGACAGAACCAGCACTGCTCATCTGGTCAGGCTCTGTCCCTTAAATGTATTTAGCACCCACGCTGTTCATTTAATGGGACCATAGAGTGTCTCAGCGGGTCTGCCCTGGTTCTAATGGTACAGTACCAGCACTTCTCAGCAGGACTTTTATACTTTTAATGGGACAGTACCAGTATTCCTCAGCACTACTTCTGTCCTTGTAATGACATTTTAGTAGAATTTTTTTTTGGGGGTGATGGTACAGCACTTTTAATGGACCAGTACCAGCACTTCTCAGTAGGGCTACTATACTTTTTTTTAATGAGACAATGCAAGTAGGTCTCAGTGGGGCTACTGCGCGTTTAATGGGGCAGTACCAGCCCTTCTCAGCACAGCTTCTACCCTTTTAATGAAGCATTACTAGTAGGTCTCTGCTGTACATTTAATGGGACAGTAGCTGAACTTCTCAGCAGGTGATTCTACCCTTTAAACGAGACGGTACTAGTAGGTTCCAGCTTGGCTACTGCACTTTTAAATGGGACAGTACCAGCACTTCTCAGCGGGTGTGCTGTTCAGCACTTCTTGACAGGGCTGCCTTACAGTACCTGCACTTTACATTCCAAGAGGTAACAGCTGTCTAGCATGTTTGCTTTGTTCTGTTGCATCAGAGCAGAGCCTTTTGTTGTTGAGTGTCATCTGCCTGGTGTTTTGCCTGTAGAGGCTCCTCCGAGCAGTGCTTGAAATGGAAAAATATAAGTGCAGGTACCCTGTAACAGAGTACCTGCTTGTTTCTAAGAAGTGCCAGTCCACAGGGATGTGTCCAGTGGGAAGGCTAAACATTTGCAGTACTAACAAGACACGACGGCACATTTCCTCTTGCCTACACCGCACACCCCAAAAGTTGTTTGTGTTTTCAGGTGTGGTGCACCGGCCAAATGTGATTCTATATTGTTGTTTCTTGGGTATTTCGGAGTCGGAGCCACCCAGCACGTGCCTGTCCGCCCAGCCTGACCCAGATAAGCAGACACGCTGCCAAGGGTGTGGCTGCACACAGGTGCAGCTGACTAGACTGCTCCCCCGCCCACCGCTCGCGCCTGCAGCGGTATTTGAGCGCGCTAATATTTGAGCAGGTGGTATTTAAATATTCAGAGCTTGTTGGATTTCTGATTGCAGCATTCAGGGCCGGACGCGCCATTCTGCCACTCTGTCCTTTCCCTGGTGGGCGGCTGGCCCGGGACCGCTTTCAAAGCTGGGGCTGCCATGACCCAATCATGAAAGACCCCATGACCTTTCCTCCTGCAGGATGGCACGGATTTAAAAAAAAATCTTTTTTTTCCATGGCTGATACTGGATTCCAGTCAGGCCTGGCACCAGCACCCAGAACAGTACACAAAAGACAGAAAACAGAACATCTAAAACAAAACCACAAATTATATATTTTGTTGAATTTGCAAACAATACATATGTGACAATCACATTTTTCATTTTAACGGGAATGTTGGGCCTTTTTCAAATGAAGCTGCATTTCTAAAAGACGAAGCAATATGGTGGATTCTAACAAATCACTGTCTTTTTTGCTCTTCATGCACGCCCTCTTTCTGTCAGAACATATCAGTGCTCCTTCAGTTGGGGTTCTTCTGAGTCATCTATGCTCGGTTCTGTTTAGCTTTACTTGTGCTACTCCCACCAAACCAAATAAGAACACCAACTGCATTTTTAGTTTCCATTTCAAATTCCTTCGTTTACAGAGCATTGTAAATTATTCAGTTTTGCTTTATATTATATATTATATAAATAAATATATGTATTTACTTTTGAATTTCTCAGCAACTACTGAACGGATTTACACCATTTAAAAAAAAAAAAGGCACGAGTGTGAACCAAGGACTACCTCTTTGCCAAATTTGGTGTAATTCCGTTCAGCAGTTCGGGTTGTAGTGGGATTAAAGGTTCCTATGGAAAATTGCATGGGAGAAACATGTTTTGGGACCCCCCTTTTTTATCGGCCCCCGCTTGACGAATCACCCCGAGACTTTCAGGATAGGAGCGGACCGGAGCGCCCCACCCATTTTGAAAATTTCGCGAAGATTCGTCAACCGGCGCCAAAGTTATTCCAAATAGAATGTTGTGGATTTCCTATGGATAATAGGTCCTAACTATAACTACCTACTGGCGACCGCCAGTAGGTAATATATATGAGATTCTTTCTCAATCTGCTAATAATGTTTCCAAACAGTCGCAGGTCCCCTTGGTAAGCATTACTGACACACTGGGGTCTGGGTACCAAGGGATAATAAAAAACGCTGGTTTAGAGGAATTTTGGGTAATTAACTCGAGATTTGAGTTTCATTTTTGGTATTTGATGTAGCACGGATTTTGCTCCGAAGAGTTGGTTTATCTTACATTGACAGTACCAGACAGCACGTTGTATAGCTTTTAAAAAATGTACAATTGGATGCAAAGATCTCATTGAAACCCAGGGGAGAGGAGTTGGCCTAATGGCTAGGGCGCTCGACCTCGGAACTGGGTTCGAGTCTCGGTAATGACGCTAAACCTCCTGTGATTCTGGGCAAATCACTTGATCTCCCTGTGCCTAACAAAAAATGAATGTGTGTCCTCATGTAACGTAACTGGTGCTATGTAAAGTGCTCTGATACCTGATTGGATACGGGTCAAGTTCGCGCTATATAAAACTCTGCCCCACCCAAAAAAAAAACCAGGCCTTGAGGGTTCCTGAGTAAGCCATGGAACTGGTAGATGACATCTCCACCCTTTGATTAGCATATCTAAGGCAAAGGTTCTGGTATTATAAAATGCACTTTTGATCAAAGAGGAGTCCTGATAAACAGGTTCATACTTCTCCCCCCTCCCAGAGGGAGTCTCCTCTGTTTGTATGACAGACTTTCCATCTCTAAGTAGGTGTGTCCATATCTCCCTGTCTTTGCATCCCCTCCATATCGCCAGCCATTAGGGTTCGTTGTCCAAGTCAGGCCACTGGAATTATGCGATTGTGCGGCGACTTTCGCATAACTATAGATTTACCGCATTTGCCACATAATCCATCATCTGCTGCACAATCTGCAGAAGTTGTTTGTAGCTTAAATGGTTTAAAAGTTACTAAAAATACAGCAGCACTTGTTGCCACGCCGTGGAAGGCCCTTTTTAAAGCTGGACTGCTCACATTTTTTTTTGCTTGATACTATATTTAGGTGTTTCCTGATTTGTTACCTAATATACGTCATCCTCTGAATGTGATATATTGAAAGGTGTAAGGAGCAATGGTTCAATAAAAAGAATGTTAAAAGATAATCTATATTTGAGTGTTAAACTGGTACTAATGAGGTGCAGCACATACCCAGAAAGTACTACCAAGTTTAAAAAGGACAAAATAATGAAGTAATACTATTATGAAATGTGCTGCATTATGCCGCATACTTTGGCATTTCTTGTCCCATAATTTCCTCAACTCTGCTGCATAATGTGGTCCTCTTCTACCACACAATTCCAGTGCCCCTTGTCATAGTGTTCATGTGCACCTTCCCTGCTGTCCAAGTGTTGGTCTGCTCCTGTCCAGGTGTTTTTGTCCTGATTTACTTGTCACATTGTTTCTGTCCTCCTGTAAATGATTTCCATTTCCAGATCTTGTGTTCCCCTGTCCACAATCGCACGTCTTCCTGCCTCATTGTAAGAAATCTGTTTCCTGTTTCTGTTTTGTTTTTGTGTCTGCGCTTGTTTTTTGCAGTGCCTGCGAGCTCCATAAATGTGTGGCCCTCTTGTCTATAGTGGGGTTCATTGTTGCACTGCGTGTTGAATACTGTGTAACCAGTGCTGGAGAAGCAGCTGTGACCTGAGCTGGGTCCACTTTCTGGCTAGGAGAGCACGAGGCCCTGCCTCCCAGTATTTAACCCCAGCACTACCAGGCCCATCGTCTCCAGGTGATACACCATCTCTTTCTCCAGGTTCATCTCCAATAGCCTTGTCATGCCCTGGTTTGCCGAATCACCGTATTTAATGTTGATGGCACGCGTGCAAGAATACACTTGTAACCTTAGAGTCATTCTTCAAATCCTACACAGATAACATGCCCTTATGACTTTGAGAGTGACAGAGATCCCACAAGAAGGCACTCAACAACCGCGGGCAGAAGCACAGCAATCACACTGGATGTAATACATTCTGCCAGTAGTCCCCAGGTGGTTTCAAATGGCCTAAGGGTGCATGAACTTTGTTCTCCACAACCCAGGTCCACCATGAAATGCTTCCAAGTGGTGGTCATCTTCCAACATCAGGTGGTGTCTGTAGGTCGAAATCACCACCTCCCGTGAATCAAACTTCTTGGGTGTCGTGGCTGGCCTTTTGTACTTATTAAATTGAACTGCCTCTCCGCAGCACGGATGGTTCAGGCTGTTGTCGATGGCGTTTGGTAGGAGCGCAGACATCCACGTCAACCCTCTTTGTACATTGTCTAACTCCCAACTACATGCAAGATGTTCTCTAGATGTGTGTAAAGATGACCCGACTGCATCAAATCCCAAAGCTAGGCAATAAGTTGTGGTGAGCGTTCAAACGTTCACCCACTTGTAGTTCATGGGTAGTCCTAAAAGAACTGTCCCATTGAACCCACAGAGTAAGATTGCTGTGCTGCAGTCATAACTACCTTTAGAGACCTCCACAAAAACAGTTGGCTTGTGAACAATCTATTTGGTTCGAAGACCACATCTGTTTGTTGTAACAAACCTCAGACATGCGTGTTCACAAACACCCAACAGGTAGAGCTTAGCCATGGGTACAACCCCTATCGGGCACTGTAGCTGTTGCCTTGGGACACGACCCACTCGAGGGAGCTGGAAAGGTGTTCTCCGACATCTTTTCTTCTGTAGATACCATGACTATAGAATACTTCCCACCATACCGGCCCTCAAGCTGGCAACCACATCCAATGCGTCTTGTTTGATAAATCCCAGCATCTCGTACTGGGTACTCTGAATCCACTTTCCATGAATCGAGGGTCAAATATTGCTTGTGCTTTATACATTTTTTAACTGACGCACAGAAAACGGGTGGCCCTCCATAGCGCTTGGATATTATTTGTGTGATCTTGGTAGACACTGGTTACCTACGAGTGAAGTTAAAGCCCTACCTTGAGGGTGTTGCATTGGTTTCTTCGTATACATTTACAAAAAGCTTGTTAGGAGATGCATCGCTAGCCAATGCTTCAGATTAGATTCATCTTTCATAAGAGTTGAATTTGTTGGTCTTGAGCAAGTCCTCTAGATAGCCATCACCATATTTGGGTAGGTAAGGTTCCCTTAACCCAGTTGCCACTGCTTTCCTCGGGTATTCCCCAGTCCTTTCCCCTCTGTCTGCTACCATGTCCAGTCACCAAACATGCCTACTCCCTTTCCCAATTATATCCACTACTTGCCTCATATTAAATTCCATCCGCTCCTTCTGCCCGCCTTCTTTCTAGGTACATTTCTTCCATCCAATCATGGTTCAGGGGCTCATTGAGAAGCCAATCAGCAGCCCAGGAAGGATGTGTCTACTGGGCATGTGTGAAGCCTATGCTTCAGCACGTACAATGACGTGCGACACCCCCCAGATTGTCTGACTCTTGATCCCATTGCCATTAAGACCCCAGTTACCACATAAAGAATTATTGTTATATTTCTTCAATAATAGTCATGTTTAGCATAGATATTTGAATGTAAGGTATCTCCCAATTCCCAATATAGAGACTTGATGCTTAGAGTATCGAAGGAGCAGACTAAAGTGGGCTTATTTTTTTCCTTTTTTTGCAGCATAACCAACTCTTTTCTTTCTATTACCAGCTAGTCCCTCTGCTCTCTCGGTGCTATTGTATTTAGAAATAGAACTCTAATAAGCAGATATTGGGTATCTCTGGCTTGTGCCGGGGACTGACAATATTATATTTTATGTCTTTCTCCTCTCACGTCGTTGGCTCTCTTTCTTTGTATGGGCAATTCTTTTTCCACCTTGTGTCACTCGCTCTCTAATCTTTCTTCATAACCCTGCCGCCATTGCTCCAGATTCCTGCTTCCCTCTCTCCTGACTTCACTACCTTTTTGTTTGTTTGTTTCTCTTTGTTTCTCTCTCTCTCTCTGTGTGTGTGTGTGTACACACACACACATATATATATCTATCTATACATATATACACACACATATATATATACACATATAATGTGTAAATGTTTTTTTCTTGTACTACCCGGTAACCATGCACTGTGGTCTTCTGTTTCCATTGTTAAGCATAAGGCTAAATGGTTTGTAACTATCACCAAAATCCTTCCTGACATGGCAACATCTGACCATATGACACGGTTTCATTGTTCTGTGTTTTTGTATGTCATGTTTATTGTGGGTCAAGGGCTTACAATAAGGTGTTGTATTCAAACAGGAAATGTTTATTGGACATAGTAAGTGAAACAATGGACTGTGCTGCTTGGTTTGTCCGTAGAACGAAGACTAAAAAACAATCTATATAGCTAAGAATATAGAATGGGACAGTTCTGCACACGGGCAGCACTCCATAGTGGTAGTCCTATGAACACGGCCTTCTACGCATAGTGAGAGTTTCACAGTCCTTCAAGGACCGGCACCTGTGCATCTCTGTGCACTTGCAACTTACACCCATATAGTACTGGAAGGAGGCCTGGAAACCAGAGTGTGTGCGCCCAACTTCCCCTCCTTGTTGGGCTGGACCACTTCCCTGCCACAGTCAGGCATTGTTGAGAAGTGGAAGTCTGTGATTTATTTCAATAGCTCCAAGTCACTTTGAGGTGCTGGCTGTACAATTCTCATTTTATTCGAAAAACACTACAAACTGATTTAATTGAAGATATTTACAAAAAAATGGCTGAATGTCCCTCTACATCAATATGAAAATCTTCACAAATGTTCAGCCTCCTTGCAACAATGATCCGATGCAAATTTACCTTTGAAATACAAAACGCCTTCTGTTTCTAAACTCTCTGTCCACCACTGTGCTGTCCACGATGGTGTCGGGGACGCCTCGCATTAAGGAGTGTGCAACATTAAAGTTCTGCCTGTGTAGTTGTGCAAAGGTGAAAACGTTGTCATTTAAAAAAAAAAATTCTAATGCAAATCTAATGTATGGAAACCTATTCTTCACCTTTTAATAATTATGTTTACCTTTATTTGAACGGGTTGGTAGTATTTAAAAAAAAAAAAAAAGTTTTCTGAAGTTTGTAAAGTTCACCTTTGCACACTCCTGCTTTGCTTTGACTGGTCTTCTGTGACTGTCCTGCTAGCTTCAGTTCTAACACACGTCTGTCAGTCCTTCATTTCCTAACTGTTGTTAGACCGTCTTTATTGCCACGCACCACAGACCTGTCAGTGTCTCCAGCCTGAGCTCTTTACACCCGGCCTCTCTCTTTACATCTTATGCAGTTCAATCCTTTTGGTTGAATTTCTGTTGACATAATGACCTCCATGTTGGTCTTGTGAGTCACACCTTCATTTACATAGCTAACTATGTAACCCTTCCTGCACGAAGATGGCGTATTTCTTATTTATAGAAATCCTTCAGGTATTTGTCACCTACTTATCATTTTGCTAAGATCCTACCCCAGGCTGACCTTGTAGTACAGAGCACTGGCTTTATTATGTGGAAGTGGAGTATGTTTCTGGAGTGGTGGGTGCTACTTAACGAGGGTGGGGGGCTGGGGGGAGATGAAAAACAAATTAAAAAGAAATTGCTTACCTGCGGCTCTCTCCTCCGTCCTTCTTATGTTCTTCTGTCGAAGACGTGGGGAAGCAGGAAGCACCCAGGCTCCCCTAGCCAATCACAATGCTCATGTCAAAAGCATGACAGCAGCGTTGTGATTGGTCTGGGCACCGTGGTTCAGCGCTCAGACAGATACTGAGAGCCTGTGCAAGTTCTCCACTCAGGCTGTGCAATACCGCCAGGTGGAGAACATGCTAAGTGTGCATGACTGTTTGGCCGACCCAAGACGGCCGGCCAAACCGTCATGCGCACTTAAGAGAGTGCCCACCACTCCTCCCCCTGCTCTGGACAGCCCTGCCCACCCCGTACGTAGAACTGAGCCAGAATGGCAAAATACAATTATAATAACATTGTTATTATTGTTTTATTTTTCCTTATTGAACTGCTCAAAGAGCGTTGGGGAGATGCTCCCCCACCTTAGCAGAAGAGCCTCTGTATTTTCGTGCAGTACATCGGGGGCATGTTGTGCCACGGTACTGCAGTTGTAATATCGACCTACAAATATATTTTGACCATAATATCGACTTCAAAATACTGTCGTAGTGCAGTTAACAGCAGTAAATTAGCACGTATAGGAGAGTTAATATTAGTCAATCAACAATTACCTTGACAATATTTCAGAGTGAAAATCAGAGATACAAGACCTGAGATTGGTTTCCTCACCAAAACCTGGTTGAGTTCTACCACCACTGTACCAGCCATTGCGCTGGCCCTCTCTGACAACTATCACATGCTGAGACAAAGGAGAGGGCAGGACAGGAGGCGGAATAGCCATTATTTTTAAATACCCTGTTAAACTCACTCTCATAGATATTAAACATGCAGATTGGGCTGAGATATGTGTTTTTAAGCTTGAACTCTCCCCTCACGACTGCTAGTTGAGGCTCTTTACTGTATCGCCCTCCTGGGCCCAAAAAATAGTTTAGTCAGTTTCTCACTGAATATATTGCGACCCATGTTTAGGCATCCCAACAGTTTCTTTTAGTCGGAGATTTCAACTACCTCGGGAAAGATTTCCTAAATGTGGAGGTAGCACAGCATATTTCTGATCCAACAACGTTAGGTCTATATCAGAAAGTCAGCGGACCTACTCATGTTGCGGGGCTCACTCTAGATCTAATCTTTACGTATTCTGCACCCCTGACTTGCAAAGCCCCCCTACCTCTAATCTGGACTGACCATTCTCAAATCTGTTTCCAGATTCCCATGGCAAATGTGACTAAAAACACACAAAAAGCTTATAAAAATGTGGCGAAACCATGGTGAAAAGTCACCCCTGACTCGTATGCCACGGAGTCTGAGTTTAAGGTTACGCCTAAAGATTTAGACTTGGACAAAGTGCTATCAGACTATCATGTAGCCTTAAACTCCGTTTAGCTATGTCTGAAGGGTTTTTAGTGACTCAGGAATATAGGCGCTCTGCTATGTACACCTGCTACTTATAGTGATTGCACAAGTGGTTAGATGTACGGTGCTACCAGGTAAGGGGATATTCCCAAAAACCCCTAAGTGTGTGTAGGGAAGGACCCTACACAATTTAATATAGATACAAGTCCCGGGCACACGTGAACAAGGTATCTGTCAAATGACCAAATTAGATTTCTCAAAGAAATGTCAATGTTCTTCTCCAGTGTATTGATTCTTGTTTTTATTATTCAAACAAACAAATTAAAACCAGCCGACACGTGTTTCGCCACCAATGGGAGTAATGCTGCGACTTCCTCAGGGTTGGGAAAGATACAGACAGCACTATGAATGAAATGAAATCAGTAAAAAATTGTGTATGGGAAATAAAAAAGTATCTCAAATATGTCTCTTACACCTTAAAGTGGAAACCCTAAATGAACAGACAGTAAAACAAAACTATCAATTAGCAGTGGTAACTTACTTCTCAAGGAGAAAACTTCGAATAAAAAGGGCACACATCAACCAGTGACAACCAGGTGCAATATGTGACAATTTTTGTAATCACACCAATGTCACTTAAGAAAATCTTTTAATCTAGACGAAATTCACATTGTCACTTATTGCACCAGGTTGACACTGGTTGATGTGTGCTGTTTTTATTCGAAGTTTTCTCCTTGAGATGTAAGTTACCACTGCTAATTGATGGTTTTGTTTTACTGTCTGTTCATTTAAGGTTTCCACTTTAAGGTGTAAGTCACATATTTGAGATACTTGAATTTATTTCCCATACACAATTTTTTACTGATTTCATTTCATTCCTAGTGTTGTTTGTATCTTTCCCAGCCGGAGGAAGTCAAGGGATTACTCGGCTGGTTTTCATTTGTTCATTTGAATAATAAAAACAAGAATCAGGAGGAGGAGCCTAGCGCGCAACCAAGATGGCCGCGTAGGTGCGAGGCTCCCGAGGACCTCCCCAACCTCCTACGTTTATCCTGTCTTCATCCTGAATCGGTTGAGGGGACTGTGTCGGTGAACCTGAGCCGAGGTGGTACCCGTTTTCCGTTTTTGAATCGGACCCCGGGTGCCGGGGCGAGCATCGACTGAAGTTTGCGGCCTGCTTCTCTCCTGACCCCGGACTCGAGTTTGGGGGTGATCCAGTGGAGAAGTGAATAACAACGGCTGGACGAGCCTGGCGAGTCGCGTACCCCGCACTTTCACTTTCGCTTTTGAGTCCCCTTGCCGTCATCGCGAGTGGGATTACGGCGCTTCTTTGTGTGGTGGTGGCCTCGCTGGGGGACCCTGCCTGCCTGTCTGCGGGGACCCGCTCCGCCTTCCTGAGGTGCCCTCCGGGGCTCTCGGCCTTGATTGCTTGCTCTCCACTGCGTGACTACTGGGGGTGCGAGATACACGACGATGGCTACGAAGCAGGATGGAGATCGGCCGAAGGCCAAATCGACCCGGCGTGGCACCGCGCTTCAAGTCAATATTATGGATCGCTACACCCTCCCGAAGGGGTCTCCCGGCGGATCGCATAAGACCTCCGAGTGCCCCCCGGATGCCCCGGATCTGCCTACGGATCTGACTTTGCAGGACGTCATGGGCGCCATTGCTGAGATGAAGACCTCAGTGGGCCAACAATTCGACACCTTGGCGCACAAACTCGATGCGGTCCTCATCGATGTCAACCTTGTTAGAGCAGATCTATCTAAGACAAATGACCGGGTTGACTCTTTGGCTCATACCGCGTCGGGCTTCACGACTGAGGTAGCGGCCCTCCAGACGGAGGTGCGCCGGCTCCGGCAGGCAAGTGCGCTCACGGATCGGCGCCTGGAGGACTCCGAGAGCAGGGCCCGGAGGAATAACGTCCGCATTATCGGAGTGCCTGAGGGACGGGAGGATTCGGCGGCGGATCTCTTTGTGGAGGACCTGATTTCTACCCATCTCCAGCCTCGAGGACTGAGTAAATTCTTTGCGGTGGAGAGGGCCCATAGAGTTCCTGGCGGCAGACCGAAGGTCGGAGCTCCCCCGCGGCCTCTTATTGCCCGTATCTTCAACTTTCGGGACAGGGATGCGATTTTGCAAGCTTCCAGATTGCAAGGGCCGCTTAAGCTGGAGAACATGGAGGTGAACTTTTATCCTGATTTCACGCAGGCGGTCCAGAAGCAGAGACTGAGTTTCATGGGCGTCAAGCGGCGGCTTCGAGACATGAACTTAAAATACGCAATGCTTTTCCCGGCCAGGCTGCGTGTGGAGGCTGATGGTCGCACTCACTTTTTTGACCGTCCTGAGACGGCCGGGGACTGGTTGGACACTTTGTCTGGGGGACATGATCGGGATGGGATGGGGGCAGCGGGAGGAGAGTGCCCACCGGACCGGGTATGAGGTATTGACACTGGGGCTCATTCCTGATGATGCCACTTTTCGGCCAAGCTTAGGGTCTCTTGACTGTTGTGTCTAGTCCCCCCTCCATTGGAGGTTGTGCTGTGTCTCGAGGGGGTTCTCTTGCCTCCTCTCGGGGGTCTTTGTAGTTTAGTTTACACAGGGGCGACAGGCACACTGCAAGTTGGGGGGGCTGTTTGGGCTCATGCAGGGGTGCAGGGAGGGGGGAGTTTTGTTTGGGATGTTGGGTTGGGGTTGGGTATTGTTTATTTGTACCACAAGGCAGAAGTATTGTTGTGCTATCTCTAAAGTGCTCTCTGGGGGGAGGTTGATCGGTTTTGGCTATGATGGGGGGTAGGGGACTGAGCCTTTTGTCCTGGAATGTTAATGGACTGGGGGACAGGATAAAATGGGGGGTGGTCCTGCAGTTCTTAAAACGGATTTCACCCGATATAGTATTCCTGCAGGAAACACACCTCATTGGAAATTCCTTTCGTGCCATGAACAGACGGGGCTATCGCCTTGTAGCTCACTCGGGCTTCACATCTGGTTCGAGGGGTGTGGGCATTATGGTTAAAACCTCGCTCCCGCTGGAGGTTGATGAGGTGCTCCATGATGATAGGGGGCGATATACGGCTCTGGTGGGCAGACTGGAGGGTAAAGTGATTGTTTTGGTTTCTGTTTATGTCCCGCCAGGGTTGCAGACAACTACTTTCGCTGATTTGGGGCGCCTTCTTCTTGGCCTGCCGGAGGGGATTCTAGTGGTTGGGGGGGATTTTAACGCTGTAATTTCCGGAACTGAGGATCGTCACCCGCCCAGGGATCTCCCCCGCGCCCAAGCTTGGTTGTCTGGCCTCTTGTATACCCTGGGGCTGGTGGATTGTTGGCGGCTGAAACACCCTACGCAGATACAATACACCTTTCATTCCGGGGCTCATGGCAGTCTTTCGAGGCTTGATGATGTTCTGATGCCAGCAGCACAGGCGGGGAGGGTTGGGGAGGTGCGACATCTGGCTCGGGGTATTTCAGATCACTCCCCGCTCCTGTTGCATTTCGACATTGTCCTGAGGGGGGAGGGGAGGGTGGTCCCGATCAACCCCTGGTACCTGCGTGACCCCGCCATTCGCGCAGATTTGGTTAAATCCCTTGATCGATATTTTGAAGACAATGTGGGGTCTGTGTCGTCTGCTGTTTCCTTGTGGGAGGCGTTCAAGACGGTACTCCGGGGGGAGGCCCTATCCCTCATTTCCCATTCCCGGAGGCGCGAGCGGGAGGAGGTGACCCGCATCGAATCTGAGATAACTGAGTTGGAGGGTGATCTGGAGTGTGGGGTCACGGATGACAAACTGCATGCTCTCAGACTCAAACAGGCGGACTACAGGGCCCTGGTCACGGAGGCAGCCAGGGGCCTGAGTAGAGAGCAACAGGGGCGACTGTATGATGTGGGTGATAAGGCTGGTAAACTGATTGCGTGGCTGGATAAAAAGGAGAGAGCGAGTCGAGTTGTCCCGTCGATTGAGAGACTGGATGGTGTGTGTGTCACTGAGCCGGAGGAAATTGTTGATTGTTTCGCTGAGTATTTCCGTGGGGTGTATTCCCCGGTATCTTCCCGCTCGGAAGAGGATTCCCATGACCTGCTTAAAGACATCGCGCTGCCTTCCCTTTCGGAGGAGGATAAATTGTTGTTGGACGCGGCTCCGACATCTGAGGAGATTGCCCTCGCCATACGTTCGGTCGCCTCTGGCAAGGCCATGGGTCCCAATGGCCTTCCCATCGAATTGTACAAGTTACGACCGGATACGCTGGCTCCGCATCTCCGTGATATGTTCCTCGCGGCCCGGTTGGCGGGTTCCCTCCCGCTGGACCAGCGTCTTGCCACTATTGTGGTTCTTCATAAGGAGGGGAGGCCGCTGGATCGGGTCACGTCTTACAGGCCCATTTCGCTGTTGAATGCGGAGCCGAAAATTCTCGCCAAGGTGTTGGCTAATCGGCTGGTTGGCGTGGTGTGCGACCTGATCCATCAGGACCAGTCCGGCTTTATCCCTCATCGCAACACCGCGCTCAACCTGCGGCGTCTGCATGGGGTGCTCGCGAGGGTCCCATTCATACGAGAGCCAGCCATTTTGGCGTCCTTGGACGCCACTATGGCGTTCGACACGCTTGAGTGGCCATATATTTGGGCGACGCTGGCTAAGTTTGGGTTCGGCCCGGGATTCATTGGCTGGGTGAAATTGTTGTATTCCGGACCGCTGGCGCAGGTGGCCGTGAATGGTAGAGTATCGGCTCCTTTTGAACTGGGCAGGGGCACGCGGCAGGGTTGCCCGCTGTCGCCACTCCTCTTTGCGCTTGCCTTGGAGCCCCTGGCGGAGTGGCTGCGGTGGCACCCTTCGATTCGTGGTCTCCGCTGGACCCCCGAGTATGAGGATCGCGTATCCCTTTACGCGGACGATATTCTTTTGTACTTTGCTTCCCCGCGTGAATCACTGATTGTGTTAGTGGATGTGTTGCGTTCATTTTGCCGCAACTCCGGCTTAGTCATCAACTGGGCTAAATCCTGTGTGTATGTCCTCTCGGGGGAGGCTCCTATCCTTCCGCGGGGCTGTCCTATCCAGGTTGCCCCGCAGGGATTTAAGTACCTGGGTGTCTTCATTACCCTGGACGCTGCGGCCCGATACAAACAGAACTTACTCCCCCCCCCCCCCCCCCCCCCTCCAGCGCCTGAAGGAGGATGTGGCGCGTTGGAGGCGCTTGCCGCTCTCGCCGCTCGCCCGTGCGGCACTGTTTAAGATGATGTCGTTGCCATGTTTCTTATACGCTTTACAAAACACGATGGACGTCGTCCCGGCGCGCTACTTTTGGGAGGTGGAGGGACTGCAGCGCCACCTGTTTTGGGATGGGAGGCCGCGTATCGCCCTCGCGAAGCTGACGCTCCCGTGGTATGACAGGGGGGTTGCCCTCCCAGACATCAAACGGTATTACTGGGCCTCCCAGCTGGCTGCGATCAACCACGGCCTTTATGGGCCCGCCCTTAACCCGGCTTTTGAAATGGACAAATTGTTACTGCCGGGTGGCGACTATAACCGTGCGCTCTACTCTAGCTCGCTCGACGCCCGTCTGACGGGTCCGACGCGGGTCGCGGTACGGGTGTGGCACGCGGCAAATTTGGCGATGGGGTGGAAGGATCGGTTGACCCGGGCGACACCACTGTATGCATCCGAGCGATTGGGCTGCTTGTGGACCTCGAAAGGTTTTGAGAAGTGGGACACGATAGGCATCAGCAGGGTGGGCGACCTCTGGACGAGGGGGGGATTCAAAACGTTCGATGTGCTGCAGACGGAATTCCAGTTGCAGGACAGGGAGTACTTCCGGTATGTACAGGTTCGTCACGCGCTGTGTTCTGTATTCCTGGATGTGGCGTCCATCCAGGAGTGCTCCCCTCTGGAAGATAGAGTGCTAGATGGGCATGTACCGGATGGCACTATCTCATTGGTTTATAAAAAGCTCTTCAACGATCGCTCGGGACTGCTGACTGGCCTTCGTGAGGCATGGGTTGCCGATGGATTGGAGCTGGATGACGAGGACTGGGTGTCTGCGGTGGCCTCCCCGAAAGAGGTGGCCATACCGGCCCGCCTTCGTTTCGTCCAGCTCAAAATACTCCACAGGGTCTATGTTACGGGGCCGGGTCTGATGCGTATGGGATATGCCGTGGATGGGCTGTGTAAGCGTGGGTGTGGTTTGTTGGGGACCTTCTTCCATACTTTGTGGGAATGCCCGGAGGTGGTGCGATTCTGGCGTGGTGTACATGCGGTGTTGCAGGCGGTCACGCATGTGACGCTGTTTCCCGAGGCTAGGAGATGTCTGCTAAATGTGTGGGAGCCGACTGATTACACGGTGCCGCAGACGTGGTGGGTGACTCTGGGATATATGGTGGACAAGCGTGACATAGCACAATTGTGGGGCTCCCAGAGGTCACCAACGGTCTCGGTGTGGAAGGACAACATGGATTGGTGTATGTTTTGGGAGAAGGTAGTGTATGTGGCGAGAGGTAAGCCTGGGAAGTGGGTGAAAGTGTGGGGCCCCTGGAACTCCTATCGTGGCGGGATTTGTACCCCGCCGCTGACGCCTGATTTGGCAGTGGCCCAGTCTCCCTAGTCTGCTTGTTACCTTGGCTCTGGGTATCGCGCTCACTTGGTTTCTGTCCCGGCCCGTCCCCCCCCCCCCCCTCCCCCTATTTCTGTGGATCGGTAGGGTCCTCCCCAGGGGAGCTCATAATGCTGCTTTGACTTTTGCTGCCTTGTGGATTTGTTTGTAGTTTTTCATAAAAAATGGAACCGCCAATTGGGGGGTCCGGACGGTGTGGCCGCCAACGCTTCATTTGACTTCTGGGACCTTTATTACTTGCCGCTTGTGTTTAATAATTGTGTTTTATGCTCCCACTGTTTGCTAGCGGCCGGCCTGAAGGTTGTAGACCCATTTTTGTATATCTTCTGCACTCTGTAATAAAGGTTTAAAAAAAAAAAAAAAAAAAACAAGAATCAATACACTGGAGAAGAACATTGACATTTCTTTGAGAAATCTAATTTGATCATTTGACTGATACTTTGTTCACGTGTGCCCAGAACTTGTATCTATACAAGCCTTAAACTCAATGTTTGACAAGATCGCCCCTCTCAGATCCTGTCCCATATTTAAACCCGTTGCCCATGCACCTTGGTATACAACAGAATTGAGACTGAGAAGGCCTTGTGCAAAAAATTAGAATGACGGTGGTTCCGGCCTAATAATCATCTTGGCAAGGAGGCCTATAGTTCATCTTTAACGATGTACCACTGTAATATCAAAAAAGCCCGGAAGGTCCATATTTTCCACCAAATCAGTCAGGCTGGTAACTCTTCCAAAGAGTTATTCAATGTACTTAATACTTTTATAACCCCCTCATGCTTGTTCTCAATTAATGCATGCGTCACAAGCACTATGTGTCTCTCTTGCTAATCACTTTGAAGATAAAAGGAAAGTGATTTACCAGAATTTTCCTTGCCTAGCTGAACAGGCGCGTGGGGAGCTTAATTCCAGCCTACTTCCTTCCAATTATGCTTCTAATTTAAGAAGTTTCATTTACTTTCACCCAAGTTAATTCAGAAAGCGCTTCCATCAGCTAATCCAGGATCTCCTCTAGATAGTGGTCTCCCTAGGATCTCTGCTCTCCTGTCCAATCAGCTTGCCCCGGTCATATGCTCCTTATTTAATATATCCATCAACTCCGTGAAAATCCCCTCCGCTTGGAAAGTGGCTCAGGTCATACCGATTCAAAAGAGAGCCATTATGACACTCACTAATCTTACCAACTGTCGACCTATTTCACTGCTTCCTCTACTGGGCAAGCTGCTGAAAGGACAAATAAACTAACAACTTCTGGATAACCTATAGGTCAATAAACTTCTGGACACGTCACAATCTGGGTTTAGACCTTTTCACAGTACAGAGACTACCTTAATGGCGGTCCCTCACCACATAAGATGCTCTCTTGATGAGAATATTCCATCCTTACTTGTGCTGTTGGACTCGTCTGCAGCATTTGATACTGTGTTCCATCCTAGGCTGCTTCAAAGGTTGCTGGAGATTGGAATCCATGGCACAGCATTACAATGGTTCAGTGATTTTTTTTAACAAATAGAATTTAAACTATCACTGTGGGTTCCTACAAATCGTTTACCGTAATGAGGACAAGGGGGTGCTTCAAGGCTCTTGTCTCGGCCCCACACGTTTTAACAAATATGTTGCCCCCCTTGCCGAGACTGTCAAAGCTTTTGGATTTGAAACTTCAGCCTACACTGATGATACTCAGCTACTAATCTCCTTTGATGAAGATCTGGACAAAGCGAAAGAACGCTTCTCTACCGGGATCAAAGCAATTGCTGCCGGGCTGACGAAAAACTGTCTCCAATTGAATGCAGGCAAAACAGAGATTATGCTGTTTGGCAAGTCCCAACAGCTTTTGACCCCCAATTGGTGGCCTTTTGAACTAGGCACAGCTCCAATTCATAGGTTGGTAGTCAAGAACTTGGGCATCCGCCTTGACCAATCCCTCACAATGAAAGGTTCTGACTACCACAGGCACTTGTTTTTATATGGCACGCCTTTTGAGGAGAGCTTTTTCCCTCCTCACTTTTTCTGTGAGAATCTGGTGCAAGCCTTGGTTATTAGCCGTTTGGATTACTGTAACGCTTTATTGGCTCCTACAAACGAGACGTTATTATCTAAACTGCACGTTGTTCAGAACACCGCATAACGTCTCATTTGCTATCTTCCTTCCGGGACTGATTCCTTTACCCATCTATGTTCACTACATTGGTTGCCCGTCGGAAACAAAATTATTTTTAACATTTGCTGTTGGACACATAATTCCTTGATAGGGAAAGGTCCAAGCTACCTATCTTCGAAGCTTACATATTACCGACCAGTCAGACTTTTAAGATCTTGTGACAAAGCTCTGCTTACTGTCCCATGGGTCAGAAAGTCCCATTCAGGGGGCAGGTCTTACCTAGCCCTTCTGTACTGGAATGAGTTACCGCCTCATAGTCAAAAGGGTACTGATCATTATAAATTCAGAAAACTACGAGACAGAGCTGTTTTTGGCTTCGCTGTTTTGTCTTTGTCTGTGGTCTGCGCCGTGCTGAGATATCCCTCCAGGGGTGATGTGTGCACATTATAAATTATATTAACATAACATTAGCTGGGCAGGTGAAACAGAATCTGTCACTGTGATGCATCTGTACAAGAGTAATCATAAGCTGACATTTGTGGACCATGCATGAAAACAAATACTTTTTTTGGCAAAAAAAAAATTTTGAAAATCTTTTTCTTTGAGTGTGTTAACCCAATAAAGAACTGACTTGAGGGGATGTACAACTGTCAATATTTTATTTTTTGCCAATGAGCACTTTCTGCTTTAGCTGTTATTTAATTGGTCAAGTGGAGGTATTTTAAAAAGATGTTTTTTCCGAATGTTGTTGTTGGTATCTCTGTTTTATAGTTTGGGGTGGTTGGTGTTCTACTACAGTATCAAATTTTAAATATTGCCCAGCCAAAATTTAGTATTCAGAATATCGACCACCGCAATATCATAATGGTAAATATTTCTAGGTACATTTAATTTATATTTTACTTTCTTGATTCAACTTATTTATCTTGAATGTATATGAATCTTCAAGATACCTAGATTTGGAGTTAAGTACAGTGAATCCAAAGTTACCTATATTTATGTACTTTCATGATATTGTATCAGTCGGTGTTTTGTATTAAATATTTTGGCCTGAAAATAGTTTGTCACTCTGTATTGTGAGATAATCTGAGTTATCTCTAGTACATCATTATTGTGGTTGTTTTTCATGTGGTCACTGTGGCAACAATCGTCAAAGCCATTAGTAGCTCGGGACTATTTTCATTGATCAGAAGTGTCTCTCACAACAACAAAAAAGGTTGGCTCCGGACAGTATGTATCATACATGCTTCCGGTGGCGGCTCCTCCTCTAAGGCGGAGGAGCATCGACCCACTGTGATACGATACAGCAGTGAAATAAAGGACACATAAAATGATAATAACTTGATGTTAATATAATTGTATGTTCAGCGTTGTGATTGGCTTAAGGGAGCCAATCCCAATGCAACATTGCAGTGTTGTGATTGGCTATGGGGAGCCTGGTGCTTCCTCATTCCTGTTCTGGCCGGAAGAGACAACGAGAGACGTGGAGGAGAGATGTGACAAGCACCCTCCACCCCCGATCGGTGCCGGCCGCCTCTGCATGCTTCACACTCGTTTCTGATCATCACAGGAGTGAAAATGAACATTCAATAAGGAGAGTTGCGATGCCAGTACCACGAGAAGTGTGGTGCGCTCCAAGTGGTAAAATGTTTTGTAGATGAGTCGGGAGCACTGTCTCATAAAAGCGTACAAAAGTATTACTGATTTTGGCGCTTCAATTTGTCAATAGTACATTGTGGTACTTTTAATGTAAACTAGTTGGTTTTGCGTATCGGTCCAGTCTTTGTGGACAGTTTTCCTGTGAGGTGTTTCACAGACATTACTGACCATTTTCAGACCAAATGCTTACCTTTATTGTGCTATACTGTGCAGTCTACCCTTGCAAGCATGTTTTACGTGGGTGTGTCTTGCATACGACATACTCACACACCTTGCATACATAATTTTTAATGTGGGCGCAAATGTGGGTGTATCCGCTAAATGTGGTGCACACCCACAGAGGCTTTCATTACAAGGGGCCCTTTAATGATTATCTCTGTGCAAACAAACATCCGATTGCAGTTTTCAGTGTTACAATGTTTATCGCACCTGGTATTTACGATAAAAATTGCACCCCTCGTTAAATTTCAGCAGATTAAACCTGTTTAAATTTAAAGAGGGAAAAATTCCAGTTTAATACTGGAGGGTGCACGTTGGTACAATATGCCCCACAATTTGCATGTTATGCCTCATTTTGAAAGCAGTGTGTCAACAAAAGGGAGGAGAGAAAGGGGAGGGCTATTTTTATTGAGGTCCTGCACATAGGCCCTAAGCTATGACAACAAAGAAAGATGTGCAGTTCCTACAAAGTGGAAGGTCTGGGGGAGAAGGGTTATCCAAAACCAGACTCTCACCAATGGAATGTGAGTGCACAAGGGATGGGGGTCCCTTAAGGGTGGAACTAAAACCCTCACACACCCAGCAAGCTAGGTGTCATGCTTCATCATCTGGGTTTGCTCCTCGTCGGGTCGGCGGTGCAATACCCGACGGGCACCCATAAAGGGGCTCTTTACCGGAGATCTTTTGTTCCCTGCCGTTTGGTGCGTGCGTGTGAGGGCCCGTGCGTGTAGATGTGTGTGAGTGAGTAAAAAAGGTTGGTTAGTCTGAAATACGACTTTATTGACTCAGTAAACCACCTTGTTAAAAAGGTTGAGTGGCGTTAAAGCTAAAGTGCTCACAAAGGGAGGAGTGGCTAGCTGCGCTCTACTCTTCTGGTCAACATGTTTCGCGCCCAATGGGTCAGGAGGATCCCTTGGCGCTTCGTCAGGACCGGTGATACAATGGTGATATGTGCAAGAACTATCTACAGTGTGGTGTACTAAGGTGGGTGTAAATTGACTACCCACCCACTACTGGTTCCCTTATTTGTCTGTATTCTGATATCAAGGGGGTAACCTAATCCTAATATAAAAACCTCATCATCTGGTACATGGCGCGTCATCAAGGGGAGAAACACATTCGTTTCAGTTTGTAGTCCCCCTGGAGGTCTGTTAACCTGCCCACGTCGCCGAAACCGGAAGGCACACATTGGAATGAGCTATAGTTATCGCACCACATATATCAGTGTCCGATTTTACCTGGTGAGATAATTATCGGGCCAAAGTAGTCATTCTTCAATAATCACAGTGATTTGAAAAAGCACTTTACTCAGCAACGAATCTGTGCAAAAATAGACGTGAAATGAGTTAAGTTTATCCACAAATGAAGGTTTTTTTTATGTATGCAAGAAACGGTAAAGCTATGTGAAAATGATTATTAATCAGGAGTATGTTCTAAAGTTAAACTGATTATTAAATCCGGCAATTTTACTAACTCAAAGTGTTCTAGGGCCGGGAAATTGAGTCAAGTCTCCAAACTAAGTGAAAATTATACACTTTTCCAGGTAATGCATGCAATGTGTTCATTGTGCTTGATTTCCACTGAAGTGTGCGTTAGCACAAAGTTGTCATTTGTGACCAAACCATCAATAGGGTTTATTTTCTATGTCAGTTAAAATGTTCCTTAGACCTTTGTGAACTGGAACTCAAAAATGTAGTATATTTTCTCCCACATCTCAGAATCTCCGTGATATTGCCTGTGACCTTAAATTGACATTGCATTGTCATTGCTTACACTTGCAGTACTGTCTCCTCCCACTGTTTTAGGAGCCCTAAATTAGCAAGTCCACCTCTTTTGAAAGACTGTTTTACATTCGCCTTAGGATAGTGGCAGGGTGGGACCCGCATACTTCTTAGATAAGTTTGAATGTTCCAGTACTCTTCTTTAGTAGTGCATATCAGTGTCTCTCAGACTGTGTTTTCGAATTTTTCCACATTTCCCATTTCTTCTACTTTTCACCTAAAAAAATACAATTTAGTAAGAGAGGGTGTTTATCATGTGGCTTATAAGAATCGGCACAATGGATATTTTCTGAGTCGAAGATTCTCCAAAAAGCACTTGCGAAGACATGGGGCCTACACAAACAAGCTGCTTACACCACTAACCTCACTTATTGTCATCCTTCGAGCAGTCGCCAACACAGGTCGTAGTTCAGACTGGTGTCGCAAGAGGAACCCTTCCAGGCTCAAGATACTCAGGAAATGCGGACTTCCCCTCCTCCATCAGCCTCTCATAGAGCAGGTGCCAGTTTCGTTTATGCCATCTTGAAGAATGGGCACAGTGCCCATTTCCGGAACCAGCTTTGCTGGTAACCAACTATGACTATACATGTGGTGTTTCACAAGTCTTTTAATCTGCCACCATCTCGTCCCCTCAGTTGTTTTCTTGCTGTTGTATACAAGTGCACAGTGCAGGTTTGACTGATAAGTACTTCTCTTTTACAGATAGGGTTTCAAACTAGAGTGGGGGGGGGGGTTTGTTTTTTTTGGGTGGTTTTATGTCACTCAAACCTAGAACGCTGTGCATGCGGACCAGACCATGCTAAACCCCTCTCCCCAGACTCACAGGATGTTGAGTTAAGGTAATGGTGTGTTAAGTATCTACACAGGCTATGTTGCACACCCATAGTGCTTCATAAAATGGGACTGATGGCGGACTCTAACTGCGCGAGGTGTGCTGATCCAAATGCCTCCTTTATACATTTAGCCTGGACATGCCCCAGGATTGCGGCGTTCTGGCATGACATATGGGCCCAGAGCGAGGGTTGGACACCAGCAAGTTGCTCGTCTACCTCCATATCGGAGCAACTATTGTGCTCTGTTCTCATCCCCGTCAGCCGGGACTAGGTCGTGAGGGGTCTATCCTCATCCCAGTACCAGTCCCTAAATTAATCATCCCCTACCGTTTCTAGCAACTAGTGCTAAACGGTAGTGCACTTACCTCACACTTTCTAATTGGTCCTGACGAAGTGCCATTGACCCCTTCTGGGGCAGCTGGGGCACGAAACACGTTGACCACATCCACGCTTGACTAGCCCTCACGGAACATTACTCATAAATAGGGCTTCTACATAATTTTAATAAGGCTGGAGCTACCTCAGCAATAAAAACTTGAATTAAGTAGGACGGCTCTATACCTTTTTTATATACCTAACTCCTTGTGCACTACCCAGCCCTCACACCCACACGCACCCATACGGCTTCTTCAAAAGATCCCCAATAAAGAGCCCCGGTTTCGGGAGCCCGTCAGGCATTGCAGCGCCGGCCTGACGAGGGGCAAATGCCCAAATGATGAAGCATGACATCCCTTGGGGTGTGTGAGGGCATTTTGAAGAAAGACCTGTTCTTCCCCCTTTTTTTCCCTCTCCCTAGTCAGTAACTCCTAGGAACTGCTCATTCTCTGTATATGACATATGCCGCATCACTAGTGACATTACCTCAGACACCCTTACCTAAGGCCCCATGACCTGTCTGTTAAGCTATGTCAAAGATATTCCGGACGCTAGCAGACGCCTGTCCGCAATGCTGCTAACCATGGCGCGGCGTCGAGTGGCGATTCACTGGGGTCGGAAACCAGCGCCATCTCCTAAGGCCTGGCGGTCAGTTGCGGCATATTGTCAAACTCATTTAACTGAATTTTGGAATCTCATGCCCCCAGCTAGCTGACCTCATGTTCCTCCCCGGGACATTCAATAACAGATCCAGTTGCACCTCCGAGAGTTATGGTTGAAAATGAGGAAGTGGACCCTTATATTACCATGATATCTCATGCACTGAATTTCGGTTTGTTCTGCAAGCTTAATATGTGTAATTGTAAACCGATGGGTTACTGTTGAGTGGCAAAGTTCATGTATCTATGCTACAGCAATTCTAAACTACTGTGTCTTCCAATGCATAACCTGTAATGTTTGTCCTTCCCGAATAAAGTTTTGAAGAACAAAAAAAAGGGATTGGTGTGTTAGTTCAGGGCTTTCAGACATTAAATCAGCCTCTAAAATCACTAAAAATGCGTACTGACTGATTACAACCCTGGAGTCGTATTATTTAAAGTGCCCCGGTGGCGCAACGGACATGTGCGCCCGCTTTGCACGCCCTGAGGCATTTTGGTATTACAGAAAGGGCAGCAGACGCTTGTGCGTCCCTTTCTTTACTACAGATAGCGCTAGCGCTATATGTGCGTCAGTGCTATCATCAAATGGCGTTCCCTCATTTGCATGGGGGTATAGTCACATGCAAATGAGGGAATCCCTTTGCCTCTGTGCCCACGCCATATTAAAGATAAAAAAGCTGTCAGGAGGTGCACTGACAGTGTGCCACCTAAATGGTGGCGCACAATCAGTGCGCCCCCTGATGGAAGCCTTGTGGAGTGGGGGAGGGGGGTCCTATGGACCCTCCAGACATCCCCTCTCAGACTGGTGCAGTCCCTTGGTTCACCCGCCTACAAGGCGATCTCTCTCCCCTCTTAAAAGTGCAGGCGGGTTGCCGCTTGCTCAGTGGAATACGGAGTGGCTGCTTCAAAGACGTTCTGTTTTTCACTTGAATGCGCGACTTCGCGGCTGCCCTGGGGGCAGCGCATTCATTGTAATAGGGTGCACTTTCCCTGTTTGCGCCCGGCACACTTGTTTTAAGGTGTGCAGTGGCGCAAACAGGGAAAGTGCACCCTATGTGTCATAGGGCTCCTTGTTTTTAAAAACTGCAGTCCACAAGTGGTCTGTGGTTTGGGCCCATCAAGCACTGTTTAGTTGTGTGTATGGCCTATCTGATGCTATGCCCTAGGTAGGTGTAGCAGGGCCGGCTCTGTGTCAGATTTTCAGGATATTCATATAAAATGTACATACTAGCAATTACTCTAAATGGAACACATTTAAATAGCGTCTCTGACTGTGAGCCATCCTAACAACTTTCACTTTTGCCATACCTAGAAAGTGGCTTTTCTCCAGCTTCATGTCTGTATCAAAGGCCAGGCCAAACTGGACTCTTTCAAGATATGCTTTTATTCTGGACAAAGCACCAAGTGGGGGCTAACTTCCATCTTGGAGGACCTATGTAGGTTGCTGGGCGATTTTGGTGTCATGTCCTATTCGACCTTTCAGCGGCATTCTACACCCCTGATGATACCATCCTTCATTCCAGACTCCATTAAGTGGCTATTGGAGGCACCATACTTAAATGGATTGAGTCTATCTGGAAGTGCGAATAGATTGTCACACTACCCCTCATTAGATCGGAGGCAAAGAAAATTGACGCAATATGCCTCAGGACTCACTCTTATTCAATATTGATATTTTGTCTGTGGCCGAACATCTTCACCTTTCTGAGTGTTCATTCCTATATATGGACTGATGATGCCCTGCGGATCGTCGTCCTTATCCCTACAAAACCAGTCATCAGATTAGTTTGTTCAGCTCTATCTTGGTAAAGGCACTCTGGTGGATGCTGTCTCACTTCCTGTCACTTAATTCAGCTAAGAGGGAACCTCTTCCCACTAGAAACAACTTGCATGAATGGAATCCGTCTAACTCGCAAGTTGCGGTGGGTTCTTCCCTAGTTTCATCTAATACCGTTCGCTAACTTGAAATTAATTTTGATGCCACCCTGGCCCTTGAGGCACAGGTATATGCAAACAGAAAGTGGTATAAAGGAATAAATATGGAGATTACTTTTGTATAGAGCACACTTAGTTACTCTATCTCTAGTTTATTAATCTAGAAAGATTTTATCAAAACATTTTAACATTTCTGCATCAAGAATGACCTAGAATCAGGAAGGGAACAGCAACACAAAAATACAAATATACACATAAATTGTACATACGCAAATTCCTAACATACAAAAGAAAACAAACAACTTATACATACAAACTAACCCCTAGAAAAGCACAAATAATTTCTACTAGTGTCCTCCAAATAATTTAGGACGGACCACTGGGAGATAGTCCAAGAGGTACGCTGCGACTCAATCAGTTAGTGTCGAACATTCTCAGCGTACTTGACAATGAGTCTCCAAACTTTGCCTAATTTCTGTGACTCCTCCTTCAGAAAAAGGTCTACGCAATCGCGTTTCGGCCTTACACTTTCCTCTGCCTCCTCAGGACAGGGTTAATGCAATAACTGTACACACAGTTAGGACGGTGGACATCCGGGCGCTTGTATAATGGAGTCATCCGGGTCCCCGGAGACCCATTAATTACAACTCCATATTTATTCCTTTATAATACTATTTGTTTGCATATAATTGTTCCATACCCAGGTATATATAGGGTCAATTGGGTATAACCCTGTTGTTTTGCTACCTGTGCCTCAAGGCATCTAGCAAAGTTACAAGCACATGTCCTTTGGCAAGTAAAACTGCCAATGAAAATGCTACCCTTAATCGATAAAGAACAGCGCACTTCCTCCGTTAATGCTCTGATTCAGTCGCAGCTGGACCACTGCAAGTCGATCTATAACTGACTGGAAAGATTACAACTGGAACAAAGTACCTCCACCAGTCTCTTAACTGGGTCCAGGAGAAGGTCGTACTCTTCGCATCCTCGGATCTCGTCGGTGGCTCCCCCATCCGTCAACGCATTCTATATAAAGTTGTCCTTCTTGCTCATCGCACAATAGAAAGTGCCTCCCCAGACTTCATGGCAGCTCAGTTTTTGCCTCACACACCACAGTTCACCGCACCATCAGCTGATCCATGGCTGCTTGAGGTCCCAAAGACCAGGCCTGTATCATTGGGTGACCCGGCTTCTTCTGTTGGGGCGTCTGACGCTTGAAATAACCTCCCCTTTGAGCTCCGGTCATTTCCTCATTCAGGCTTTTCACCCTCAATTTAGGACTTTGCATTTAATTGTTAAGAATTAATCAGTTTCTAGAAACCCGTATATATAATGACAGTAACTGATTTATGTTACACCCTTTGAATTGTGTATTGCTGAACTCAATGGAAAATGAAATAATGATTTTGATATAATGATGTGTGCTGGACCAAATTAGTGGATTCATTGTTGAAGGGTTTCTTAACCGAGGGGGTTTAGGGGTATTGAACCTCCGGTCCTGTGCGCCATCGTCTGCCTTACATTATCCCAATAATTAGATAGGTGCAGTCCCAGTTACCTCAATCCCCCTGAATTGTTTGTTTTACGTCATCTTGAATCACACAGACATGCACTGCCCATTTCCGGCCACAGTCGGTCCAGAAACCACCAGCCGGGGAGCCTGCGGTGGTCTCGGGCCACAGTCGGTCCAGTAACCACCAACCGGGGAGCCTGCGGTGTTCTGAGGCCACAGTCGGTCCAGTAGCCACCAACCGGGGAGCCTGCGGTGTTCTGAGGCCACAGTCGGTCCAGTAGCCACCAACCGGGGAGCCTGCGGTGTTCTGAGGCCACAGTCGGTCCAGAAACCACCAGCCGGGGAGCCTGCGGTGGTCTCGGGCCACAGTCGGTCCAGTAACCACCAACCGGGGAGCCTGCGGTGTTCTGAGGCCACAGTCGGTCCAGTAACCACCAACCGGGGAGCCTGCGGTGTTCTCAGGCCTTTCAGACCTGCCGTTGGGGCATTCCCCCAAATGTTGTCTTCAAAGCCGCAGCAGGTGCACTGCACGGTTCAGTGACAGGTTTGCCAAAGATTACGTTGGACGTTGTTCCTTTGAGAACAGAGGGGTTGGACTCTGACCAGAATAAGCAGCGCGCGCCACTTTCCCTTCTATACGCACTTCGGTAAGGGGGAAATATTTTACCTTCTCGGAGAGCACCGGCTATCGAACTGACATGAAGTAAATTCCAGTTGATTCCTCTGGCAGCTTGGAGTTCGTGTTTTTAATTAATGGCGTCTGTTGATGTAAGATGTTTTTTAACTTTATTTAAAAAAAGTAGATTTTAGTTTGTTGTCTTCCAGCTGAACGCGCACAGTCCAGTGGGCGAAAATCCACGTGAAGCAACTTGAACCATCAGACACCATTCGTAACTGGTGAACGAGAATTTCTACCAAAGTTTGCCCATTTACGTATACATTTTATTTTTGCCTTAGCCTTATTCGCATCCTGCGTTTGGAATCGTTGCTCTTGTAGTGCAGTCTGATTTTGCTTTTCATAACGTAATGTAAGGTTAATTTGTAACTTACGGGGTGACATTCATTGGAAAAATATATCTTGTGGCTGAAATAGCAGATTTGTATTGTTGCCCAAATTGAAGGTGTTCATTTTATTGTCCTCAGAAGGATGAAAGGCTGAGTGGACCAGCTTGCTTTTAAACATGTGACCACGAGGTCGCACCCAGATGACATTAGTCCACTTGTACACTAGACTTTTGTCATACACTTCCCTGAGTGGGTGTGGGCGTCTTTCTCCCCGAGTGTCCGTGCTTAATTTGAGCCGGTGATTGACGGTGGGGCCACCGGCACTTATTTTTGGGGACTGGCACTTATTTGTTCAGCATCAGATATTCCCCGAGAGTAAACGAGGGAAGATACCATCATGATACACAAATCAAAAAGACGACAAAGGAAATAGGTACTTGCGGGAGTCGGGAAAAGACGCAGGGGGTGGCCGATAGTGGATTAAAGAGGTCGAAGTTCAATTACTCCGTCCACGGACTTCTCAGCAGGAGTTCGGGCGCCGGCACTCTTTCATTTACAAATTAAGCACTGCCAGGTGACCCCCTGTGACCCCCTGCTGCACAGTGCCCAAGTACCTGCTGATGGCAGTGCCCAGCTCAGACCAGAGTCTATGGGACCGAGCGCTCCCTCGAACCCAGACTTCCTCTCTCTCGAGTCGAGACATCTGTGTTTCGAAAGCTCGCTCGGGCTGAGGGGATGCGTCCGCCAGCTGTGCGCTGCTCGTTTCCTCTTCGAATAACTGCGCTATGATGTCAGTCTGTAAAATACAATTCCGGAGATATCCAATGTGGCTGCGATGGCCCGCCTGGGATGGAAGAGTCCACTGCGCGCCCTCCCTCCTTCCTGTGCCCGCCCTGGCGCCCTTTTCAAGCTCCGCCTTCTGTTTTGAGATCCTGTTGGGGTTGTTGTGTGAACATTTCTGTGTCTTTTAAAGTCGGGCACAGTGGGGTAATGTGTCCTTGCTTCTCCTCAGTTGGAGTTATGTGTGTTTTTTACACACTGGCCTCGATGACAAAGGGGCCAGCAGGGTTGAGGCATTTACCCTACGGTACCTATTAAATGCTGTTTCCGTGGGGCGAGGTGTATTGCAGATCGGGGAAATGCCTCCCATTTCATGTTTTCCCTTTGAAGTGAGGAATAGGGGGCGACATCGCTATGTAAAGTACCCACGTCTGCATGCTTTGACTTTTTTCTAGGCCTCTTCGCCCCAGTTACTTCCAATGCCGAACTATGTTAGGGCCAGAAACAGCAATTGATGATGGGCAGAATGCAGAACAGTGCCATACATTCACCCCAGTGCAGAGATCTGGGCCTAAAGCCATCGTTTTTTTGCTCCCCATGCCATTCCAGTTTGGAAACCGATCCCAGGATGCTTGTTTCCAGTCCAGGGACCATGATGGAGTCAACCCAGATCTGTGACTGGGGTGAGTGTCTGAAAAGTTTCAGCGCTCCGTCCATCTCCTTGTGTTTGTTTTTTTTGCCCTAAGTTGGCAGAGTATGCCCAGACGTGGGTCCCTTGCTCACTTTGCCACTGGATTCAAGCCAGCTTGGCTGACGAGGGGTGCTACCACGAAACCGTTCCCAGGATGCTTGTTTCCGGTCCAGAGAAGACCTGGCTTGGTAGTTCGGAATGGACTGTTCCCATGAGGCCCAGGGTCAAGACTGATTTGCATATGGCTGGGTCTGAACTGGGGTGGCGAAGTGAACTAAAGAACGATGATGGATTCAACCCTGATCGCTCCGTCCATCATCTCCTTGTGTTTTAACCCCATGATTGTAATCTCGACAATTATGAGTTACAGTTGTGATTGCCTTCAGCTACAACATTCAACCTTTTCAGCATCCCAGAAAGGTAAATACACTTTTGAAGGTTGAGGAAATTTGACTCTCAGGTGATCACTTTGAAGCCTGTGGGAAGCATGGTGGCGCGGTGTAGTTGACTTCTGAGTGGTAATACCTATGTATGCCAAAGAATAGCAGATGCCACTCCTGACTTCTCCGTTGCTACCATACCACTGTTATGGCAGTGCTTAATTTGAGCTGGTGGTTTCTGGTGCACGGCACCAGTACTTAATTGCCAACACCGGCACTTATGACAGTCTGCCACAGGGAGGTGCTGTTTGTTTTATTTAAAAATGAGTACAATAACAGTTGTTGATTAATTCAATATCCATTAACAATGACCAATACCTGCCACGCAAGCCATTCTTATAGCTTTTGGAGCCTGCAGTAGCCTGAAGTGCCGCACTTGTAGGAGTGTGATGGTTAGTAGGCATGTTTGTGCTGTCATTCGTAGCTCTGCAGGGGCAATGAGTGGTGCACGCTGCAGTGGCCTCTTGACGAGGGCCATGACACATTTCTCTTAGAAATTAAGCACTGCTATTACGTCATTCTTATCCCTAGTCTGACGGTGTTGTGAAAGCAGCCACTGGAGCAGAAAATAAAGAGGACTCTTAACTTGGATGACTTTCTAGAGTTAATACTGTTTCACTTACCTCAGTCCTCCAGCAGCAAATGCGAGCATGGTGGGGGTCTACGGATCGAGCAAAGGGCCAGCCCTGTGATCTATTTGGGGAATGAACGTGTGTGTGATGTCACTTCCTTTCCTCTGCCATTTTGGTGTAATGACATCCATGTTGAAGTTAGGAGCTGAGCCACAAATTGCTGCTTGACATTTTCCCATCTTGGAGACCCATGAATGAGGGTCCCACTCGAAAGGAGAATATCCCACTGAGAAGCGACAAGTAATTAGCACATTTAGGAATCCTGATGTGCGCTCTGAACTCTTACTGGTACCCTTGGCGGGCAGGACGAAGTCTCAAGAGCCTGAAAGACGACTCAAGGTCACTCTTATGGGAATTCACTCTGCAGACAGGCCTCTCCTATGGACGCTTACGCAGTAGTTCTTGATTATGAATATAGATTCAACAGGCCTTTTGTATGGGTAAGGACGCAGCTGCCCCGTACTACAAACACTAAAGTGGCAAGCCCGTCCAACAGGCACCAACTTGGCAGAGCTCCACTACTGATACGGATGCAGAAGACTGGTCCTGCTGATGGGGATGCAGGGGGACTCTCCCATGGATACGGATTAAGCGGGCAGCTCCTGTGGATAGGGATGCCGGAGGACTCTCCCATGGATATGGATGAAGCGGGCTGCTCCTGTGGATAGGGATGCCGGAGGACTCTCCCATGGATATGGTTGCAGCAGGCTGCTTGTGCGGATAGGGATGCTGGAGGACTCTCCCATGGATACGGATGAAGCGGGCTGCTCCGGTGGATAGGGATGCTGGAGGACTCTCTCATGGATACGGATGAAGCGGGCTGCTCCTGTGGAAATGGGATGCCGGAGGACTCTCCCATGGATATGGATGAAGCGGGCTGCTCCTGTGGATAGGGATGCCGGAGGACTCTCCCATGGACATGGTTGCAGCAGGCTGCTCGTGCAGATAGGGATGCCGGAGGACTTCCCCTTGGATACAAATGCAGCAGGCCGCTCCTACAGATGTGGCCAGCTGCTCCTATGGATACAGGAGGTCTCTCCCACTGATGCAGATGAATCAGGCTGCTCCTGTGGATGCAAGCGCAGCAGGCCGCTTCTACAGAAATGGATGCAGCAAATCCATTTAGGTACTGTCTAAAAAATGGCTCTTTAAAGTCGGTCCTGGAGGGCAGGATCCATGCCAGATTTTAGGATAACTATATCTAAGTGAGGATATGCTAAAAATCTGGCATGGATCCGGCCCTCTAGGACCGCCTTTGGAGAACCCTGGTCTAAAACCTAGTCACAGAGAACTCCTTTCCATAGGCAGCTTGCATCGATTGGACAATGAAAGGAAATGCTGTACACTCAAGATTCCACTGCTCTGTTAAGAAGGTGCTCGGTGATGTGGGCAAGGGAGGTTCATGGAAAGATCCTAGGAGGCATTAACGCACAGTGTGTGTGCAAAGAGTGTAACTGGAGATGCCGCCTCCTAAGCTGTAGAGGCTTCTACGAGGCAGCAGTGGTGAGACTGGGAGAGGGGTTAAAAAAATAAATAAACGTAACTTGCTGGCAGACGCCTCTCCTCCGTCCTTCTTGCCACAACACAGGAAACAAGAAGCACACAGACTCCCTTAGCCAATCACGACACTGCTGTGCAGCGTTGTGATTGGTCTGAGCGCTGTGGTTCAGCACTCAGACTGGGAGTGGGGGCCTGGGCATGTTCTCCAGCCCGGCTGTGCATTGGAGCCGGTAGGGAACATGCAAAGTGCGCATGACCGTTTAGCCGGCCCAAGATGAACGGCCAAACCATCATTTTTTTTTTTTTTTTTTTTAAATATCTTTATTGACAGTTTTTCCATTTTTCAATAAACAGCATACTCAGTAACAAGCAGATGAATAAGTACATGGTATGGTACAATAGAACGGCCAAACCATCATGCTCACTTGGCGAGTGTCACCACTTCTTCCCTGCTCTATGGGCAGCCCAGCCGGCCCGCACCTACAGAGCCGCTAGGGAAAACTAAATTGAAAATAACATGGCGTTATCATTTTATTTTTCTTATGGGGAGACGCTTCTCCGCCTTAGCGGAGGAGCCGCTGCTTAGAAGTAAGCATTCTCAGAACACATCAGCCAGTAAGTACTCACAAATATGTCAGGGAAGACCCCAATACCTGGTATGGACACTATTCCCAGGACTTCTAAACACCCCAGCTAAAAGCACCTATAATGTGCTCAAGGTCCAGGAAGTCAAGAAATGCAGGCAGAAACTCTCATTTCCTGACAGTTTGTGAAAGTTGAGAGATGGAACCTGTGTTTCTTCAGGCGATGGACTGCACGACTGGGAAAGCGCCCAGGGCCAGTAGCTGAAGCTGACACTCACGGCATGAGGTAATTCTCTGAGGTATAAACACGCTCAGTGTGGGGACGTTTTAGGAGGGAGGGCGGCCATTACCGTAGCAGATGTCAACTTTCTTTCCTATGCCCAGTAGCACAGGCTAGACAATAGAATGCCCACTGTTGCCCATTGAAGGGGACGTTCCAACCAGGATTCGGGGGTGGGGGGAGGTTTGTAGGTGTTCAATGCCCCCCATGAGAAAATCCCAGAATCCTCCAGTCATATTACTTTCCGGAAGTGACAGTTGTCATCTTTTTCAACTGTAACATCTGAAATCGAACACTTGGCAGCCATGATCATTTACTCTCTCTCTCTCTCTCTGAATCATTTCAAGTGAAAGCGAGGCGCGTGATACGTTGTTGCTGCACGTGGCCCATTCACGCCAGTGCATCCAAACCAAGGAGAGGTACTTGACCTGCTTTTAATTACATTTGGCAGTCCACGCGGCACCCCTTTACATTGACCTGCTCCCTGCTGACGAGAGGCAACTACCTCGAAACACGTGTCCAGGGATGGCTAACGCATACACATACTGTTCTATTTACATTTTGTGGCATAGGCGTACCCGCCGTCGCCACTACATTTCCCACAGTCCTTTGGGGCAACTTGCTGGTGTGACGAGCGGTGTGCGACCTACTTTTCCTCAATTTAAACGGCTTCCTTAAGCTAACGGGCTGACGAGCCTTGAGTCTGCACCTGCGCGCCAGGAGAGGTACTTGACCTGCTTTTAATTACATTTGGCAGTCCACGCGGCACCCCTTTACATTGACCTGCTCCCTGCTGACGAGAGGCAACTACCTCGAAACACGTGTCCAGGGATGGCTAACGCATACACATACTGTTCTATTTACATTTTGTGGCATAGGCGTACCCGCCGTCGCCACTACATTTCCCACAGTCCTTTGGGGCAACTTGCTGGTGTGACGAGCGGTGTGCGACCTACTTTTCCTCAATTTAAACGGCTTCCTTAAGCTAACGGGCTGACGAGCCTTGAGTCTGCACCTGCGCGCCAGGAGAGGTACTTGACCTGCTTTTAATTACATTTGGCAGTCCACGCGGCACCCCTTTACATTGACCTGCTCCCTGCTGACGAGAGGCAACTACCTCGAAACACGTGTCCAGGGATGGCTAACGCATACACATACTGTTCTATTTACATTTTGTGGCATAGGCGTACCCGCCGTCGCCACTACATTTCCCACAGTCCTTTGGGGCAACTTGCTGGTGTGACGAGCGGTGTGCGACCTACTTTTCCTCAATTTAAACGGCTTCCTTAAGCTAACGGGCTGACGAGCCTTGAGTCTGCACCTGCACGCCAGGAGAGGTACTTGACCTGCTTTTAATTACATTTGGCAGTCCACGCGGCACCCCTTTACATTGACCTGCTCCCTGCTGACGAGAGGCAACTACCTCGAAACACGTGTCCAGGGATGGCTAACGCATACACATACTGTTCTATTTACATTTTGTGGCATAGGCGTACCCGCCGTCGCCACTACATTTCCCACAGTCCTTTGGGGCAACTTGCTGGTGTGACGAGCGGTGTGCGACCTACTTTTCCTCAATTTAAACGGCTTCCTTAAGCTAACGGGCTGACGAGCCTTGAGTCTGCACCTGCGCGCCAGGAGAGGTACTTGACCTGCTTTTAATTACATTTGGCAGTCCACGCGGCACCCCTTTACATTGACCTGCTCCCTGCTGACGAGAGGCAACTACCTCGAAACACGTGTCCAGGGATGGCTAACGCATACACATACTGTTCTATTTACATTTTGTGGCATAGGCGTACCCGCCGTCGCCACTACATTTCCCACAGTCCTTTGGGGCAACTTGCTGGTGTGACGAGCGGTGTGCGACCTACTTTTCCTCAATTTAAACGGCTTCCTTAAGCTAACGGGCTGACGAGCCTTGAGTCTGCACCTGCGCGCCAGGAGAGGTACTTGACCTGCTTTTAATTACATTTGGCAGTCCACGCGGCACCCCTTTACATTGACCTGCTCCCTGCTGACGAGAGGCAACTACCTCGAAACACGTGTCCAGGGATGGCTAACGCATACACATACTGTTCTATTTACATTTTGTGGCATAGGCGTACCCGCCGTCGCCACTACATTTCCCACAGTCCTTTGGGGCAACTTGCTGGTGTGACGAGCGGTGTGCGACCTACTTTTCCTCAATTTAAACGGCTTCCTTAAGCTAACGGGCTGACGAGCCTTGAGTCTGCACCTGCGCGCCAGGAGAGGTACTTGACCTGCTTTTAATTACATTTGGCAGTCCACGCGGCACCCCTTTACATTGACCTGCTCCCTGCTGACGAGAGGCAACTACCTCGAAACACGTGTCCAGGGATGGCTAACGCATACACATACTGTTCTATTTACATTTTGTGGCATAGGCGTACCCGCCGTCGCCACTACATTTCCCACAGTCCTTTGGGGCAACTTGCTGGTGTGACGAGCGGTGTGCGACCTACTTTTCCTCAATTTAAACGGCTTCCTTAAGCTAACGGGCTGACGAGCCTTGAGTCTGCACCTGCGCGCCAGGAGAGGTACTTGACCTGCTTTTAATTACATTTGGCAGTCCACGCGGCACCCCTTTACATTGACCTGCTCCCTGCTGACGAGAGGCAACTACCTCGAAACACGTGTCCAGGGATGGCTAACGCATACACATACTGTTCTATTTACATTTTGTGGCATAGGCGTACCCGCCGTCGCCACTACATTTCCCACAGTCCTTTGGGGCAACTTGCTGGTGTGACGAGCGGTGTGCGACCTACTTTTCCTCAATTTAAACGGCTTCCTTAAGCTAACGGGCTGACGAGCCTTGAGTCTGCACCTGCGCGCCAGGAGAGGTACTTGACCTGCTTTTAATTACATTTGGCAGTCCACGCGGCACCCCTTTACATTGACCTGCTCCCTGCTGACGAGAGGCAACTACCTCGAAACACGTGTCCAGGGATGGCTAACGCATACACATACTGTTCTATTTACATTTTGTGGCATAGGCGTACCCGCCGTCGCCACTACATTTCCCACAGTCCTTTGGGGCAACTTGCTGGTGTGACGAGCGGTGTGCGACCTACTTTTCCTCAATTTAAACGGCTTCCTTAAGCTAACGGGCTGACGAGCCTTGAGTCTGCACCTGCGCGCCAGGAGAGGTACTTGACCTGCTTTTAATTACATTTGGCAGTCCACGCGGCACCCCTTTACATTGACCTGCTCCCTGCTGACGAGAGGCAACTACCTCGAAACACGTGTCCAGGGATGGCTAACGCATACACATACTGTTCTATTTACATTTTGTGGCATAGGCGTACCCGCCGTCGCCACTACATTTCCCACAGTCCTTTGGGGCAACTTGCTGGTGTGACGAGCGGTGTGCGACCTACTTTTCCTCAAACCAAGTAACATGTCGTAGTCTCCCACTTGAAATGTGCAGAGAGCGAGAAAGCGAGTGGCAGCCAGGTGTTCACTTTCATCTGTTAAACGTTGAAAAAGGTGACGCATTGCATAAAAAAACAAAATGACTGGGCGCTTTGGGGACCTTAAACTGTAAGCTGTTAAATGCACACACATGTGTTGGGTGGAATTTCCCTATTAACAATAATTCAAGTTACACGAAAAGCGATCTGGTTTGCAGAAAAATTCCCTTATACGCTTATTCGACCAACTAGTAAATACTTCTGTGTTCTGTAGTGAACATCTGTAAACATGATGCTCTGCTCATGACTTGTATTTTAACCCAGTCTGTTTTTATACACAATGAAAGGTGCATTTAAAACACCTTTGTTTTTACTGGCTGACTAATGTCACTGCTGCCTCTTCTTAATTTCTGGCTCAAATGCTGGTGGATAGGCAGTGCTTAATTTGTACAATTTGTTTTTTATAGAAGAGCCAGGGCTTTCGCCAGAAGCCCGCTGCAGCTTGCATCACACATCGCCCCTCCCAGTGCTGGCATTGGCTGAACCAACACAATTACTAACCCTCGCACCCCTACAAGTGTGACAAATCAGCCTATTCCAGGTCCCCAAAGCTATAAGAGTGGCTTGGGTGGCAGGTAATAGTAATTTAAAAACATATATATTTCTTTTATTGAGTTTGGAAATATAGCGACACTACAACTCCTCCCTACCCCCACCCTCCCCAGCCATAAAGCAGCATCCTTCAACAATTACATTTCATCATCAATTTGTAAACCGCATCCAGGCGGTGTGTGTGACACTTAAAATCAGCAGTTGAGTATGTCATACCCCATCACCCCCACTTCGCTCCAGTCAATTATCCAGCAATTTTTGCGTCCTGCTGTGTCGCAGGTGTTTCCCTCTCATGCTGTAAACCATAGCGGCTGCTACCTGGGGGTAGTGGTGGGCCAGGAAGGGTGTAAAAAAAAAAAAAGAAGGTGGAATAAAATAAACAAAAAGAAAAACGCACTTACCTTCCCGGCGGCTGGCTCTCCTCCGTCCACGAGTCACTCAGGAATAGGAAGTACCCAAGCTCCCCATAGCTAATCACAATGCTGCAATGCAACGTTTTGATTGGTCTCGGCGCCGTGGACTGCTACATGCACAGCCCTGAGTAAAATTCTGCGAACCGTTGCAGAAGATCATCCTGTGTCGTCCGCGACACACCATTTGTATCCTTGAGAGATAGAACTGCTTTCCCCCCCTTCTACCTATTAATCAACCATGCCTGTAATCGACAAGGCTTCTCTTCCTGCTACAGCGTATGTTCTGTAATCATGTTTACCTAAGGTGTCCCGTGTCTCTTTTAACCGTGCCTGCAGCCGTTGTCGCGCATCCCAAACCACAATCAAATGTGGAGCTTGTCTGTCTATATCCACTATCTGTTTTTCCAGCCTCGTGACTGTTTGCCCCAGTGATTTCCGCACCCCATATGTTGTAACCATACATTTCCCCCTGATGGTGACCTTAAAGACTTCCCATACCATACCATTCCAGTCCCGTGTTCACAGCAAAGAACTGCTGCACTGCCTCTCTGATGTCCTCTCCAAATACTTGATCTTGCATCACCCGGGGTTAAAAGCGCCATTGCGGTATCAGTGACCCTGTTGCTTCGGCACCAGTGGAGCATGGTCCGACAAGGTGCGGTCCCGATACCAGACCGCCCGAAGTCAGCAACCTGCTCCGGGTGTACAAACATGAAGTCTATTGTAGAAAAAAATCCCATGCGGTGGAGCATAGAAGGAACAACCCCTTGTCTGACTGTGTTGTGCCTTCCACAGCTCCAGTATATTTAAGGTATTTATGCCCTCTAAAAATGCCCTAGAAGACCTGCCCAGCGGCCTAGCAGTGGGCCTTGAACTATCCGGGTTTCTATCTAAAACACTATTACAGTCTCCCATCCATATGCCATAATGTGCATATGGTGTCAATAGGCGCACCAACCCCTCAAAAAACTCCGGTGTAGCTATGTTAGTTGCATATGTGTTCAACAAAACCATTGGTTTAGCATATATTTCCCCCACAACACCTATATAGCGGCCATCAGCAGCTTTTAATCTAGTCTCCACTTTAAGGGGGACACTGGTATCCACCCATAATAACACCCCGCACTGAGGAAGTAAAACTGCCATACCACAGTTTAAACCCCCCCCCCCCCCCACCCCCATTTGGCCTATTTCTTCTCATGTTCCTGTTGTAACAGATGTGTTTCCTGCATCATTACTATACATGCCTGTTACTTTTGTACATACAACCATATTCTGTCACTCAATAGTGTTCTGTACCTCTTAACATTCCAAGATAACGCAGTCACCCCCATGTGTGTAAGGTGTGTTCTACCTCTGTCCAATGACCCGCCCATGCTGCTAAGTAGTCAATAGTTATTTTTAATGTATATTGAACTAATAAACAACTGTTGTTTAAGTGCCGGTGCCAAACACCGAAAACCACTGGCTCAAATTAAGCTCAAAAGGTTTTTAACGCATTAGACAAATCACTTTTCTGCCAATGCTGCACTCTGCGAATAACTGGTACTTCTTGGAGCAATTTAGCTCCCCCACTCCAAGCACTCTAGGCAGCAGCCTTGAATTGTTTGCAATAGAACAGGGTTGGTTGTCCAGCATGGCTCCGGGAGGGCTGGATCTGGACCATATTTTCTAACTATTCATATACTCTGCGAATGAGTTCCATTTTAATTCATTGTATACAAATGTATCTCACGCGGTTGTCATAGAAATCTGGCATGGATCTGCCCCTCCTAGATCTATGTTAGTTGTACAACCAACTATTCTGTCCTTTAGCTCATTTATATCTCAAGAGATTGAATCAGGATGCTGTGGAATGGGGAGAGAGGCGAGTGGGTTCTCCGTGCCCTGCTGGTACCAGCGATAGGTAGCAGAGCTAGGGCCTGGAGGACGCAAGCACCCGGTGAGGCACGTGTGCTCCATCCTGTCCACATCTGTGACCTACAGCTAAGACCTTAACGTACAGTCCTCTCTGAAGGATTTGAAACAACTGGATATGGAGGAGCTGTTTGGGCCCATTTAGCTGAGGGCAGCACTGACTGCCCATGGTTGGTCCTTGTCCAAGTTTACTAGATGACTCCATGGTGCCAGGCACACCACATTGCAGTTCAATGTGTCCTTTTAAAACCCGCCGGAATTCAAAGCTTTAGATCATTTGGGATGAACCAGGACTACAGCTCCCAGAACGCATTTGGATGTTAATTAAAAGACTAGAAATGGAATAAAAAGACCCCCGATGACATAGAGTAATCTAGTATTGCCCTTGAATTTAATGGCAGTCAAGCTAAAAAACAATGGAATGGAATGACACCAAATTTCCCAGAATTTCAGAGGGTTCTCCAACACATTACTTTCCATCTCCCTTCAGCTTGGTGCTGCCTTAGGTCTTTGAGCTGGCGGCTGCCTTACTTTGTGTACACTGTGGTCTGCAACAGTGGTATTCACTCAGTGTTAATCCAGCCATTTCATACCACCCCTCCCCTCGCCCAACCACAGCGCGCTTCACTTAACCCTCAGACCTACTGTGTTGTTTTTACCACCATGTGGCGTGCTTCCGTCACAACGTTTCCCCATGTGTTGCTGGAAACGTTCTCCAGAGAACTTGTTTATGACCGATGCAATTTGAATGCATGACATGTTTTTTTGCCAACCGTTTAGTGGTTTTCATGGGATTCTGTTCCCTGCCCAATATTTCCATGATCTGAACCATTCCTCCAAAAGCGTTTATTTTCCATTCGAAATGATTTCATGTTTGTTATCCACATAAGTGACTAAAAATGGAAACTAAATATGCCTGAAAAAGTGAATGAGGAAATGGGGTTTTGTTGGCAGAACTTTGGGACATTTGGCAAAAGCAGATTTGTGGCGCCTGCAGTGCCATTGTGGCGAGGTTTTGCGAAAACAATGTGTGTGTGTATGTATATGTGTGTGTGTGTGTATATATATATATTCACTGGAAAAAAACAAAGGTTTAAGTGACGTTATATTTAGGAATTGCAATAATATCTAACTTGAAATTTAAAAAAATACCGTAGAAATTCACTGAAAAAAATAAAAGTTATAGGGATGTTATAGTTAGGCTAAAATGCCAGTTACAGAATGCCATTTGTAACTAAAAAAACACTGAAATTGACAAGTTATAGTTATCTCAAGTGACTATAACTCATGCCCTAAAGTATCTATAACTTGTGCCCGCGCCATGCACTGCTAATTACCTCACATATTACATCACTCATGACATGTTCTATGACATCACTTGATAATATACCTGCAACATCTAAAATAAGTTCACTGATGAGAACACTCTGCATGGTGGGGGGCGCAAGTTGCTTGAGATAATTATAACTGGTGAATTTCAGTGGTTTTTTTTTCTGTTTAAAGCGATGTGCCTGAACTGACATTTTCACCTAACTATAACATCCTACATATATATATATTCACTGAAAAAACCATAGGTTTCACACATGTTATAGTTAGCTGTACATTTTACTGATAAAAAACCAATGAAATTCCCCCGTTATAGTTACTGTAGGCAACTATAACTCACGCGACCGTAATCCTCTGCTGATGCTAATACTGTATTTAGACACTTATTTGCCCATGTCTTCTTCCATTAAATTTTAGCTATACATATATTACAAATATTTTTTTTTCATAAAGACACATATGTCATCAGCAGAGGATTACGGTTGCGTGAGTTATAGTTGCCTACAGTAACTATAACGGGGGAATTTCATTGGTTTTTTATCAGTAAAATGTACAGCTAACTATAACATGTGTGAAACCTATGGTTTTTTCAGTGAATTTGCAAGGTTTTTTAAATGCTAATTCCTAACTATAACGTGTGTGAAACCTATGGTTTTTTCAGTGAATTTGTACGTTTTTTTAAATGCTAACTTACTTTACGCCATTCGTGGCGTGCGCGCCCAGTTAACGCAGTTCGTTCCGTGCGCGCACGGTGCGCTTCGTGCACCGTGCGCTCACAGTGAGCACAGTGAGCGCGCCCACTTTACGCAGTTAGTGCCATGCACGCACGGTGGTCACGCGGTGCGCTGCGCGCACCGCGTGCCCACATTATGCGGGATGGGCCATGTACGCACGACGCGCTTCGCGCACCGTGCGCACATGGGGGACATATTATGCGCATCGTTGTGAAATGTTTTGTTTATTATTTTCAGTTGTTTGATATGCCATCCACAAATGGTGCCCTTAGGGCACCATTTGCACTTGGGGTGGGGAGAGTGTGGATAATTTTTTTTTTTATAAACCAATTTTTACCGTACGCGTACGGTAAGCGTAATCGGCGATTTTTCGAAAAAAAAAAAATTTTTTTTTGGCCTTGGGGGTTGTTTGGGGGCCCGTATATCACTGCTGGGTGAATATTATCTCAATAAACTGCCCCTTTACACATTTTTGGGCTTCATTTATGCTGCCCCACTCAGAGTGCGAGAGAGAAAATGGCGGCCGCCGCTTCCTGGTTTCGGCCGAATCGAATGTTTACTAAGATCTAAGAGCCAATCAGAATCGCGCTCGCGCACGTCACCGTACGCGTACGGTAAGCGCACCGTAAGCTGGCTCAGATATATATATTGATTTAAAGGCTATTTTCTCAGAATCTACTGAACAGATTTACACCAAACCTACAAAAGGCACTTCCTTGACCTGAGGACTACCTCTCTGCCAAATTTCAAGTAATTCTGTTCAGCCGTTCGGGCTGTAGCTGTGTCTAAAGGTCCTATGGAAAAATGCATGGGAAAAACGCGTTTTGGGACCCCCCTTTTATCTCAGCCCCCGCTTGACGAATCCCCCCGAGACTTTCAGGGTAGGAGCGGAGCATAGCGCCCCACCTATTTTGAAAAATACGCGAGGATTCGTCGACCGGCGCAAAAGTTATTCAAAATAGAATGTTGCGGATTTCCTATGGAAACGTGGTCCTAACTATAACTACCTACTGGCGACCGCCAGTAGGTAATATATACATGTATATAGTAACCTATATTGTATTATGGGGGAGCTCGAAACTAATTAGATAGACCAATCATAGTGTTTTATACTGTTTAGAAAAATGGCAATAATCATTATGTGCTTATTAGTTCGAATATAGTAACTTAATGAAGCAGTAAGGTATTTATTTTTTATTATACAATTTGAGGCATAGTCTGTTGTCCATGACTAGCTCTATGTGCGATCACGTGGTGTGTGTTTCACTTTAAATAATGGTTTTGGAAGAGCGTCTCGTTATGTGAGCTAGCCCAGTGTGGTGGGCGAGACTATAAGAAAGTGGCTCTGTATATACTGTTCCCAAATAGGTCCAGTGTGCACAGAGTCCACAGTCCCCAGAGGTTTGGCAGAGGCTAAAGTTAGATATAACCTTACTCTCTAAAGTGGTAGCTTGGTCGAGCAGTAAGGCAGTATCAGAGGACAGTGTAAAGCATTTGTTGTACACACTCAGTTAGTAAATGGTCTCACACACTCAAGAACTGAATTCTAGGCCAATGGTTTTGTATAAAAATATATAGTTGTTTTATTTTAGAACCAACAATAGGTATCAAAATATACTTTCTTAGAATGAGATGCTTTAGATAAATACTTTTCAATAGGCAATAGACTTTTGAATGTAATAGTTACAGTTGTTGCAATAGGCAACACAATTTCAAACACAATATAACATTGAGCTCAATGGGAATTTCTAGTTAAATACAATTGATTACTTTTTGGATTACTTTTCTTACCACAGGACTGGATCTTAGATTCAGTCCTGGGACATCTCCTGTAAACAGTTGAGTAAAAACTTGTTAAACATGGCTTATACGACAAGCATTATCCCAGTCTTGGTTATTCCACCCCATTTTTCCATTCTGATTTTTTAGCGCCAAGAACTACCTTTTGGCTTCAACAGTCCTTCCTCAGCTTCAGCATAAACTGTCTGGAGTAGTGGTTGTTTGATTTGGCAGTCAGTAAGTCCAGTGCCAAGAGAACCCTTGTTGGATAGTGGGCGCTTATCAATTTTGCCAGATCTTTTTTGCTTATTTCCTAGTGCATTGTGCTGTGTAGTTTGTCTCTGAAGACTCTTTGTTTGGAGGTGGCAAATGCATTTCCACGCCATCGGCAATCACTGTAAGGCCAGAGCAGCAAAAACATGCAGAGGCTCATTTTGATCTGGATTATATTACAGAATTTTATAGTGCAGTCATTCACCGAAAGATTCTTGGCGCTAAAAACTCAGAATGGAAAGGGGTGGGATAACCAAGATTGGGATAATGCTTGTCATATAAGCCATGTTTAAGAAGTCCCCTAAAACAAGTTGGATTCTTCGCGTCTGAGTGCACCCGGATGGCTCATAGCATTGGCTAGAGACATCCGGATCCTAGGGAGGGAAGGTTGGAGCCACAGAAAGCAAATCTGCATGCTCCTCGTCTTTGCTTGGGCGACTTTGGAACAACTAATTGATTGGAATGAGATGAGCGAAGAGATCTCTTATGGCAATATCTCTGAAGACAAGATTTAATAAATACAGAGTACCTTACATTATAAATGGCATTATGAGCCAAGCAGAGTGATTTAAAGAAAATCCGCTCCTGTAATGGGGAGCCAGTGTTGGTGGACATGAAGAGGTCTGGCTTGCGCAAACCAGGGAGTCCTCAAAAGAAGCAGAGCTGCGGCATCTGAAATAATCTGTGATCTTTGAAGCCGATATTGTTTTAGCCCCAAGTGCACTGAGTTAGCGTAATCAAGACTGCTGCCAATGAGTGCTGAGATAACCAATGATTTGCCTTCAACACATAACAAGCATTGTCAAAGCCAATAGGTCTCGCCTTTGTAGACATACTGGCAGAGCCACTTCATGCTGTACACTATCGGTAAAAATGCCGATTCTGTGCAGCATGAACAAAAGAAAGAAAAAAGCCACAATGACACTGTTGCCATGGTTGAGTCATTTTGTAGATGCCCGTGCATACTTGATAACATATGAACGTTACACAGACACCATTTTTTTTTTCTCATTTAGCTGATCTGAGCTGAATCTGTAAATACAAAACCAAGCAGTGTGAAATCGCTTTTATTAAGAAAGTAGAAGGGCTGACAACAATTAGATGCCTTGCCAACCTCCCCAAAAAATTAAATGCTGTTTTTAAAGAAGAAGCAGGTCGGGGTAACGGGTGGGGCAGGGATAAGATGCATACAGGGCCGTTTCTAGGTGTTTTGCCGCCCTAGGCGAGAATTGAAAAATGCCGCCCCCTCCCTTTTACTACCATCGCTCTCTCCCCCTGTCATCCAAGCCAGAAGAATTACTGCATTAGATATTCCCAAACTCATGTTTTTGCCGCCCTCCCCCTTTTGCCGCCCTAGGCTGCCGCCTAGTCTTGCCTAATGGTAGAAATGGCCCTGGATGCATATGAGGGAGGGAGAGAAACATATGGGCGAGTGAGAGCAAGATGTAGTGCAGGGAGAGAAGCACACAAATAAGAGAGGGTACCTGACGTGCTGTGGGGAGAGAGAAGTACATGACTCAGACAGCTTGAAAACAGATGCAGTGTTGTGGAGTTCTTAAAAAGAAAAAAAGTTGTTTTCTAGAAGTGAGCAGTGGAAGGACACAAGTAAAGAGGAGGTGCTCCAGGGGATGGACAAACTTACGCTGAACGTGACAGCCATCGAATAAGAAGCAGGCATATGGTAGCAGCATGAAAGTCAACCAATGGTATGAAATATATGGACTTTAAGCGTATTCTATCATCTTTATAAGTTGACAATAGGTCTTTTGCAACAAGACAGCTTGAGTTGTCTCGCTCGTAGGCTCAAGCTAAAAAAAGAGGATTTTTTCACCGAAGATTTCTAGGTTCTTTACTGAATTGGATGAGACAGTGTAAGAAATTGGATTATTATTTGACGTAGGTGACTATCCCCCTCAAGGAAGAATTTCAACCCATGTCAGGATGAACTCTTAAAGTCACTAAATTAACCTGAGCTCAGCTGCCTGGGGGCTATGGCTCAGAGCAGGCATGTTTAAATAAGGGCAATGTGTAAATTATTTATGCAGTACCAAAACAGTAATAAAGTCAAAATGCCAAAAAATAAAATTTCCTATCAAAATTAGAAAAATAGAATGAAATGTAATAAACAGAATGATATGAAATTTTCCAAAAATCCAATAAGGGGAACCAGAGATATGATTTTTTAAAGTGTGAAGTAGTAATAGTGCCAAGAAGCTCAAAGTGCCAATGATAGTCAGCGGTCAAGCAAGACTGGGTCCTAGGCGCAATTTGACGCTGATGATGATGGTGCATTGATCAGATACACCAACCAGACTATTCTGGTCAAAGATTTTATCTTCTGACTTTTCCCTTTAACTCCCAATCCACCATAGGAGTAAATATCTGAAGCCCCCCAGTACCTCAGGGGAGGCACTTGGAGACCTCAGGATGTCAGGCAGAGGCCACCAGCAGGGTCCAACCCAGGCCCAGTTGCCAATGTGAGGAGGGCAGTTGCTGGAAACGCCTCTTGTAGCTTTGTGTATCATTGAAGCTTCAACAGGCCTTGTAGTCTTATGACCCTTGAAGTCTAATTCTTTGTCCTGGGTACAAGAAGTTCAGCTCTTCTCAGGTCACAGATAACAGGTTTAGTCCTATTCTGTTCTGCTTCAGGTCCAGTAGTATTGTGATATGTGTGCCTGGAGATGCCGCATTTATGCCTGGCATGAGCTAGTGGATGGGAATGACCCAGGGCATGCCCTAACCAATGTGGTAAAAATTCTAGGAGACCAACCTTCCCCGTTTGGCATTTTCAAGGTTGTAAAAGTCTTCAGACACACTAAACTTGCCCTCTGAGGGCTGGGTGTGTGTGGGGTGAATTGTACTATGGTAATCCTAGTGTCCTTCCACATTTAACACCAACATCCAGTTTGAAGCAGCTACTGTACCCCCAATAACCCCAGGAACAGAAGTCTGGTAGAGCAAAAGCAGTGGTTTCCAGGAACCAGACATTGGATGCACAAGAATTGTCTTGGCATATTGTTCTGTGCCTTTAAGGTGCACCACCAGTGTCTGTGTAAAACCAGCAGATCTGTGAAGCAGGATTTGACAATCCTGCAGTACTCTGGTTTCTACATAATACAGCTAAACCGTCCACAGCGAAAAAGAGCTTTTCGGTGCTTGTTACTTTAAGGACACGTTAACATTACATTTCTGAAAATCCCACTTTTAAATACCATGCACCCTGCTTTGTGGAGTACGAGCCTCCATGGGTTGACTTATTAATAAAAGGAAGTTTTGACCGTCAAAAGGGTTTATTTTGAAAATTCGAATTGCAGTTTCTACACTGCTACAGCAGGCGACACTACTAGGCTTGAACCCTGAAAGTATATCTTAAAAGTACATAGATGTGGAATTAAGAATAGTGTGTCTGTACTTACCTTGATATATTTACCTCCTGTGTTAATCGATAGACTGGATATGATATTATTGCTGAGCAGTATTTTGTAACTCTATTTTTCAACATTCATCCTCTCATGAGTGGAGTGCACAGTGGAAAACTGAGCGATAATGGTTCCCCATTTCTTTCACTTCGCACACATTATCGGATTAGGGCAAATTTAGCACACTCTTGTTTCTGCCTGGGTAATTACCTCCATTTCATTCTAGAGGAAATTGTGCAGACAACACAGTGGGATAGGAGAGCTCCTCTGTCTTCTGCCATGATATATACAAAGCACAAAAAACAACATACGTTCTTTCTCTTCAATCTCAACTACACTTTTCCCAGTGGATTTTGATTATTTTAAATGGCTGGGATTTGAGCTCCCCACTGTCTCTAGATGAGGTTTGGGCTTTGTTGTGAGTATTCACATATTGTAGCATTTCAGACCTCACGAATGAGCATTCAATATAGTCCGGCACGCTCTGCTTCAGATGGCTGTTAATATTTGCTTTTTAACTGGGAGTGGCTTGAAGGCATTGTGGGAATTTGGCAGAGATCGCTGTTAGCATGAGCTGAAGCCATTTTGTTTTTGGCAGCCATTTTGACTGACCATGTGCTCCTTCCTTCTTCGCTGTTGCCTACCCTTGTGCTTTACTAGAATAACTATCTATACTTAGCTCCTGCAGCACTGAGAATGCTCATAAAAGTCTGTAGCTGCTCATGCACCTGTCTTAGTCTGTAAATGTCAGGCTGTTTTAATGTCAGCAACTCATGGCTCCTCCTACTTTGTTGACTGAGCATTTTCTGGATGTCCATGTATGTGAATAGCTATTCTTGTGTGTACTTGTACCACCTCCTTTTGAGCTTTTGAGTGGGTATAAAAGACCCACAGTTTCTGTACTCCTTGTGCTACCTCATACACTGCCTGAGGGTTGTGTATAGATGTAGTTCCACTCATGAGGTTTAATAAACTGTTTTCTTGATATTACAGCTTCCGTGCCAATCTCTATTTATTGGTCTGAGGACCAGTGCGCAAAGAAGGGCAATCCCCTAGGCTTGGTGAGGTCTACTTCTACAGCATGGGTAGAACTCCAAAAGTCTTGGATGCCAGCACAGATGTCTAGGCTAGTGGGCAACTGTGGGTGGAAAATGGCACTCTGAGTAGTGTTGTATTAGTGTTTATTTACTTGTTGTAGTGGTCTAGCATGTTGCTGTATGATCTTCATAGAGTAGTAGCATACTACACTAGCATTGAAGAGAGATGGGTTTGCGTTGCACAGTGGTCTCAGGCTGGTTGCCTTGGTCCCTCGAATGAGGATGATGGGAGTCTGCTCTCAAGCTGAACATTTGAATGTCATGTTTTGGTCCATCTCTGACCAGTGGTGGTATAGCCAAGAGCTGGGGCTGATCACCAAGAGCTAATGCAGGTGTAAGACACAAGCTAATTCCAAGAGTTAAGACGATTTGTCGACCTGAGTCATGAGCCAAATCCAAACACGGTTGTTTGCAAAGAGCCGACCTGGCAATGAGCCAAGAACCGCTGTGGCCGTGAGCCAACAGACAACGTGTATGTGAGCCTTGAACGGTGCAGCCAGAAACGGATGCAGCCAAGAGCTGATCTGGCTATCAGTCAAGGCCTCATGCAACCATTAGCCAGGAGCCAGTGAAGCCACTAGCATTACCCTCTGCACCGATAACCAGGAGTCCTAGTGACTGTTCTCTGTAAAAGGTGATTGATAACTTCCCAACAGCAGACAGGCTGAGTTACTTAAAGACTCTCTGAAACTGGCGAAGAACTGATGTGGCCACAAATCAGGATTTGGTACGGATGCTTACCAAGCGCCGATGACCATGTGAAGCAAGTGATGGTGTGGATGGGGCTCGGTACTGCCACAAGTAGGTGACTGCTCGCCGAGGGGCAGTGGTAATGTGGGCTAAGAGCCAATGCCAGAGTGAACCAAAGACTGATGGAAGCTAAGAGCCAAACGTAATGTAAGAAAAAGTGAGTGCGGCAATGCTGATTAAAAACAAGGGTCAGTGTTGTCTCAGTCCACGAGGCTTGGCTGATCCAAGACAAGGGTCCAGGCTATCTCTAGCCATGAGCCGGTGCTGATCCAAGATAAGGGCCACCACTCTCTATAGCCATGAGCCCATGACTATGCAAGATAAAGGACAGTGCTCTCTCCAGTCATGAGCCTGGTTTGATGCAAGTCAAAAGCAGACTTTATCCATGAGTCTGTGCTGATGAAGACCAGGGTCAATGCTCTCCCTTAGCCATGAACCTGTCCCTATGGAAAACAAGGGCCAGTACAGCCTCTAGCTATGTGCCTTTGCCAATCCACGACAATGGCCGATGCTCTCCATTGCCATGAGCCAATGCCTATGTAAGATAAAGGACAGAGCTCTCCCTAGTCATGAATCTGATTCGATGCAAGACTAAAGCCAGTGCTGTCTCTAGCCATGAGCGGTGCTGATGCAAGACAAGGCCCAGTGCTGCCGTTAGCCATAAGCCTGTGCTGATGAAAGCTTTGAGATATAACCCGGTCTGTGGGCTCTGTGGACTAATCCATTCACTGCAGGGACCTGTGTTTGAGTATGTGGTTACAGGTTTAAATTTAAGGTGACCCACTCAGACTTTCATCCTTCTGAGGTTTATTAAATCCATATTGTTTAGCTGGTTAACAATAAACATCTGGTGAATATCAATACCGCTAAAGACTCCTCTGACTGTCCTCTATAAATCTCATTTTTAGGTGGAGCCTACCAGAGACCACAAGCTGTGTGGTTGAGAAAGACATATTGTGGGCTTACTAGGAACACACTAAGGCCTTGCAGCCCACCCATCACTTAACCAAGTCTCATTTGCCTACTTTTTATTCGGGTCCCAGCTTGTCAATCTTGCATTTGTCCTTACAATAGAGCATAGCCTCTTTACCATATCTTTGATTGGCTGGCTTCTATGCTTCCAGGGCTTGCTTTTGACAACTACTTTTTTCTTTCTGTTTAAGCACTCCATAAGAGTGTATATGTTTTCCAGCTGTCTCCCCGTGTGCTTTTCTCTTTCTTTCACTGTGCTGTCTCTCATCCCATATGGTTCTCTCCCCCAACTCCCATATGCATCTCTCCCCCACCCGCACCTGTATTGCATTCTCTCATGCTCTATTTCACTTGTGTTGCTTCTCGCCCCATCTGCTGTGGTGCCAACCTGGTCCAAAACCCGGTCACCCTTTTTGATTTGTTATAATGCATTTTTAAACACTTTAACACTCCTGTGTTGTTTTTAATTTACTGATCCATCTTGGTTCGGTGAATTAAAAAATAACATGTCATTTTGTAGGTGCATGCATGTGTGTTGAACACCTGCACTCACCTACAAAATGAAGCAGCGGTCACGTCATTGCACACGACATAGCCTTTTCCATTGCATTCCTATTGGCTTTGTCAACGATTATTGCTAGTGGCCCCAGTCAGTGATTCACACGTTTTGTTTCCAAAGTATTGAATTGGTTCAAATGGTAACAGCATGTCCCATGTTGGCTGTTTCAGATCTACCTCAATAGAGAGCACTCAGTGGCCCAATGCAAAATGTCGGGCGCCTCTGCAAAATGGGATGAAGGAGCCCGGAACCTCCCATATCTCATGGCTATTCATTGGTCTTCGGCTGAATAGGGGCCCCTTGAAGATTTGTGGGCCACTGAAGGAGTGGGGGATCCTGCACTGAAGAGGCTGCAGGGGCCTGCGTTATGTCCCTGATGAACAGTAAAGCCGCGGAGTAATTTAGAATGTTAGAGCAAAGTGGGTGAACACCATGTTCCTTAATGTCTGTAGAGCTCCACACTTGTGCTTGTAAAACTCACAGCGCGATGTTATAATTATTTACAGAGTGCTTTAATACCGCTAAGTGGGCCTTTTGGCAGTCAAGTAGCTAGCCCAGTATTTCAGACCTACACTTGCATGTCGCAATATTGTTTTTTTATTTCCCACTTGCGATTAAATTATGTCCATAATGTCGGCTACTAACAGATCACCAAGGTAAGCATATAAAGGGAACTATGGATTCAGTGTTCTTAAATCCCTACCTACTAGTCTTAACGATATGCTGATAGTCAATATCGTGGATACAACTTAATTGAAAGACAATAAAAACAACAACATGGCGGTACCACACTGTGCCGTCTCCCGAGTAGCAGTCTGAATGGAATGTATATTCAAGCATTCAAGAGTGGCCATTCTTTTGCTACCTGAGTGGATCTAGTCATCTCCCACAGTTATCTAAGGGACTGTTTTTCTTCTCTGAAATATTTGAATTGAGGATTTAAAAAAAAAAAAAAAAAGTGTGAAAAATGGCGCAGCATTTTTAAAAATTTAGTCAGAAAGGTGGCTTGCAAATTTTCGTTCCCAGTCAAGTCTTTAAAGGAGGCAGCTGCTTCAAATAGGGATAGACCAAATGTTTCATCTAGTATTCGTTCTAATATTGAGTGATTGGTCAAGTGTTCAATCCCAGCTAAAGCTTTTTGTTTTAAAGAATTTTGATAACGAAATGAAGAGACTTGACTTAAAGAAATGTTCTATGAATCTACCTGTCATTTTTCCTCTTATTCTCATAAGCATAGAAAAGGCAGAGGAAAGTATCAAAATAAAGCTTTGTATTATTTTTTTTATTGCAATTTCTGACCTGGTGTGTTTTCTTATCAACTCTAATGACAGTTTCTTTCCTCAACACAGATGAATGGGGAAGGCTTCTTACAAAAAATGTATTGTTTTCCATCGTCAGTTTTTCTACAAGTTTCCGCTTTCAGATAAAATGGTATTTTCATAGAGAGTTAGGGCTGTTAAAATATTTTTTCATCACCATCAATATTATTGTCGGTGTAACCATTCAGAATAAAAATAAAAACCACTGTGAAAATATTTAAACGATATATAACAATATGGTGATATAGAATTGAAATGTTTAAATTTATGCATCTCCATGCAGGAGCAGTTCATTTTAACCATGAAAAATAAAGTACATCAAGGCTTAAAGTGCATAAAACACACATTGAATCATCAAGCCTCATAATAAACGTATAACTTAAAAAATAATAAAACAGTCACTCTTTTTGTTGCCCCCAATCTTACTCACTGATCCCAGGCTCTCATCCAAATCTGTTTTCACTCAAATTGATTTGCCCTGCTAATTGCTTTCGGAAACACAGATCATGCCTCGGTAATGTGACCAGTAGTTTACTTTTTAAAAGATTAAAGAAGTCGATTTCCTCCTAACTAATTTATAAAAAGGATGAAACGGGGGCAATTGGATTAGGCCTCCTAATATGCATAATTGCAGTCTGGCAACCGGGAAGACATCCAGGGCTTCCAATAATGTATTGTCATGGTCTAAGGTAGGGTCCCCAGTGAAAATATAAGATAGGAAGATTCTGTGTACAATACTTATTATAGAAAAATATGGGGTCACATCTGAGGTCATTCATCGCCTCCTTTTCTCATATAGAGACTTGGGATATCTGATGTCCATGGCATGAGCGCTCAACAACAAGAAAGTATTTTAGTTTAAATGTGGATAGAGGTAAAAGATTTGCTTGAGTGCTGGTCTATTATTTTGTCCATAAATTCACTGAAAGTCTTCAATGCGTTACACTGTTTGTATGTATTTATTTAGTTAGTTATTAGGAGGTTTTATACATTGTGCACTTGACCAGAAAGGGCACTAGTGTGTCTTACAGTGATATATAGAAGAGTAGCACAGCTAAGATACACATAACTAGGGAGCACATTAGGAGTGTTTCCACTGTCCATATATACATATTAATACTTATATGAAAGTTATTGTGACTACACATAGATGATATTTTTTTCATATAGCCCTTGCAACAGCACATTGTGCGGTTTTGTAGCAGAAAAATAATTGTTAACACATTCTTTGATACTCTATGTTCCAACCTCAGAAAGACTAAAGTGTGGAGTGGCCACTCTGGGACTGAAACCAGGTTACATGCAGTTTGTTGCATCACCCACTAAGCTATTTTAAGTTAAATTAAGCTAAGCTACCCCACTAAGTAATTTTAATTAGCACTCATGCAGTACATAAAAGCAAATACATGTATCTCATGCGATGCGAGTAACCCTCATTCACGGTACTTTCTGTATTTTGATGATGGGATCCAACATATCTCATAGCTTTTATAGTCCCATTTTAAAGTTTATATTTGGATTAATTTATAATATGAAATATTGCTACTTGCCATGAATTCTCTAATAGAGGGGAACAGAGAAAACACCACTAATATACATGGATGTCATAATATCTCTCACATTTGTATTAATTTTTTATTGAAACAACTAGGGAACTGTTTTTTAGCGAATCTTGGTATTTCTCTATTTTGCATTGTAATGGCGGAACTTAGTCAACATAACACACTTTCCTATCATACAAACAGATGTACGTAGACTGGTATTTACTTCTTTATCATAAACTTACACATGAATCAATATTTACTTACACTCTGTGCTCTGTCTGTGTAGGGCACAGACCGGTTTATGATCTTTGGCCTCAGTAGCTTTGGTGGAAACTATTCAGTCGAAGTTCACTATCTCAATTTTGACCAAACTTTGACTATAGCTTAAGGCTTCTCTAGTTTCAAACGTCCCTGTGGTGGACAGGAATCTTCTGGATTTTTAGGTCGAGCCTGGGCAGCCCATGCGCTTCTCAGAGAGCCATGCTGTATTGGAGTAGGTACTTGAAGCCCCACACTGTCCCCACCTCTCTTTTTCATTGGCTTGTCATTGCCCTTCGTAAATGCTGGCTTATGATTCGTTATTAGGCTTGTTAGTCCCTCCTTAGTACCTCCTTGTCTTCATTTGTAACCTCCCATGAGGACTGGCTCTTTTACTTCTGTTGTTACACAGTACGTCTTCTTTAGTCTGTAAGCACTATTTTCTTTAATGAGTTTCTCTTACTGCAGGAGGGCAGGAGGGTCTCGCTTGTGCAGTTGGGACCACCTGCTTGTTTGTTTGACTCGTAGCAAACGGGGAGCTCTTCAGGGGCCATGGGAGACAGAAGGGGGCAGCTCAGCGATGCCTTCAAGCATTTGGAATGCAATAGGTCTCGCATTTGCGAGAGTTTAAGCTATTGACATTGTAAATGACAATGCCTTTTATTTATGTTTTAAAAACCAAAACATAAATAAAAGGCGTTGTCATTTACAAGGCCAATAGCTCAAACTCACATAAATTCGAGATCTACTGCATTGCAGTTGCTTGTTATATCTGGGACATCATATGGCTACATTTCGCAAGGACATGGGGAGAACTAGAAGAATGCTGAAAAGTGAAATGTGTCTCAAACAGAGATTAATTAAGAATTTAATGTATACTACTTTGGTCTCTGAAACACCAGAACCTCTGTTCTCTTACAACTACTGTTTTGGCTTTATGTGCAGGTTAGGTGTAGGCCTGCTTCTGAACCTTCATCAATATAAGGGGGAATAGGGTTTTGTGTGTGTGTTGTCAATTCCTGGAGGAATGTATAGAAAATTATTTTTAACTGCCAATGGCTGGGTGCTGGTTATGGACCTACAAATCTCTTAGTATCTTCTGAATATGCACCTTAACCCTGAAGCAAAAAACACTAAGAGGCCTATTAGCATGGCAGGCAGATCGCCACCGCCCGACCGGCTGTGGCGATCCGCCCGCCAAAACACCCCGCCGGACGGCCTTTTACCCCCCGCCGCATTCGGATGGCGGGGGGAACTGCGCCGACCGGCCACTGCTTTTCCGCCGGTAGGCAATCGTCACAATTGCCTGCCGGGTGGAAAAAGGCCTATAATATGGTGGCGGTGCCTTGCAGGCACCGCCATCCATATTATGATGTGGGCGGTGTTATGCCTTCTCATGGCGGAGACTCCTCAATGGAAAGGCATGCGGGAATCGCTTTGGGGGCCCATTGTGGGCTCCCAGTGGGGTGGGGAGGTGGGGGCTGCACTTGGGGGATACTCATGGCACCCCCCTACATTGGCATACACAAGGTGGCAGGCACCGCGCGGTGCCTGTCACGTTGTGCATGCCAATGCACGGCATGCATTTCCTACATTTTGGTGGGTGCTGCTCACTGCACCGCCCGCCACAATGTTGGATATGTGGGATGCGACCGCCAGGGTGGCGGACGCATCCTAATTGGTGGTGCGGGACTGCCGCACCACTGGCAGCCGGTCCCAGCGCCGCTAGGGTGGCGGGCGGACTGGAGTCCGCCTGCCATCCTAGTGGACCCCTTAATTTCGAGTCTTTGGGGGGGCGATCCTGCAAGACACATAATAAATCTCTAGATTGAAAAAAGTTCATCTCCTCGTCATGATTTGCCTGAATATTGTTGGGGATTTAATTGTGGATATTTTCTTTGTTAGCTTTTGGGGTTCATTTATTTAAAAGTTAAACTGAGGAATAATGTGCCTGTAGATACACTACAGTGACGTGAACTGCTGCATGTAAAATGTTTAAAATATTTGAATGTAAGCTTTTAGCCTACATGTTTTTTTCTTTGACAGAATGATGGATATATAAAGTTTGAGTTTTAGGGAAAAAACAATGTTAACATTGATTTGATTTTGCAACCTATTCAACAGACGCTTGCCATCATTGTGCAAGGTATTCGTTTGTTTACATTTTTCTGCATATCTATCTTTTTCTCCTCTAAATACAAACTCTTTTTGTTCAAAATGTTGAAGTCCACAACAGTCCACTAGATCTGAATATGGAGTCACAGATGACTGGCCCTAAGGCACAGTACTGGGACTGACTGCTTTGACTGGAAGACCCTTTCCACATCTGAGCTGCAGGACTTCGCCATTGGAGCACACAGGCAGGCCCAGGCTGGGAAATTAAAAGCAGCCTTAGCAAAAATGCTCAAAGGAGCCCTTTTCCCTTCCCCTCCTTGTGCAATCTCTCTCTTCGCATTCCATTTTCTCCCTCTCTCCTTTTCTTCTCTATCTTTTCCCTCCTTGATTGCTTTTTCTCTACCTCCCTAATCCCTCCCTCACTTTTTCTCTCTCTCGAAGTCTCCCTATTCCTGCTACAATTAACCGGCCCTGGGTTTTCAAAACTGGCTTCCAAGAGCTCCAGCCCACCAGGAAAATGGCTGGCTGCTGGTTTAAAATGCCTATCCGGCCCTGCGCACAGGACATTTGAGCACAGGATGTTCCAGAAATATAATTCTGTGGCCACAATGGCATAAAATAATGTTTCCAGATTTAGAGTTGATAGGAGGGCACAACCTCAGGCCATCATTACCAGTGGCACAATTTCATCTAGAGCAATGCCTGTAGGGGAGCGTCTGCCACCCCAAATCCGAGTGTCCCAGGGCCAGTATTTTTCAGCCACAAAGACACCGAACCCCGTTACATTTTGCAGGGGCAGGTTCTTAGGGGAAGACGTACAGCCTGGCTCCCTGCCTAATTCATGCAGCATCATGTGTGTGTGAGGGTGGGGAGGGAGGGTAGGACAATGCTCCCCCTGGACAGACTCCAGTCTTCCCTGGTGACCCCACAAGCCCTCCCGCTGCTACTTTTTTACCTGCTCTATATTTTTTTCCACTGGACTCAGGAAAAATGTATAGAAAAATACCCAGCATTACTGGGCCAATCAGTTATTCCCCATTTTGGGAACAAAAGTTGTAATCACGGGAAACTGGTGCAAATATACTGGCCAAATGCACAGATTCTGATCCCCCAGTGTCCCAGCACCCAAATTCCAGCGCTCTCGTCATGCGGGCCCTAGGCTTTTGGAATAAAACAATGACCACCCGATGGGCTGGTATTGGGTGGGCTTGCCCATGTTGTGGCCTGCCGGTAACGAGTGTCACCTGACACAACACCCAGTAATGTTTTTATTTTGTGTTCCATTATTCTGCTTCGATGTTGCTTGCTGGGAACACAACTATTGGATTTTTGGGATTCTCTTCATTAAAAATAGACAAAATAACAATGACATTAATCAAAATAAAGTAATTCACAAAGGAAACACTAAAAAATACCACTACAGCAATTACAATAACATTCCAGAAGCCACCTGTAGCATGTTTTGGAAATCGAATGGTTTATCTGTTAACTGCAGATTTACCTAGGAGTACCCCAGGGTAATGCTACCCGAGAGAAAGATTGTTTCTTAGATTTTTACTTTTCCAAACCGTAATGTTTGAGGCCTGAGGCAGCCCTTTTCCCTCAGAATTATGTTAGGCAGCCCAAAAATGATTGTCTGTGACCGTGAATGCAAAATGGGCAATTTAAGATGTCTGACCTGGTGGCCAAAGGAATTTCTTCATTATGCAGATACATGGAGGAAATCCCCCTTCCCTGATCAATAACTTGTTGCTATAATAAAGGTTGCTGAGTGGTTCAACATTCCGAACAAAGAAATACTTGCGCAAACTACAAAGAGATAGAAGAAAAGCTTGACTAATCTAAGCCACTGACTCACTCCGGCCCTATTCCAGTCCATCGTTTTTCTCACACTGTGCCAGAGTCCACCTTTATGCAAATCAGCCTTGGCCCTGCTCCAGCAGCAGAAGCCCAGGCCAAGACCCTCCAGATGAGACAAGATGGAGCATCTGTCCCAAGGCGATACGCAAGTCTCTCTCCATTCGCACCCGCGCCTACCTGGCAGGCCGTGTCTGATGACAATGTCCTAAACCAGACTAAGAGTCTTGGAAGACGCCAGCCCTTTCCTTCTGCCATGTGGCTGGGAGAAGATCTCCCTCTCCAGCACCTTCCGAAAGCATCGAAGACTAGCGATTGAGCCTGAATTGAGCAGCGTACTAAGATCTGCTGATCCAGAAGTGCTTGCACCTTTGGTGGTGGCGACACTTTAAAGTGTTGCCAGGAGATGGAGACGGTCTCAGTCTCAGCCGGTCCAGATTTTCCTTGCAGTGGACTCTGGGAGCTCAGAGGCAGACATCACACAAAGTCCTATGTGACAACGGATGCCTCCATTCTGAAGCATTGCGGCTCAGATTCAGAAGCTGGAACAATAACATAACTGATCTGAACTCATATAACTAATCTTCTCCACGATGAAATTATCAAATTCTCTGCTTTGCTACTCATTCATAAACGTCGAGTCATGGCCTCTGCTTGTATTGGATGGTTCCCTGGCCCTAAGGAGGTTTCTTCGCTGATCCAATCTTCTAAGCAACAAAATGGTTCCTTGCCCTGAAGACTTCCGCTTTGTACGCCAGTTGACTGATGCCGACAGATTTCAACGAATGCTGATCCTCCTTATTGAGGTCTCGGTATTTAGCAACGAGTTCCCCGTAGGACCAGGGGAGCACTGGTTTGTTAAACCACTCGCCGTGTTCTAAATTCAGCACATCCCATAGCAGTGTTGTGGTTACTGCTACTGCTTAGCAGAACAGCCGACCAATATCAGTTTCCTTTTTGTGGTTCGTGTATAGTTTACTTTTTGATTTCGCCTCCAGACTGTGCTCTAAGTTGTTTTATTTTCCCCCTTTAATTATAAACTTTGGCACGTGCTTAAGTTCAGTTGTACTGGAGGCCAAAAAGTAGGAGCCTTGGCATAATTTTCTGTAAGTTATGCTCTCCCAATGAAATCCTGTCTGGATAAGACTTGTTTGGTCACATGGGGGCAGGAACAATATTGCAGAAGCTTCTCTGGCACATGATGGACAGTTGCCAGTTGTACCACCCCTTCCAGTAGTCTGACCTTCAACATGGTTTCCAATGTGCCGCTTGGAGCGGGGTCACTTTCCTTTGTCCTTAGATGTGGTCCAGCTGGGTTAGTTGTTGCTCCACACTGCAGATGTTCTCCCCAAGGAACACATTTCTGTGTGTCGCGCAGCGTGTATGTTTCTCATTTAATGCACATTGACTTGCCGCGCTCACATGGTCTCCGTGAAGTCTGGAGGGGTCTGAGGTTTCTTCACTGCCGTCACTGTTCCACTTTTTAAGTTTTATAGAAATTGGGAGCTTAGGGTGGTACCACACTTCAGTCCTTATTTCCGCGAGTCCTGCCAAGGTTCTTCTTTGACTACATGATTATTAAGGCACATAAAAAGCTAAAGAATTTTGGAGTGTTTTCCTTTGACTCAAAATCTAAAACGCCTCCATCAAAATAAGGGTTGTGCTAAACATCATTTGCAGATGCATAATTACATGAAATTTGAAAAAAATGACACAAAATTATTAATAATTATGAGAAAATCAAAAACAGCTTTTGGTGTTATATTTTTAGTACAAAATGCGTCCTCAAATCCATTTTGGAAGCAGGGACTCATTACACGGTTAAATTGTAGCGCAAACATCAACGCCAGCCGCTTGCTTTCTAGTTGTACATGCTGTTCCCGTGTGCTCACGCTAAAGTTTTGCTGCGAGTGGCATGTAATCCTGTGACATGGCTTAATGGCGTAATTTGGGGAATTTCACATAACAGGCATAATTCGCAGTTATTCAATATTACACATGTGTAATGGAAATTTCACCCAGGCCTAATCAAAATCTCCAGAAAAGCTTTGAGGGGTGGGGGGTAAGGGGGGGTGGAGTTACGAATATTCAGCACGTTACAATGGGTGGTAAAAATTGATTTGGTATTGAATTCTGTATACCCAAGCTACCTCCCCAAATACCTTTAACTTTGAGTAGTTTAGTAGCTGTGGTCCATAGCCCCTCAGTCGTCTATACATTATTCGACGGCTATTGGTTAGACGCAAGTGGTCCATGGGCTAGGAGACATTCTATTGGATGATCACATGCACCTCAGAAATTCCTTTTAATTCCTTTCTTGCAATGTGTAAACGCTGCCTGGTGGGGCGGAGGGGTTGTGGCTGCTTTGTCTACACCTTTCTACGGTAATCGTAGCAATTGAACTATATTTCTGTTGGTTTTTCTCCTCTTAAATGCTTTTTTTTTTTGATAAACGTGTTTTTATTGTTTTCATTGCTTTCCCAACAAGTCGCAGTGCAGTCAGACAAGACCCCAAGGGGGTAAAAGACGCTTCTCTGAAGGTGTTCCCCCAAACTACTGTCCGTTGCTTCCCCATCTTTGACGGAAAGAAAATCAACCCTAGACCCCTTCCCTGTACAGCTCTAAGTAGTGGCTCTCCGGTGTTGACGGGTACACGGCTCTTCATTGTTCGTGAAGGTCGTTTTTGAGCATCTTTCACCCTTTTATGATAGAGGGGTGTGGAACTTACACTGCTGCATTCTATGTCCGCCATTGGTTTGGTGGAACGGATGGAGGCAATGTGCTCATGATAGTCGAACTGACTTGCGCCATTGGGCCTGGTTTACCATGGAAAGATGAGAATGCTCGCCCCTCACACACAATTCACTCTTGAGGTCCATCATCAAAAAGACTTATTCCCCTTTGCTGCCAGTTTAGACCTAGGCTCAAAAGAATCCACCACCTCCTGCCCTCTGGGGTGTACAGAATACACCAGTTCATCACTCCATAAGGTTTACCATCAGCAGAACACATCACCCGACTCCCCTGTGCCCAAGGATCATTATCAATTATATGCATCGACCCCGATAGCACATTATTCTGTCGCATTGTACCCGCATGTTGGGCTTCTTTTTGTCAGACATATTGCTTGCATTAAAAAGATTTCTGCAAGAAGACACTCTTGGAAAGTCCCCCTGTGACCACAAGCCATTAGCGTCACCATTGGTTACGTCTGCAGGCAGAGGATTGGTGCCAGAGCTCGTAAAGCTGGATCCATTCCAATCAGCAGCCCGCAGGGTTATTTGAAAAACCTAGAACTGAAGGCAGCCAACAAAAGTGCACAGTTTGCATGATCTCTGCGCATGCCCACTGTTCTTTCACATTCCTTGTGTTCTTGAACGGTGATCTGTATGTTGATTTCATGGTGTGGGTAGCTGTCATTCACTGAATGTACAGAGTGTTAGCAGACGAGGCCTGGAAGTAAGGTCCTGTCACTACAGCACTTAGTTTTAGTAGCATCCAGGGTCTTTAGATGTTATGCTGCCTGCAAGAAATTGGATTATTATCTGGGGCGGGTGACTAGCCAACTCAAGGAATATTCACAAACCTTGTCAGGGTGAACCCTTAAAGTCCCTTAATTAACCCCAGCTCAACCCCTGGAAAGCAATGGCACAGAGCAGGCAGTTTTAACTTAGGGCAATGTGTAAAGTATTTATGCAGTACCAAAACAATAATAAAGTCAAAATGCAAAATAATAAAAATCCCGAACCAAAATAGAAAAATAGAGTAAAAGTGACACTAAAATGACAAAACATCCAATAAGGGCCACTGGAAATAAGATTTTTTTTTAATTTTAAGCTGAAATAGCATCACAAAGCACAAAGCACCAATGATAGTTAATGGTTGTGGTAGACTGGGACTCAGGAGGAGTTTGAAGCTGGCTGCGATGAAGTGCAGGTTAAGTACACCAACCAGATTCATCCTGATCACAGATTTTACCTTCTGACTTAGGACCTAAATATGAGTTTGGTGGTCAAACGGACCGCCAAACCCACGATGGAGGTGCTATAGCGGTCAGGGACAATGGCACCAGTTCTCTGACAGCCGTATTGCAACTACGGCTCTTGGACCGCCTTAACCACCAGGGATCCGCTATCCCTCGGCGGTGGAACGGCTGTCTGGGGCAGCAATATGCTGGCGGTGCCACTGTGGCACAGCCAAGCATATTATGACTTTCCTGACCTCCACACTTTTCATGGCAGTGATCCTGGAAAATAAGGGGGCCAGGGCCCCCTGGTGCCTCTGTGCATGGGGGTTCATGCAGGGGGGAACATGGTGTTCCACCTACGTGCATGCACCCCTGTTCCTGCATGGCATGGACTGCACAGTCCACGCCGTGCAGGAACTAGCTTTGGTACCCCTTTGACTTTGCAGTTCAAAGGATCACATATGAGCCTTAGAAATACACCACCGCGTCGCCCACCAGAACACAAAAGTAGTTGTAATCCGGTGGGCGGCGGTAAACTTTGTTGGTGTGGGAGCGAGGCTCTGGTGTGGTGGCCCGTGCCCACACCGCCAAAGTCAGAATCAGGCCCTTAGTCTCATAAGTCCCAATCCACCACATGTGTACACTTCTAAAGCCCACCAGGACCTCAGGGGAGACACTTAGTCTCACAGGTTGTCAGGTAGAGGCCAATATCTGGGTGCAGTCTAGGTGCAGTTGCCGCTGGTCAGCTGAGTACTTCCAGGAAAGGCCTCTTGTAGTTTGTTATATCCCTGTAGCTTGAAAAGGATGCCAGCCTTATGACTCTTTGAGCCCACTTCTTTGTCCTAGGTATGAGAAGGAGCAGGTGCAATCCTTCAGGGCTCCTCTCAGATCACAGACAACAGGTCACCATCCTCTTCTGATATTTCTGAGGTCCAGGAGTTTTCTGAAGTTGGTGCCTGGAGATGCCACATGTATTACTCGCACTAGATAGTGGTTTTGAATGACTTCTGACCACACTCTAACCAATGGGGTACTGGCATTTTCAAGATGGTGAAAGTCGTATCCCACACTAAATTTGGTCTCTGAGGACTGGTGATGTGTGTGGAGTATACTATGGCAATCCTAGTGTCCTCCCACATCTAACACTAAAATCCAGTTTAAGGCAGCCACTATATGCACAATAAACCAAGAGATAGAAGTCTGGTAGAACAAAATCAGATTTCTTCCCCAACCAGACAGTGGATTCACAAGAGTTGTTTTGGCATCTTGTTATCTCCCCTTTCAAGTGTACCCAAAGTGTTTTATGTGAACCCAACAGACCTGTCAAGCAGGATTTTACACTATATTATGAAAAAGGTTGCCCACAGCCCGCACTCTACATATTCAGAGAAGTCATCGCTCCTAATTTAGGTCAGTCTATTGTTTGCTCCTGGGGGGCATGCCACATATATTCAAGGCTAATTATTGTAGAGGCCCAATTCAAATTACCGTCCAGGAACTTTAGTTAGGGAAAAGGTAACTTTCTAAAAGTTACTTTCCATTTATTAAAAGTCTGACTTCACCATCGAAATGAATTTTTAATAGCTGTTAAAAAATAGTTTTAAAATGATTTTCTAGCTGGCCCCATTCCCGACATACAGCATTAGAATTTTAATCTGTACTCTGCATTTCTACATAGGACAGCTAGGCCTGCTGCAGTGGTGAAAAATAGCTTTTGGCTGCTAGACATTATAAGTATATGTTAACATTACATTTCTACATGTTCTACTTTTAAATACCATGCACCCTGTCTTTTCAGCTACAAGTCCTATATACGGAGTGACTTTTTAATATTTTAAAAATTGATTTTTAGCTGTCAAAATGGCTTATTTTGGTAGGATGATTTGCAGTTTTAACACTGCTATAGTCAAGCTACACTGGTGGGCCTAAAGCCATGGTTGCACTGACACTTTAGTGGATGGCACAATAGTTGCTGCAGTCCACTATTAACATTTTAATTACAGGAATGTAAAGATTGATGGAAGGAGCGTCAAGTTCAGACAGTAATCATCAGTCCAATATTGCAGTCCGTATTTTTTATTTTTCAAGAGAATTTCACAAGATTTAAGTTCCAACAGAAAAATATTCAATCCAATATGATATGTTCAATCCAATACAGAGATTTGTTTCATCCAGATTAGATGCTTTCTCACAAACAAATAGTCATAGCTCAAAAACAGCCTACGCGTTTCGTCTTCCTAGGACATCATCAGGGCTGTAAAGTAATGAAACAAAAAATCACAGTCCAATTCTTGGTAAATAAAATCTGTTTCTGTAAACTCATTTACTGTGCACACTAATCTAATCAAAATTATAATAACACTGTACCGCTAGTTTTATGACCGGCAAAAACACTCATCCTGCTTATATAACATTTCTATCATGTACGTCAATAATCCTGATTCCACCCCCTAAGCACAAAATTCCCATTCTTGCATGTTATACATTCATTTGCTGAAAACAAAAATATAAACATACCTCATCAAAATAAACAGCTTTAATATGCTGGTTGCTGAATCCTACTTCATTTGAGCAAAAATATATTCTTCACCACAATCCCAATATAACGGAGCCTGTGTATTAAAATAAGCTATCAATTTGAGATTGAAAGATGAATAATTTGAAACTTGTGGTCTAAATCCAATTCAATAAATCTTCACAGGTACCACTGTTCTCAAATTCTTACCTAAAACTCCTATCTCAAACTTTAAAATTTGCATTTGTAGTGAAGGGGGTTAATAGCCTAAAGTAAGTAACACTCTTGGTCCTGTCATTTTAACCCCAGTATTTAAAAAATGTTTCAGTCCCTTGTTTAAATGAAAAACAATCTAAATCCTTGTCCTTGTAGACAAATGAAAATCAAGATTCTCACCATTAAAATCCTGTAATTCGTGCTTCTGGCCCCGTAAAAATTATCTTAGAGTCTTAATCCAATTCAACATCTACAACATTTAAAATAAGAAAAAACACACTGAGCACTCTCATCAGTTCCAGGTTTCAAAAAAGACTAACCGCGCTCCCTTGATAATAAAATCAAGCCCCTAGACCTTAATCTCACCTAGTTCTCCATGTAAGTATGCGGTGTCAAAAATTCCAACACTGGCGACAACAGGTCATGATAAATCCGCTGTGGTCTGAAGTACGCGCTGCTACTACCTTTCATATACCGTGCATATACCTGCCTTATTAACTCCTCTCTGTGTCCTACAAGGTCCGCTATACCATAGACCAATCAGGAACACTTGCTTCCTGAAATAGTCATCCGTAAATTCAAACCAATAAAAAAAAAACATTTCAACACCGTACTTGTCCCCAATCGGGTCCGCTACCATCGTACCTATTCCTTCCTTTCAAACCGGAAATGCTCTGTTATCCAATGGGCATTCACAACTACCTTGTATACGTAGCGAAACCGGAGTACCTTTGATAGCCTCTCATAGGTGCTATTATTCATTAACTTCCCTACCTCTCAACTGGAGGAGCTTGAATCTTGTGAAATTCTCTTGAAAAATAAAAAATACGGATTGCAATATTGGACTGATGATTACTTTTTGAACTTGACGCTCCTTCCATCAATCTTTACATTCTCGGAACAGTTTGGTCTTAACGGTAGGCCAAAGGAAGAGGAGCGCCCGAATCAATAAGGACCACTTTGAACTATTTTTGAACATCTCACCAGTGCATACCTAGCATACCCTTACCGTTGTTTGAGATTCATTTAACTTACAGGCCCTGGGTAGCCCTTGTATCATATGCTAGGCACTTTGAGGTAAGTTTAATATGTCAATTAGGGTTGAGACAATTCGACCATGTTTAATGGGAGAGCACAGGCACTTTACTACTTGTTAGCATGGGTAAAGTTCACAGAGTTCTAAAGCCAGCAACAAAAGATAAGGCAACATTCTTGGGGTATACCACACAAAAGATGGTTATTTCCTACACTGCCCAATCAGGGAATGCCATTCTATGTCAATGTTGCTGGTAAAAATCCAAATCAACTGTACTATTTAGTGAACAGCAATAGTTTGATGAGTGTTCTTGCTGTTCTATCTATGATGAACACACTGCTTGTGATTTTAGCTCTAGATACGCTTGAAAGGATCACAAGTTAAATCAAGGAGGGCTTTGGGCATCCTGTAGATCCAGACAGACTGTAACCAAGCTGGTCTTCCTCTTCTTCTCAAGTGCAACTCGAGAAGGACATCTGGCTGTCTGTACCAGCACCAGCATGTACGATGCTCCTTCCTGGAGACCCAGTGGCCTTCACTTATACTCAGCCGAGCAGTTCAGATGTTCTCTGCTGTAGTTCACATATATTGAAATACTTTGATACATTGCCTCTGCTGCTAGTTATTGGTAGCCCTCCAATGTGTTGAAGAATGTGGACAGAGACTAGCTACAGCCATACACCACCCTTTCTAGTCAGAGCTTCCATCTCATTATTGCATCAAGGCTACACTTTTTGCTGTGATGAATTGTATTGTGGCCAAACACCTCAAGAATGAGTTGTCATAGGTCATCATCCGGGACCTGTAGGGTGGCATTTGCTGCTTGGGTTAGTCTGCTACTAGACTGCTTCGCTTTTATCGTCTGAGTTTCTGGCCCGGCATTGAGATGGTTACACCACCCTTCACAGGGAGTAGAGAGAGCGACCGAGAGCCTTTCATTCTCTGTGATGGATTGTAGAGTTCACTCTGCCCCCTACGGTTTAATAACTTTGAGACCCAGCATGGAAATGCTAATAGGCAGGGTTCTTCATTTCTGTTGCTTTGCAACTGTAGCTGCATGTTGATGGACCTCAAGAGAAATTTGCCAAGATATTTGATTCTCTCGTCTTGTTCACAGATCTTATCTGGCCCAGGTTAAAAGTTGCAAAGACAAGACTATCTTGTGCCTGGACCTCATTGTCTTTTGAAAACCCTTACTTGGCTATCACAGATCCTATCTTCCTTCGGCCAGTCCTGATGCCTTTGCTCCAAGGAGGTCATTCGGTATAAGGAGCTCAGAATATTATAAGACTCCTGATGAGAAAATGTGTTGCTACATGACTATTTATGGCTGTGTCAACTCAAACGCATTATGTGGTGAGTAGTTTCTCTATGGCGCTCCAGGGTCATGAAGTATTGTATCAGCACAAGACTGATAGACTTCAGGGCATCCAGAATGCCGCAACCTGCTTGACTAAGCAACTACTAATGTGTGAGTCAGTCTACCGTACTTTGGCTGCCCATCAAGAGGAGGATCTTATTGGAGATACTGGGTTTGGTATTCATGAAGTGGCCGCAGAGAATCTAGAGGACAAATTCTGCCATAATGTCTCTTAGCTTCACGCGAGCTCCCTTAACAAAGTCATGTAGCTGTGTCAGAGTCAGGGTTTAGATGGATAGAAGACAGTAGGATCTAGGTTGTGCCACACACACACACCTTCTGGATTGGGCAAAGACAGGACAACTGAAAGTTGAAAAACATGAAAGCTTTGGAAGCCTTCCTTTTTAGAAACTAATGGCGATGCCTCGTGACTCTTGTTTCTTAGCCCCACCCTCGGCCTTTCCCTGAAGCTCTGTTCAGAATATTATTTTTTAAGTTCTGAGCTTTAACAGGCGATGAGGTTTGTGGCCTGTTTCTCAAATCATATCTTGAAATAAGCCGTTCTCTTCAAAACTATCCATTTCTACCAATGTTTTGCCTTTGTGTAAAAAGTACCTATTTGCCAAAACCTTTCCTTAAAGTTTCCTTTATAATAGAGGCATTTCACGCCATCCCCCTTAAAATTTCTTTTAACATCCAATAGAACTTTGACCAATTGAATTTCCCAAATGTATTTTAAAACTCACCATTGTGCCATAACATTTGATACTGGAGAGTTGAACCCACAAACTCCTGTCAAATCATATCTGAATTGTTTCCAGTTTTTACCAATGCCAATCATTCAATGTGCTACGAAGCACTCAAATTTCCCCAAATTTTCCTAAGAAAGACTTAGAACATAGCACACGGAAAACAAACAAAAGCACCACCAAACCAAACGCATGTTCGTTCACTGTTCGTGTGTGTGTGTGTGTGTGTGTGTGTGGGGGGGGGCATTCTGGGGCGTCGACAGAGAGAGGGACCCCATTTTACTTGCTTGCCCTGGGGCTCATGGGAACGCCACAGGCTTCAGCTCCCCAGAGAAGCCACAGGACTTGCAAACCACCTCTGCTTGGACTAAAAATCATCTACTGAGATAAATTCACAGTTCTGGTTTTGGCTTTCTCTTTACCAGGAGTAAATAAAATGCAGAATTCCCCCAGCCTATTGCTGATGTGGCTTCTACAGAAGAAACTAAAAACTGTCTATGATCTACACCAGGTATGCTGGTGATGTTTTTCCTCAATACTGGGGCGGGGAGTTTTGGGACGCTGTTACCACTACCAACCTAGAAGCATTTTATGTTTGTTTTTGTAATCACTGGGGCCAGCTGGGGCCATTTGGTTGAAGGTGTTTTCATACTGGCCAATGAAGAGCCAGACCCGTTCTGTGTAAGTCCAAAGTTTTTCTGCATTTTAAGAGCCTGCCACAGGCACTGGCAAATGCTAGGGTTGCTGAATGCCAGGCGGCCTTGTATTGATTCCACCTCATGCCTCTTTCTGTCACCACTCTATACTTCGAGTTCAGCGGACTGGTTACTCCATCACAAACGTGACGGGCATCCCTTCTGCCGTATTACAAATGCATTATATCCATCAGCGGCCCGTGCATGTAAGAGCGGTGGCGCCGGGTTGTGGGGGGGATTCGACAGACGACCACTAGGGAAAATTAAATAAAGAATTAATTATTAATGGTTGTCGTCTGTTGAAATCTCCTCCACCCCCCCCCCCCCCCCCCCCCCCAACCGGCACCACCGCTCTTAACTATACTGGCTGCTGCTGATTATATCCTATGGCATTTGGAATACGGTGGAAGGGAAATCCGTCACGTTTGTGACGGCGAACCTGTTCGCCGACCTCTAAATCAGGCCCTTCGTGTCATTCTCTTAGTCGTTCAGGTTAATTTCCACCTCTACTATCTCTTTGCCACTATTTCCCAACCTTTTTCTTCCTCCATGTCTCTTCCTTTTCTACCTTATTTACTCTAGTCAAAGTCTGAAGAGAAACAAGTATTGCTAACGAAAAATGAGTCCTGCAGCCCACCACCAACTTCATCCTCCGACACAAATTCAGCACTGGGTTGGTTCCAAAGTTTAGAGGGAATAAGAGCAACATTTACTTTATTACAGTCCTAATTGTACTAAATCGTTTATTACCTTTTCACGTCTTAAGTTGTGTGGGATGGACTTTTAATTTTAATAACAGGATGTGGATTTAATTTAGTTATGGAGCAGCTGATTTCTAATTTGTCTCTGTCATCTCTGAATGAAAGCATATTGCACCAGAAGAACAGGCTGACTGTGTACATAACTTAATTCTGTGCCAAGCAATCTTGTGATAATGATAAACATGATTGACTTTACAGTGATATTGCAGTGTGAAAAACAGAGGCCTAATTCTACGTCTTGCAAAAGGTTTGCACAAAATGGAAGGCAGAGCAGACGGCCCTTCAATCCATAGAGAAAACAGGAATTGACAAAGTCGGTAGCCTTGCTTTGCTAGTGCTTGGAATGCTATTTTAAATATGCCCAAGATGGCCGCCGAACAACATCTTTTTTTTAACTTTAGTTATTAGTAGTTGCAGACGATACAGTACAGTAGCTTCACAACTTAATAAGCAGAACAATGCAGAAAGTGATGGTCAGTTGTGCAGCTGAAACATGCATCGCGGGTCCAAAAGTCTGAAAGTCACAAGGATACACAATGATGGCCTCAAGCAACTGACCCAAGTACACAAGACTACTTCAGCTGTAATCGAGCGTGGCTACAACTTTTTCGACAAAAATATATGTCTATTGTGTCTCTCCTAGCTTACCTACTTGTGTCATTCCAGGTGGCGCATGTGGGCCAGGTTACAGCATCCCAGTGTCAGGCCCGTCCAAACTGAGGTCCACCTATTTGCAAAGATTACAGATTCCCCCCCCCCACACACCCCTGTGAAAGCTGCCAGAATGGATGCCCAGTTATCTGCAATTGGTCAACGCCGCAGACTCCTACTTTATTCTTCCATTCGTTTAGATTCCTCCGCCAACACCCAGCGCTTGACCGCTTTCTTCCACTAGCAGTTGGGTTTCGACCCCGAGCTACTGGAACATCCAGGGTTTCCGCAGGGTGATTTGGTCCCGGATCGCCCGCGGGACGTCTCCACGAACTTCATGCGCTGGAAAGGTACATGGCTTCTCCCAGTTTGTCCGTCTGCCCGTTGCCTCCCCCAGCAGATGCAGCATAGAGACTCCCTAGGGTATACATGTTTCTTAGTCACCTAAAAATAAGAGCATGTCATCCACATACAGGGAGATGTTATGTTCCCTGTATTGCAGCGGTATGCTCCTACCCCATCCATTCTTTTAAATAATGCCAGCAAAAGGCACAATGGCCAGTGCAAATAACAGGGAGCAGGGGCCATCCTTGTCTTGTGCCCATGCAAATCTCGAAGAATTCAGAGATATTGTACCCAGTCTTCACCCTCATCTCTGCCCCATTATATAGCAGTGTAATCCATTTATCCTATTCAGGTCCTAGGTTCATGCGTTGTATTGCAGCCTTCAAGTAGGTTGTCAAAGGCCTTTCGCAGATCAACTGAGAGAACAACTGGAGAGAACTCAGGAAAGGCCTCCGGGGAGATGTCGTCTAGCAACCAGTGGAGGCGTCTAATATTTAGGGTGGTATATCGGTGCGGAATAAATCCATTTTGGTCCACGTGAATCAGCAGGTGCAGGTGGGGCTGCAGGCGACTTGCCAGAATCTTACTAAGTATCTTGTAATCAATAATCAACATCGACAGGATGGGAAAAGGTGCCCATCTCCCAGGCCACTTTATACAGGTCCGCCTGGAGGGGCGCAAGGAGAGGGGCAGATGTCTAGTAGAACTCCACGAGGAGGCCATCCACTTTAGGAATCTTTCCGGCCACCAGTTCCTTGATGGCCCCTCAAATTTCCTGTACTTCAGTTGGTAGTCCGAGCGATTATCGGACATCATCTGGGAAGCTAGGGAGGGCTACCTCCGCCGGGACTCTGAAAATGTCATTGTCCTCAGCTACATGGGATCCACTATACAAGGCTTGGTAGTGCTGTACGAACACATCATGAATGTCAGTCTGTGTGTTTTTGCATACCATGAGTTGCATGGAGTGCTCGCACCAAGCGAGCGTAGTGCTCCGGGGTGACCAGCCAAGCCAAAAGTCGCCCACCTTCCTCAGTATGCGTCTTAGCTATAATTTCTCTATTTGAGAAGAGGCCCAATCTCCCACTGTTACAGCAGGCTACCTCTGCGCCTCCCGGAGTTCCAGACTCTGGGAAGGGTTCAGCAGCACCGTGACCTCCAAATCCCGCAGCTTCGCCTCTAAGTGGGTGAGCTCAGCTTCCGGAAATCTACAGACTCCTATCTCCTTACAGAGGCAGTGACCCCGGATCACTACTTTAAACGCCTCCCAGATCGCGAATGCGGGTGCAGTAGACTGATGTGGAAGTAGTCCTCAATGGCGTCTCCCAGGGAGTCCCTGAAGACTGGATTGTGAAACAGTTCTGGGTGAAGCCTCCAGGTGGCGACTGGGGTCAATCTCCCCCAGTCTAAGCGCACCAGGAGTGGATTTTGTTTGGAGTATGTACGGGCTAAGTACTCTATTTGGGAAGTCATTCCCGCAAGGAGAGGCCAGTATCCTACCAAGTCTAACATGCAGATCATGCACTGAGGAATATAACGAGTACTCCTGCATTCGTAAGTACTTATGTCTCCAGAGGTCTAGGAGGTCCCAGTTGTCCATTAATATCCAGAAGTAGTTGGCCACCCTCGGAACTGAGAAGTGAAGAAGTGGAGGGGTGGACCTGTCAACCGACACCTCTGCTATGCAGTTAGTCACCACTCACTAGTCTGACCGCAGATAGGGAGGCACTCAGCTTGGGCGCCAGAGATTCCAAGAATGTGGGGTGATTAACATTGGGGGCATATAGGCAGCCTAACTAGATGGGCCTCCCATCAAGTGTCCTCGGAAGGAATACATATCTGCCTTCCTTATCTATATACTGAGACTTGCAGCTAAACAGAACCCCTGTCTGGTGCTAGTTGAGTGAAAGGGAAAAAAACGGACACCAAGACCTGTGCCCTCCACCTCCAAAATAAGTGAGCAGGTTCAGCACTCGCTAAGTGTTTATCTTCGAGAAGTGCAATATCGCCACCTCTACATTTCAGGTAGGAGTATATCTGGTGGTGTTTACGGGCAGAGTGCATACCTTTAACAGTACAGGTGAGAATAGAGTAGGGCAGTACCTGAGAAGCCATTATGGGAATTATGTTGTAGGTGGGACTCTGCCAGCCAGTCAGTCCCCTGTGCCCAGGTCTATGGCCTGTGCCTGAGGGTGAGTGAACATCGGGGCGTACTAAACGCTTGTGGGTGCTTACCTGATTTGTGTTTAATGTGGACGTCATATGCCTACTAAATATGAACAAACAATCCCAAACTCCCACCTACCCCCAAAACCCATCAAACCAGCAACCTGAATGCAACAATGTACCAATGGCAAAGGCACTCCGGGAAACTGAAATGAGGAGTGTCCAATCTCTGTACAACCGCATATGTGCAGATTGCCTGTTGCTTACCATCCCATTATAGAATGCAACATGCGTCCTCTGCCATGGGCTCCCAGAAACTGGTCCAGGTGGTCCATGGGCTGCCCCTCCTCCCCCCCGAGTTTGTCTCTGGTGATGACAAAGGTCACCAACAAGAGGGGAATCGGAGATCATCAGCCGTGCATGGGGCAGGTAGGCCCCTCTATGGCTGGGTCCGAGTAAGTGCCAGCACAGGATGAGTCAGAGGCGACCCCTCTCCCCGGTGGTATATGGGCCGGGCTACTTAGGTGGCTTGCAGCCTCCATGGCAGCCTCCTTGTCAAGGTCAATCTGCCTCCTGGTCGGGTGGCCCCCCCACTGAGCACACTCTATGGTATCTCTTATGCATCTGTGGGTGGCGAAGGGGGGCACCGTCTGCACCAGTACGGTGTCTATTGATCTAGTTCCACTCATCCGCTCGTGTATTGAAGAAATGTGAATGGTCATCTAGCATGACCTTGAGGCAGGCAGGAAACAGCAGCATATACTGGAGGCCCAAATCACGCAGTGTGCGTTTTACTTCCAGATATGATGTATGTTGCGCTGGACCGCCAGAAAATGATGATCATGCTATTACCAACTCGCAGGGGGCCAGATGTTCGGGCCGCATGCAGTAGAGTGTCTCTGTCCCTGTAGTTGAGTAGCCTGGCTACTACAGGTCAAGGTGGTGCTCTTGGAATTGGGGACCTAGCCGGCACACAGAGCGCCTTCTCCAGGACAATGAATTGAGAGAGGCCCTGAGGAGCCACATCAGTGCGGAACCATTTCTCAAGATAGGTCACCATGTCGTTGCCCTCCACCCCTTCGGGGAGACCAACCACTCTAATGTTGTGTCTGCTGTGACCTTCTCTGCACACGGGCCCCTCATCGTCCAATTGTGATTCCCCGAGGTAAGGTGGTGTGACTTCTGGGCCTGAGTGGGTGTTCCTTCCCACCAGGGTCCTTGGTCGATCTGGTGTGACCTTTTCTGTGGCTGGACTATGGTTAAGGACAGCTGTGCACCCCGAATGAATGTCCCAGTGAGTGAGCTCAGAAGCCTTTGAGCCCAGAAGCATCCGTCGTCCCGGGGTGTGGTTGTGGATCAAAGTCGCACAGGGAGGGATGTCGGCATATCCTGTTGGGGCCCAGTGAAACAGCTGGATGGCTTCCCCGTTATTTTAATCCGCCCGGGCTGTGAGACTTTGCTACCGTGCTATATCCAATGTCCTCAGCTGCTGCGCCAAAGGTGCGGCGCACTGCGGTCGGGTCGGGTCGGATGGACTCCTCCTGAGCCACCGCAAACCGTACCTGGAAGAGCCTCCATGGGTCGGTATGCAACTGCCGGCGCAGACACACCGATCAGCCTGCACCTCAGGCCCTGATCTCTGATAAGGGATCGATGTGCAGACCCCTACCGGGCCCAGCAACTCGACAAGTGCTGTAATATGCAAATTAATAGAAAAACAAAATAGTACAAACTCCTTGAGTAAAAACGGAATAAGAGAAAACCCATTTAGTTGCAAAGTAAATCAGAGACCTACAGTTTGGTTGAAAATATTAGAAAAGATGCCCAAAAAAAGATTTTTCAAAATGCAATAATTTACTGAAAAAATAACATTATTTTCAAAAGATAAACTAATGTTAACTTTATAGAGAACCCAGATTACGGATCACAGTTTTAATATTAAAGTGACCAATCGTGAGGAGACCATGTCGGGGGCCAGGACAGGGAAAAGACAAAAAGGAGGAATGGAGGTCTGGAATTGGTACAAACAAAAATTAGTACAACCAGCAGCATGGGAGAGGGAAAAAACAGAGGACACACGTCTGTCTCCCTCTGCCCCCAAAAAATCACTAGAAAGTGGGGCTAACCTCCAGATAAAGCAGATTGTTTTGTTTATAAAAAGTGAAATTGCTTTTATAGCTTAAAATGTAATGTGCAATTGAAAAAAAAAGCCATTCCATTAATTGGTTTCTACCAAATGATAAATGCCATTGGTCTTGAACATTTCAGTTAAATTGTTCAGGTAAAATGGTTGCTCAGAATTGGTTTTCCCATCATCAACATAGTTTATCTCGGGATTCAATGAACCCATAAAACATACAAGCCATAAACATCAACATTCACAAACATTATAGCCAGACAGATAAAAACGGTAAAAAGAGAAATACAGTTGTTAAAACAGACTATCATAGAATATTAAACTATTCACACAAGGTGCTTGTGCAACCACAGTGCCATCAGTATATTATGAAAGGCTTTTTAATAGGAATCACAATTCTTATAACTTCAACAATAGGTTTTCGATTAATTTTTCCGTGTAATCAAAATACTCAAAAGTTCACACCTGCAGTCTCTGGATGGCAAGTGCTTTGGCCAGAAGAGTACGTGAAACCAGCAGACACAACAATTTAGCTTGTATCATCATAGGGAAATGGGGTTAGCATTATAACATTGCGGTACCAGAAGACATTGAATGGTGCACCAGCCAGAATTACAGAAAAAAACAGGTCACATTAACATGGGTCATCCTAGTCGTAACCAATGAGAACCCTTTTGCCAGAAAACGAGACATAGTCGCAAAGGAGAAACTGATAACAATGGCAAGGGCTGTAACAGCCTCCATCTTGGGTGACTACACCGGCTTCAACACATAAAGACTCAACATGATGAAATCCCCTGAGATGCAACATGAGCTGAATAACATGTGCAACAGAATAATAGAAATAATCCCTTTCGGTGTAGGTGTAGTAAGATTAATACAGTTTACAGAACAACTTAAACAGGCTTTCTCAAGCGATGACAACATACAAGCTCCAGAGAGGAGCAATCTTTGGCAAAGTGCAGGTGTTATGAAAAGCACTTGCAGCAAAGGTAAGAGGTTAATGTTGATCATTACCCAAACACGCCATACCTCTGACATGAGCTTCATCATTGCCATGCTTTGTATGCAAAATAAAGCCCTCCTTGGAAACAGTAAGGCTACTGTAGTGTAATGAAAGTTCTGTGATTCAGCCAACCAGATTGTACATGCATGCAATACGCTAACCGACCAACATCAAGCACTGTCATGGCTGGACATAAGCACTATAGCATGTGTTGGGTATAGTAGAGGGAGTATTTGACACCTGATGTGTATCAAAAAACCTTCCTTTTTAGATCCGTTCCAATATAACAACCTTCTGATTTTTTGGGGTCATATTTTGACCTGCAAAACACACAAGATGATGGACGGAATGTTGCACTTTGGCAAAACATTCACCCCCAGTCACAGATCTGGGTTTAATCCATCGTTATTTTGCTCACCACGCCACCCCAGTTCAGACATGGCCATATGCAAATCAGTCTTGACCCTGTGCCTCATGGGAACAGTCCAGCCCGAACTGCCAAGCCATGTCTTTCCTGGCCTAGAGACAGTTTCAGCTGTATCGCCAACCTAATGTCTGTTCATTAGGTCTTGCCTTTTCGACATGTTGGCTTTGCCAATGCTTTTTTATTGATGCTGCACAATACAGCATTGGCAAAAATAAAGAGGCTCGTCAGAGCACCCCGACGCCCGTGCTCCACATATGATCCCAAGCGCCAACAGTGAGTCTTTCTTCTTCTAAATTTAGAGAGGTTGATTTTCCCCTATGACTCCTCCTACTGCAACAGAGCTTGACCACATGAAGGGTGGAGGTTGCAGGTGGTGCTGTGACTGTGAGAGAGGGCAAACCCTCCCTGGGGGCACTCTGTCTGATGGACAGTTAAGTTTTTAACAAGCTCTAATGTTTTATGACATATGCATGTCCATTACCGACAGGAATGTTATTCCCTTTCACCACTGTAGCTTTCCAGAATTGATTGCAAGAAAAAGGGTCAACATAAGAAAGTAAAACTTGATTTTTTAATACCTTTTACATGGTTCCAGGTAGGCCCATTCTCTTGTGTGACACCTTCATCCCTCTACAGACACCACAGTGTTCCATTCTGGGACTTGTAGTTTATTTTTAATACTGTAAGTAGGTGCTAAAATTCCCTAAGTGCAAAGGGTTGCATGTGAAAAAGCTAAGAGTACCTGAAGGAGTCATGCTTGATTAAAAACACCTGGATGCTATGTTTTCCTAGTAAACCCTGTTCATCTTTAAGTGCACTAATCAGTTCATGCATGCAGACATTTGTTGACCATGCTATTTGTTTTGCGTTTGTACAGTGTATTGAAAAATGTTTTACCAAGCTTCACTAATAGGCAAGGCTAATCTAGCATGAGCACCAGCAGGGCAAGCTTTTCTAACGCATTGCAAGTGTTCGGGAGTGTATGTGTGTGAGCGACAGTGGGTGTGTATGTGTGAGAGAGCACTTGTGGAAGAGGTGAGAGTGTGTGTGTGTTTGTCTCACGCTGTGTAGACCGGATCAGTCCTCATAGCGTGAGTAAACCCTGACAGAACCAGACAAACGCCATCTTTGTGAGTGCCAGTGCGTTAGGAGGACCGGTCCCAGTGGTGTGTTTAGGCACTTTCGAGCGAGTGTCTAAAAAAAAACTAAAAGTGCAGTTATATTTGCCTCGGTCCACTTTATAACCTACCCTACAATCAAAGCACGCGTCGAGTTACGATAGAAAATACGCACAAATGGCCGGTCCTCATAGTAATAGGTATGTTATATTGTGTGTGTCTGTGCACTTTCGGCCCTGGCAAACCAGTAGCATTTGTTGGTTTATGGACAATGGCATATGGGTGTGGTTGTTACCCATGGCAAAATTCAGGCTCTGGCATATGGTTGCACCTCTGGTAAAACACTCCTGCTGACTTACCAGAAGTAAGTGATGGCATAAGAGAAAGCGCCCATGGTATGGACAACTATGGCAAGATGTTGACTCTTGCATGTCTGATGTAATTTTTGACACTTGGGGGCCCTGATGGTGTATGTGGGGGACCCATAGCAGCATTCCAGAGCTGGCATATTCAGTGTGTTTTGCATAGGGTTGGCATCCACGGCACATGGGGTCAGTGATGACAAAATACAGGCCTGGGCATGCTGGATGTATTTCTTTACCTATGGGGGGGGCGCCGATGGCAAAATGCTCGCCCTTGCATAATCGAGGTATTTACTGACATATAGAATTAACCCAGGACAAAATCTGGAATAAATAAGGCAGCTTCTGCAGTGGATCAGCCATCCTTGGCTAATCATGATAGCACTGCCTTTCAGAGCCTGTGCTTTTTAGGAAATGTATGTGGGAATTGTGCTTAAAAATCCACCATTTTACCCCATTAAGAGACAGAGTGCACCAGCAAAGTAAACACAGAGAACGAGGCACTAGAGGAATAAATTAAATTTCTTTTTTATATAGAGCATCATCTGAGTTAATTAAATTGATTTCTGAAAAGGATGATAAATAATCGTGCACTGGAACACATAGAAGCTTGATTTCCTCTGGTATTCAGTCAACTCTCTTTAAAAACCGGCATTTAGTGTAATCTGCCGTGACAGACCTGAGAACCCGCCCCTGTCCCAGCAAATCCATGACTTTAGGTCAACCTAACTGCACCATGTCAGGTCCAAATTGCACAGAAAGGGCAGGAATGGGTCAAGCGGTTGGCCAAAAGAATAGATTTATGTAAATGTCTTCTCGTTTTGTCAAACATATTCTGCACAAAGGTGTTACCCAATGCCCCATCTGTTTCACAGACCTCATTTTATCCTCACAGCAGGGCTGGACAGGCCTTGTATCCCATCGGGGATTTCACGGCCGGTTGGAGCCCTCGGAGGCGGGGTTTGAAAGCCCAGGGCTGCCAAGGCTGCCCGGGGGGGGGGGCACGAAGGGGACCCTCCAACAGGGCGGCCGCCTTAGTGCCACAGGAAGGCACACTAGTCAGCACACTAGTACCCCTGGTCTAGGGACCAGGGGGTCAGTCAGCCGCATCACTTCCGGCCGTGGTGGGGGAGGTCAAGGGTACAAATACCTTCCCCCGCCCACAGTGCAGCCTCTTGTCTGCTGCCCGTCTCGCATATAATGTACAGGGCCATGGCCTTACGGTTAAAGCGGTCGACCTCGAAGCTGGGGAACCGGGTTCGAGTCTCTGCAACGACACTCAAAATATTGTGATTCTGGTCAAATCAATTATCTCCAGTGCCTTACAAATGAATGTGTTCTCTTGTGACGAAACTGGTCCTCATGTAAAGCAGTCTTATACCCCCGACGTCTCGGTTAATTGCGCAAAAAAATAAAAGTCACTAAGAACTAAAATAATTATTTATTCTTAGTTCAGCCCTGAAGGCAGGCAAAGATCCAGTGCCAGGATCTTACGCGGTGATTGAACACATCATACCAAGACAGGTACTTCATTGTAGACAATGTCATGCGGCTGAGGGTGCTTTTTCCCCCTGTGGTATCAAACTCTTGTGCTCCTGTTATGCGTGGGGAAGCCCTCCGATGAACACCGTATCATCTCATACCAGGGCCTCGTGGTGCTATGAAGTTGCCCATACTGGTCAGTTTTCTCAGCGATATGGAGGTACCTCTGTTTGGAAGGTTGGGAAAGGGTAGTTTTCCTTAAAGAAACACAGGCTGAGGGTCCGTGACTGAAGCGATATTCCTCGCTTGTAAATGCACAGGTGAGATATGTTCTCAACTGGCAAGTATTCAAGGGCACTTCACAGTCTGTTGTCACAGGCCCCCTCTTTAAGGCAGATTTACGGTGCAGATTCCCGGTTATGCTGGGATAGTTTTTTAGGTGTTTCCAGGCATAGGGTACTGCGCGTATAGCACCATGATCCCAATCTCAAGGAGGATAGGTGTCACAAGGTCCGGACTATGGAATAGGGGCTGAGGTCTAGCTCCAGCTAACTAATATTCCTTCGCCCAAATCAAGAGGGTCCCAGTCCATGCCAGACATTAGAACCAAATTCACCTCCCGGACGGGCTCAGGCTTATGTGTTTATGGCTATCGTCGGTGTGGGTGAGCATATTGGCACTGGACTGCATGGGGTGCAGGCCTCACCCCTCCAACGTTATCAGGTGCTTGTAGTTGTTTTCGCAGTTTTTGTTCCACAGGAGCATGCGGTGAGCGTTGGCAGGGACCCGAGGTCCACTTGTCCGGATTGTTTAAGTTAATTGCAGTCTTATATAGTGCGGACTTAGCCCGAAGGCATCAGAGGGCTTTACAACAAGAGCAGGATAACAAGTGTACTGCGTGTTAGTTACTTTGAGTTAACACAACTGCCAAGGCAGAACGCTATGTGTGACATGCTCCAAATTTCAGTGTAATAAGGTGACGTTTCAATGACTAGGGGTGACACTTCACCATTACAACAGGGTCACGCGTGTTTGGTTAGCAGCCCGGGCCTCTGCAGTTTGTTCGCTATAATGGTTCCGCCCAGGGTTTAGGAATTGGCTTCCGGTGTAGGTGCAGGTCTTCGGAAGTGAAGTTTTGATTAGCTTCTTGCTGGCAGTGTGGTGCCGGGAGAATAGTCTGGTCGTATTTGCTCCCCTTTACCCATTGAGCACCTAGTTTTGACGGACAGCATGCTGGAGCTCACTGTGGGGAGGCACATGATGTGTGCTCATGGGTAGGATTGCAGTGCTTGGTGTAATGGCAAACGCCAGCAAACGGTTATCATGGTTTCGGGGGGCGTTTATTATTACAAGCGTTATTGTGTTGTCTGCAGGTAAAATGCAACCCGAGATCGGAAGCAAAAACATGGTCCCTTCGTTTTCCAAGTAGAGAATGGATTAGCCTATTTGGAGTGACAGTAGGGGGTGTTGTGGCCAGCGTTTTGTGTGTTTGTGTATCCAGTACAAGGCGTACTTCAGGCCACATGCTTAGAATCTTGCTTGTACTGGTGCTCGACAGCCTGCCACAAGGGCGCTGTCTGTCTGAGAGATCATCACATCAACAGGATTCAAGCAATTCAATATTCATTGAAATTCTTTGGCCTGCTGCCCAAGCCATTCTTATAGCATTGGGGCCTGGGATAGTCTGAATTGTCACTCTTGCACAAGCTCAGGGTTAGTAGTTGTGATGTTCTATGATTGGCAGCACAACAGGAGCTAGGTGTGGGCCAAACTGAAGGGGCTGCCTTTGGTGAGTCCTGGTATATAGTTACACAACTGTCCTGCTGCAGGGTGCAGCGAGTAGGCAGGGGGGCCTATAGGGGGCTTGGGAAGTTCACGGGAGGGTCTCTGTCATGGAAGGCCAAGGTGATGCACCAAGGAGGTGACAGAATATTAGTTGCAGTAATATCAGTGAGCTGCAGCTGTGTTTCAATGTTGAAAACACAAGTCACTATCCCTGAATATTGAGGAAACTCAATTCGCACTTGGCCAGAGTGCTCGTGCAGTACCAGCAACCTGGCATGTGAGGGTACTTTGGATAATGGCGCAAGATAATTACCACTTAAGGTACCTGCCAGTCTTTGGAGCAAATAACCAGCAGGAAATTTTGAGGGAGGCTGCTGAGTGGCCCTAGCATTGTTTGCCTCGTTTCTGGGCCAGTGATGTTACTTTTCAGGGTGAGGTTCGAATTCTTAGTTGCGTTTGGATACTTTGACAGGTTGCCCTTACTCATGCTAAATGGCGATATAGTTGTAATTTTGTGGAGTGTTGAACTAGGTTGTAGCTTTCAAGGAACTCATTAGTTCTTGCAGTTCCTTCATTGCAGAACAAGAATTTTCAACATTCTTCAAGGAAGCCATTATTAGCAGGAAGCTATTTAGCCATGGAGAGCAGTGGTTGTGGGTTCCAGGACAACAGTAGGAATGGATTTACATTTTCTTTAGACAGGCCCGAGCACGTACACTTATAATGAAGTTTAGCTGCAACTTCAGACAGCAGAGTGTTCATAAGGTATGAGCTGCCCCTCCCCAAGCCTGAGACACTAACACGGCGCTCTTATAAAATGAAGACTTCGGGGTATATGTTTATGCCTATGAAAATCAATATTTGCTCTAGTACTTAGCCTTGCATATGAGGAGATTTTTCTTGCAACAGCACTTTGTTAAATTAGGAACCGTGTAGAACGTGCTTCAGCTATATCTGACATAGACTCATCCCCATGCTCGGGCCCAGGGCGAGGTGCACGGATAACTTTTTGTTCCCTTGTACAGCTTTATTTAGTGGTTAAACAGGATTAAGGGGGATACCTTTGGCAGTATTGCCATGCCAGAACATACATAGGGATGAAGTAACAGTGTCCCATGTTGCGCAACATGATATACTTTTGGTTAGGAAGTTTGTTAAAAGGTTCATTTGGTCTAACAGTGCCAGGTTAACAGGGACGACTTGTACTAGAATCAAACATGAGTGGTTTCCAACACTGTTGGTTAGAAGGGATGCTGTCAAGAGCAGAACTCAAACTAATTAGCATTAAACACATACTATTTAAGCGACATGCATAAAGCTGTAAATGTGGTGCTAAAGGGATGGCATGGCAAGGGAGCTATCTTCCTTTTCACTGGATCTCCTTAATCCAACACGCCTAAAGTAAGCGGAGGATGCCTGTTGAAGTTGTTAGATCTGCTATTAGTTATTAAAAGCACCAGGTACTATGAATTAGTCAGTGGTACTCAAATCATAGGTACTTACAGGACACATATGGTTCAATACACACTCCTTTGGACAGGACTGCCCCATCTCGAGCAAAGGGAAGTAAAACATTATATGGGTTGGCAAACTTTTGCAGACGTTGGTGGTTAGCTCGCACACATGGGTGTTCTGAGGAGTTTGGGGGCAGATTAGCATGCATCATCTTGTCACTTCTCTATCAGAGCCAGCAGACCCTAGGGTAACAGCACGCTCAAATACACGTCTTATTGGAGGTAGGTCCAGGATGAAAGGTTGTGCTGAGTGAGGCTCAAATCCAAAGCGATTGTGGTATCTTTCCAAGGGGCACATCTGGTTGGGCAGTATGAAATTTTAAAGTACAACCAGGGATCCCCCTCCTTTATGTCAGATCCTGCTTATTTGTTGTTTCCGCAGAGTTTGGGGCAGGTTATCTGGCCCAAACTGGTGTGTTTGATGTTTGGTCGGGTCAATTGACCGAGTACAGCCATTTTCGCTGGGTATATCTTGGCAAGTAGGAATGCCAGGCAAGATTTTAGCAAAGGCGCAAAGGCAGGTAGCAGTACTTATGGTGTATGTGATGTATTTCTCACTGGCAGGCCGCCAGGCAGGGGGACCTTGTACCTGGGCCACTTACATCAGGCAGAGATGCCCAGTGGAACCATGTGGAGGACTGCACAGAACAGGATACTGCACAGGTTAGATGCTGGCGAATTGTTGCTGCACTACTGCAGATGGCAAAGTAAACCTAGACTGATTCACATGCGGGGTATGGTGGTGGTGGTGGTCCCACCTCTTTTCTCAGGATCACTCCCTGTCTAGTTTAGCGGTGCTACTTGTACCATCATTAGCAACAGCAGCTGCTCACAGGGGTAGCAGTAAAGCTTCCTTTTATTTCGCCTGGGATGGGAGCTGGCAATGTCAAAGCTTTACAGCCAGAAACTGATTAGGCAAAGACATACCTGCGATGGTGCAACGGGCACTAAGCTGTAGAACTAGCTAAGTTTCAACATAATCCTGGTATACCGTCAGTGATAAACGTAAGGCCGAGGGCTACACACGAATAGGCACTTTCTGTCAGCTGGTGCCGGTGTGTACCATTCCCAAGAGAGTGCGGGTTGCCTTGTTAGTGCTGATATGGATGGGATGGAGCACTTATACGGACAACTACCAGAGCACATTTTGCAGTCATAGTGAAGGTTAAATTGATTATATTGTTGGCATGTTACCAGTTGCTTCAGTTAAGCGAAATTACCTTGGGAGTTGTCAGCGAACAGTCGGACTGCAACGTTGGTGGTTAGCCGGTTGGCAGGCCTTTTAGATGTGTGTTCTAGCTAAGACATGTCCAAGTATGGGTTATGGTGCCTGAAGTCTGCCCTGTGATGCAAGTTCACAGGCAGGTGGAGCGGCAGAACAGAAAGGGGTTTGGGTTCGACCGCTGGTCACAGGTTCAGATCCTGATCGGTCCACCTAGCAGTTCAGCTTTCTGAGGTCGTTGAAACAAGTACCTTTGAGTCGAGTAACAAGAACATGTGCAATTTCTCCCGCCCTATAGCCTAGGCTTAGAAAAACAACAGGAGCATAACCCGTAAACCTCGTTGAGATAGGGTGATAATGTAAGAAACAACAACAACTCTCAACTGGTATCATTCACCACAGACAAATGTATCGCATGTAAAAAAACATTACACAAGAGATAAGGAAGACTCAAAGAATGAATGATTTAGGAAAAAGACATACTGTATTAAATCAGATTAATTACATAAAGACATGTATACAATTAAATTATAACAAATTGGAAACAAATATAACAGCACTAAACGCAAAATTAATATGGACAACCCGGACTTGTACTTGGTGCTCAAAGTGTATGTGACACGAAGACGGCGACGCAAGTGACAAGGTGAGATCAGCAGGAGACGGCGCAACGTGAAGTGAAAAGTGAAAAATGGAACAAAGATTACAGGGTTCTGAATTCAATTTTCAACAATGCAAAATAGTTTATACATTAATTTAAAGAACCATAAAGCCATCAGTTAAGCTGAAAGGTCGATGGCGTTTCGATCCGGAATAAAGTGGGATCATCATCAGGACTGGGTTGTAATATTCATCACAGTGCTATGCAAGAGAGGAAACAGTATGAATGAATAAAAGAGGAGAAGTTTAGATTTTTGTAGAGGAGAAGCAAAGGTAAAAACAGAGAACTAATCTGGCCTAATAGTCAAGGCGTCGCAAAGGGCAAGAGTGGGTAATTGGGCGGGGAGGGAGAGAGGAAAGGGTAAAAGAAGGAAAAGGAGAGTGGTAAAACAATTACCTGAAGTGGGGAAATAGCGCAAGAGCAGGTCCAGAAAAAGTAAGGAAATGACAAATTAAGCTTATGGTGATGGAAAAGATAAAGAAAACGGAACTAACTGGAAACGATTACCTGGGACTGTTTGAAGGGGACGGGGGACTGAGTCCGGTAAGAAGATGGGCGACGAAGTCAGTTGATCTATATCGCCGAGGGTATACTCGTGGCCATGGAAGCGTGGTGACTAATAAGATAGGCAACCGTTCTAAAAGAGGGGGGGGGGAACAAGGATACCAGTGTCAAACTAAAGTAACCTCATAATTCTACGTGGCGTCATATCTAGTGACAAAGAAACCAGGAAAACTTACATTAGGGATGTATTCGTATTGAGCAATTTAGGAAAAAGGTGTGGATCAATGCCTGTTTGATCCGGGTCCGGTAGAGGAATGGGCGATGAAAGCAGCAAATCTGTATAAACGAGATTTAACTCGTAGCCATGGAGGCGTGATGACTCGTCAGGCTGGCAGCAGTTCTAAACAGGGGGGGGGGGGGAGAAGGGAGGGAACACGGATACCGGTGTCAATAGTATGTAAACTAATGGTTCTACGAGGCGGTCCATCTAGAAGCAGGAGGAATCGGAAGAAAACTTACATTGTCGGGCAAAATAAATCAATGCCTTGGGGTCAGTGAGTATCCAATTTCAAAATGTCTCCACCGAGACGGAGCGCGGAACCAATCCGGGGAAGGGGGAAAAAGGACGGACTGCCTGTAATGGAAAATAAAGTAAAAAGGGATGCCAAAACCGCATTCCCAGGGGGCACGGAAAACTTGCAGCATACATGGAGGCGATTACCTAATGAATACAGCAGCCGCGGGCCATCTAGGTCACCAGGAGTCATGCACCGTGTGAATTACTCGGCAGAGATGCGTGGGAAGTCAAAGCTCTGTAAATCGGGACAGCGGGGGGCGGGGCTAAAACGTAAGACTACGTTCGGGTGAAAGGTCGAATGCAATAGAAATGAAAGACAGTGTGAAGAGAAAGAAAGGGAAACGAAGAAATAGTTGGAATTAATCAAGAATGCAAAGGGCAATTAATAGAACAAATACAAAGACCCAATTGAACGTGTTGTTCTAAAATTGAAAGGACTGTAAATTAAAAATTTAAGGTGGCAGGGGCATGCCATGTACTATATATATAGCAATTATACCAAGTAATCAAAAACACACTTGGAAGGTGCAAAAGGGTTGCAAGTCATATAGAGTTACTCATAGGATTAATCGGAAAGGACCAAAGGTCAGCGAGGGAGGGAGGTGGGACGGGTAGGTAGGGGGGAAAAAAGGAAAAGGATAGAGGACGGGGGGGTGGGGTTGGTGTGGGTTGGGTGGGGGTGGCGCGGGTAAGGAAAAAGGGGGAAAAAAGGGGAAAAAAGGAGTCCTTAGATTCTAGGGTAAAATGAGATAGAATTCCGTGAGGACACATGAGAGGCTTCAGAGCAAGATGGTGCTGTTCCATTCATCAATGGTATTCAGGCCAGCGTTCACGGAGTTACAGATGGTCATCCATTTGGATTCACTTTTGTTCAACAGTAGTTTAATATTACCCCCTCTTTGGGGTAACGTGGGTTGTTCAATCACTTGCCAGACAAAATCTGTGGAGTTATGACCCTTTTCCAAAAAATGGTTCACCAATGGAGCAGTCAATGTTTTACAATGTATTCTGCTTTTATGTTGAATGATACGCTGTTTAATCATTTGAGTAGTTTGTCCGATATACATAAGGTCACAGGGACATCTGATTGCATATACCACATTGACAGACCTGCAATTCGTCATGGTTTTAAGTGTGTAGCTTCTGGTGCCTGTCTTGAACTCCTTTGTGTTTTGCGTTAGGTCACAAAGTGAACAGTTCTGACATTTGTAATGTCCAGTGATAGGGGGAAGACCCCACGCTGAGGTAATGGTATTAGTCTCAGGTGTATTGGTGGGCCAAGTTATAGCATGGACCAAGTGTGTTGCAAGATTTTTACCCCGTTGGTATGAAAACAGGGGAGGTTCCTTGAAAGAATCCAACTGCCTGAGTACAGACCAGTTACGTTTGATGATTTTGGAGACCAAATGACTAGAAGGGCTACATTTGAAAACAAATGGAATTCGCGACATGTTTTGTTTGGGTTGTGGTGTCAAAAGTACTTCACGTGGACAGTACCAGGCTCTCTTACGTGCTCTAGAAAGAAGGCGTTTGGGATAACCTCTGTCTGATAACTTTTGTATTAGGACATCTGATTCAGAGAAATAGTCTTTACGCTACTTACAATTCCTACGGATCCGTAGGAATTGTCCATAGGGGAGACCATCACGTAGAGCTCGGGGGTGATAACTTGAGTAATGAAGGAGGGTATTCCTCTCCGTGGGTTTTCGAAAAAGGCGAGTACCATTGACACCCTCCTCCGCGTGTATAGTGACATCCAGGAAGGGTAAATCGTTGGGTTTAGCATCACATGTGAAGTTTAGATGTTGTTGTGACTGGTTGAGCCAAACCATAAACAAATCAAGTGTCTCTGAAGTACCCTTCCAAAGGACAGGGATGTCGTCAATGTAACGACGCCAGAGGGAGATACACTCAAGAAAAGGATTGATACCCGTAAGAATGTGGGTTTTCTCCAAGTTGTGTACGTATAGCATTGCAAAATTTGGGGCAAAACATGCACCCATAGATACTCCTTTAACTTGTAGGTAAAAGGAATCACGATATAGAAAATAATTATTCTCCAATGCAACCTGGAGTAAATCCATTACAAAATCTGTAGGGATCAGACAGGGGCGTGATCTAGAATCTAAGAGATCTCTTATTACTTGAAGTCCATCAGAGTGGGGGATGTTTGTGTAAAGAGATTCGATATCTAAGCCTGCCATGATTTCAGAATTGTTGTCGAATGGTCTGTTCTCAATTGTAACAATGAGATCCATGGTATCTTTTATGTACGTATTCGTGCTGGGTACGAATTCTTTGATAATGGCGTCAATATACTTGCCCAATGGTTCCAAAATGGAACCACACCCTGAGACGATTGGACGGCCTGGGGGATTCGTGGAATTCTTGTGAATTTTGGGAAGTATATACAGTACTGGTGTCCGAGGGAATTTGTTATTGAGAAAGTTGAACTCCTTAGCAGATATAATATTGAGGGTTTTAGCTTTTCCGGTCAATGTCAATATTTTATCTCTAAGAGCAGGTAAAGGGTCTTTAGTCAATTGTAAGTAATGGTTTTTATTCGAAAGTTGTCGTTTTATTTCCAAATCATAATTGTGATTGTCCATGAGCACTATACCGCCACCCTTGTCTGCTGGTTGGATGGTAAGTTCCAGGTTATTTGCAAGGTTTTTGAGAGCTTGTTTTTCTGATAGAGGTATGTTGTAGGGAACATATTCAAACCGTGTTCCTAAGTCGACTACTTCTTGTAGGACTAAACGTTCAAACGTTAGATTCTCGGCAGGCATAGAGGCTGAAGGGGGGTTGAATCTCGAAGGAGGATGGAAGCGTGGAGTCAAAACATTGGAGTCACAGGGTTTATCAGAGAAAAAAACTGTTTCAATCTTATACGACGAAAAAATGTTAAAAGGTTAGATTGTAAATCAAGGAAATTAGTACGTTCTGTAGGTACAAAACTAAGTCCTTTGCTTAGTATCTGGGTCTCATGCTCGGAGAGGATGTGATTGGATAAATTGAAAATGGGTATGGTTAACGGATTTAAGGAATTACAATTGTTAATGGGGGTAATTGGAGTCATTGAGGAGGTCCCCATTGGTAATACCTGTTGCGAGTTTGTCTCTCCCCTGGGTATTGGTGTTGGTACTGGCGATTGTTCCGTGGTCGTGATTGTACTTGGCCGCGTCCGCGGCTTGGCCCTAAAAATCCAGGTGGTAAAAGAGGTTGAGGTCTTTGGGCTAGTCCACTTGTGCTAGAAGTACTGGCTCCGTCTGAGTCTTCCAGAGAGGTATTGGATGAATCGGAAAAGGTAACGCGTTGATTGTTACGCGATCTACACCAGGTACGTGTCCTAAGTGGAGTGAAAGGAGTGTTGTAAAATTCTTCTCTAAGATAAGGGTAGGTATTGTCAACACTGTAAAATTTAATATCCTTCTGTATTTTAGTGACTTTTTAATTTTGTTCAAAGGTGTTGAAGGTCAAGATAGTGGCACTAATTTTATCAAGAAGGTTTTTGGCCTCTGTACATGTAGTGTCAGCTAGAATCAATTTCTCCAATTCCGCAATTTCCTCAAGTTCCAGTCGACTATGTTCTATTGCGGTGTCAATGCCCAACACCATCCAGTGGCGGAAGCAAGTAGTCGCAAGGTGGCTGATATTTAACCGGAATTTGGGATCTTGGGTGAAAATGGCCGGGATGTTTCTGATTTGTAGACCAAGTGGTATTACTCCTGATTTTAAATATTCTGTAAGCATGCGGGCATGCAAATCAGTCCTTATTTGCTTCTTTTTCAGTTTTTCAAGTTTGTCCAACAATAGACGAGAAGAGTTAGGGGTAGGAACAGAGGTGGTGGAGGACTGAGGTCCTGAAAGAAGAGAAGGGCCACCAATAAGTCGTTGGATGTAATCCTCAGAATAAGAAAGAGTATCCCTAGACATTTTAATAGACAATTAAATCCCTAAAAGACAAACCTAATGAATAGGTCAAACTAGTGGATCACCAGGTGATCTACTCTCGCAGCTGAAAAGCTGCTCACAATCTTAGAAAAACAACAGGAGCATAACCCGTAAACCTCGTTGAGATAGGGTGATAATGTAAGAAACAACAACAACTCTCAACTGGTATCATTCAACACAGACAAATGTATCGCATGTAAAAAAACATTACAAAGAGATAAGGAAGACTCAAAGAATGAATGATTTAGGAAAAAGACATACTGTATTAAATCAGATTAATTACATAAAGACATGTATACAATTAAATTAGAACAAATTGGAAACAAATATAACCGCACTGAACGCAAAAATAATATGGACAACCCGGACTTGTACTTGGTGCTCAAAGTGTATGTGACACGAAGACGGCGACGCAAGTGACAAGGTGAGATCAGCAGGAGAAGGCGCAACGTGAAGTGAAAAGTGAAAAATGGAACAAAGATTACAGGGTTCTGAATTCAATTTTCAACAATACAAAATAGTTTATACATTAGTTTAAAGAACCATAAAGCCATCAGTTAAGCTGAAAGGTCGACGGCGTTTCGATCCGGAATAAAGTGGGATCATCATCAGGACTGGGTTGTAATATTCATCACAGTGCTATGCAAGAGAGGAAACAGTATGAATGAATAAAAGAGGAGAAGTTTAGATTTTTGTAGAGGAGAAGCAAAGGTAATAACAGAGAACTAATCTGGCCTAATAGTCAAGACGTCACAAAGGGCAAGAGTGGGTAATTGGGCGGGGAGGGAGAGAGGAAAGGGTAAAAGAAGGAAAAGGAGAGTGGTAAAACAATTACCTGAAGTGGGGAAATAGTGCAAGAGCAGGTCCAGAAAAAGTAAGGAAATGACAAATTAAGCTTATGGTGATGGAAAAGATAAAGAAAACGGAACTAACTGGAAACGATTACCTGGGACTGTTTGAAGGGGACGGGGGACTGAGTCCGGTAAGAAGATGGGCGACGAAGTCAGTTGATCTATATCGCCGAGGGTATACTCGTGGCCATGGAAGCGTGGTGACTAATAAGATAGGCAACCGTTCTAAAAGAGGGGGGGGGGAAACAAGGATACCAGTGTCAAACTAAAGTAACCTCATAATTCTACGTGGCGTCATATCTAGTGACAAAGGAACCAGGAAAACTTACAGTAGGGATGTATTCGTATTGAGCAATTGGCTGGCAGCTATGCAGGTTGTAGAAGTTGTCATCCAACAAGGCTGCTATGGTCCATAAGATTGGGGAAACCCCTGGGTTAAACACAAATTAGTATTAAAAAAGAGAGGTATTTATACTTTGGTTCCCCTCTGGTTCACACTGTCCTGTCTGCTCCCTGGTATACTAGCAGATGTTTGGGGGGGCAAGGCGTCACCTAGGGTGGTGACTGACTGAATGCGATGGACATACTCCGACAAGTGCTATATACAGATAACTGGTTGAAAGAGGAAGTAAGGCGGGCTTGTTAACTCATACTTCCACCCGCATTGGCACTTCCTGGCAGGAGTGGCTTGTCAAAGGTATTGCTCTTCAGCCAGGCAATGTTAACATTGAACCAACACCTAACTATTGGTTTTAGGTCATATCAGTCTAAAGTCCACGGGAGTTTAGAAAGGATGGGCGCACCTGTCCAGAAGGGGCATGCTGGCCTCCGGTCCTGTATGGGCTAAGACTTGTTTTGGCTGGACCTGGGAGAGGCCCGGTAATCAGCAGGATGTAGGTAAAGATGCCTACCTTGGTAGGGGGCCCTGGTTGTGACGGTGGCCACCCCCAGAGCTGTGGAGGAGTTACAGGGCGATCCAGAGTCTGCAAGGTACAGAAGGGTATTACATGCAGCAGCACATCAAGGGTGCTAAGCCAAGGATACCCAGGGATGTCTTAGCGGGTCCCCTGGAAGTACGACAGCGCCCCGTTAGTCCTACGGACGGTTGTGGGCCGGAGCAACCGGGGGCGGCCTGGAACGCTCCGCCCCCCCTTCTGTGGGGCGTGAGTAAGTGCGTGGACTGGCGGTCCACTGATGGGAGGGGTGGCCCCTCCCAAAATTGGTACCACCGATTGGCGACGGCCATGGGTAATTTGGCTCATCAGGCGGGCAGGCGGCATAGGGGCTGGCCTGCCGTCGGATCGCCCGTAAGATAACCCACCATGTTGGCATATTTGTTATGCAAATAAACCTGCAGTAATTTTCTCCACTAACAAGGTGTCGTATGGTTTATTTATGTATGTTGCTGTATGAGATCTGAGGTTGCCGATATTGGCACTATGCTCCTGGTGCCTCAGTAGGCAGGCGAGGGGGGAAGATTTCACAAGAGCGAGAAAAATAAAGAGAAATCGATCAAAGAGTGAGAAGGGGGAGAGAATTGATGGATGGAAAGAGAGACGAGGAGAGTAGGGCTGGTTGGAGCATTCTTTCCCAAACTGCCTTTGGTTCCTCAGACCGGTTCTGCCCCACACACCCATCAATGTTGCTGGTCAGGCGCACTTGTGACATCTGGGGTTTATTTTTTCATATTTTTCGACAGTCTTTCCCTGACGCCAGGGCTTTAAGTGGGCCGGGTCTCAACGGGTCTGAGCACCAGCAGTTTTTTAAAGGTGTCCTCAAAACGGGTCTTTATCGGGCTCTGTTTTGTACCCTGACGCAGCCGATCTGTTTTTCCTCGGACTGCATTGACAGCAGGCACATCATGTGCGCCTGCTCACACTGCTCACTTCTCGCTAGTGGAGAAGTTATGGCATGACGCCATGACAGGTGAACGTAATAGGCAAAAGGAAATCCTTTAAAGAGTCTTTTTTCTCTCTGGAATTCCCTACTCTTCTTTAAACTCAGGAGCAGCAACATCTTCGTGGTGTCACCAGGGCTTTAAGTGGAAGCTTTTTCAATATTCTATAGAACAAGCCATAGTTGCTGCTTATTTATCGTACACAACTAACAACCATTGTCCTGACTTGTTGCAGGTATGAAATTACTTGTTTGCAATGACAGAAACAGCAAAATACGAGTCCGGCGGCGGGTGGCACACTATGCTAAGCAGTAAGCACAGATTTTTGGCTTAGGTGTTTTAAGCCACACCCTTAATTACATTGGCCACGCCCCTTAGAGAGACCCCCCCCAGTTTTTTGATCCCACTTAAAGTCCTGCCTGAACATCCATGTACCACAAACCCCGTGTCCCACTAGACCCTGAGATGGACACGTTCTCCTATATATGTCTAAGTCCGTCTCCTATATATGTCTATGTCCCTACAGCAGGCCGTCGTGGTCCATGTAGGTTCGGGATGGGAGTAGTTGTCGGGTTTATGCGGCCGCCCTGGCGCCCGCAGGGTGCCCTAGAAGGGCGGGCCTCTAGTGCCAGCAAGGCACCAGCCCACCTCCCTTCCTCTAATTATGGGGACCCCTCGGGGAGGAGTCCCCCCTACTCTGGCAGCCAGGGGCTGCGGCGCGCAGGGCGCGTCATTTCCGGGGCACGAGGAACGAGGGGTATATAGGCCTCCTCCACCCTCTGTCCTTCCACTTTTGTGCCCTGAACACGCCGTCTGGGAGGTCGTGCTGGTCCAAATCGTTATCGTGTGGGGTCGCTCGGGTCCTCTCATACGGAGTTGAGGTTAGTGGCCTGTTAGCCCCCCACCCACCCCAGAGGGCCCTGCCAGGGGGTTGCCTCCCTAGCGCTCTGTTAATTCCCCCGAGCACGGCCTCCAGGACAAGGATGTCACCAGGCGTTTGCCCGCCGCCACCATCCCCGCCCCCCGCATGTGGACATCTGGCTCCTCGCACTTCCCCCACTCCCCCCCCATGCACAATGTTGCGACTAAAGGAGAAGGCAGAGGAGCGCCCGCCTCGAGCCTGCCGCCTCTTGGCACAGCGGTTCAACCGTGACTTTAGGCTGTCACCACTGACCTTTGCAATTGTGGTGTTGTGCTGCCTTCGAGGTTCCTAGCTGCGCAGCGGGCCCAAGGCTCAGACTCACAGCTGTGGGTCTGGCTTCAGCTGCCATGCCTTGACCTGGCACGGCATGGCGGTAGGCGTGGGCCCCTGCACCGTGTCGTGCGCGGTTAGCCAGTGTTGGTCATTTTGACGGTGGGGAGATGATGCAGCCTCTCGTCCTCAGCTGCCAACGTCAGCGCGGAGGTTTCGGGTCCATCAGACCAAGTGGATGATAGACAACCCCAAAGGACGCCCCCCCCCCTTATTTAAGGGAGCCATCATGCTCGAATGTCGAATGAAGGAATGTGTTGGGGCTTAATGTCTTCCCCTTAAGCACATCCGCCCTGGTTTTTTCCAAATCTGCTGTGCCCCACGCCCGGGTGGGCGTGCATCGCCGCGGGGTCCCTCTTAGCACAGGAATCCTCAGGATTGTGGGGCATCGGATGTGTTCTCCGGGCCGGGTGAGGGATGCCCCACACCGGACCCCCCCCCCCCCCCGTGAACTCAAAACACGAGGCCACGCATTCTCCGCCCGGAACGAGTCCCGCCTGACACACTAGCTGTGCAGATCGGCTGTGGTCCTCGCCACTGCCTGGCTTCACCCCCTCAACCCCCCCCCAGCCCTTTCCCCCACATCCCTGCCTAGGGTCCGCTTGCGGGTTGGGCTCAGAGGGTTTGCTTTTTTTTTTTTTGATAAATTTTTATTAGGCAGCTTCAATATGTACAATATACATAAAACAAATTTTCCGTACTTTTAGAATATATTTAGGAAGTAGAATTTATATCTTTGCTATGGGATAAAGAGAAGAATATAAAAAGAATATAAAAAGAGAAAGAAAAAAATAAAATAAAAATAGTCCGTGGCTGGATAGAACACAAGTATATATTACATTGCAATTAATCAAGACAACAGAGAGCAAAACAGGAGAATATATCCTAGAGCCTGTCTTTCCAAGAGATGATTGGCCTCCAAATTAGGGCGCCACGTTGTCTAGCCTTCACACCTTTAGCGGAGTAGATTGCCATTTCTTGATTAGCTATTCCCAAGAAACGGGTTAGCCAGACTTGGAAATTAGGGGGATCTATGTCTTTCCATCTAGTAGCCAATATTAATCTATATACTGCCATGCCCAAAAACATGCATACCTCTTCCTCCTTACTATGGCCAAGGCTGTTATCATACCCTAACAAACAAAGAGTAGGAGACATCTGAACTCTATGGCCAAAAACCTCTTCCCAAAAATCTGATATTTTAGCTTTGAGAATAATCAATTTACTACATTCCGTAAACATATGTAATAGATGAGCCGGGCCTGACCCACACCGAGGGCATTTATCATCTGTTTGTTTCCCCCATGAAAACAGTTTTGCCGTTGTAAAATATAAATTGTATATGGTCTTATAAAGTTGTGCTTTCAGAGTTGCTGTTAAAAAAACATTCCCAGCAAGGGAGAGGATCTTATCTAAGTCCACATTTGGATTATTTCGTTTGAGTGCCCAGCGTGATTCCGTTCTTCCCAGTTGTTCCAACATCAGTCGGTATAATATACTTATACTAGATTTTTTCCTTCCACCGCTAAGTTCGAGAATAGAAACTTTCCTCATAGAGATGTGTGAAAGCTTCGTGGAAAGAATAGAGTTGATTTGAATATATTTGAAAAGATCGGAAGCCGGAATATTATATTTAAATTGAAGGTTGGAGAATCTCATACTGGGCGGCGCGTCTAAAAAAATCCCCCACTGATAGCACCCCAAGGGCCTCCCATCTTTTAGCAATATCATCATTGATTTGTCTGGAAAGAAGGAAAGAGTGCCATAAAGGTGTGTATGTATTAATTTTAGAGATGTCAAAATGTTTACTGATTTTTCTCCAAACCCTCTATGATTTTAAATTTAACCTTCTTATAGTATGATGGTTCGATTTGTCGCAGCAGTAGCCCTTTTGCTTTCTCCCCTACAGCTAGCTCATATATAGAAGGGATGCGTATACTGGCTGTGTTAAAATATGGAAGACTTATGTTAAGTAAGGGAAACATCCCTTGGAGAAGGCTAGTCCAAAAATATAGGGTTATGTTCGGAAGCCCTAATCCCCCTCTCTCCTGCGGAAGAGATAAACATTTTGAGGATCTCCTGATTTTGCCATAGCCCCAGACAAACTTAGAGATTTGTGTTTCTAGAGTTTTGATCAGCTTATCCTCAACAAGAATAGGAATTGCATGGAATAAATACAATATCCTTGGAAAAATATTCATTTTAACAAAATTAGTCCTACCTATAATTGAGAGATTGAGGCTGTTAACCCGGAGTAGATCCTTTTTAATATTTACAAGCATGGGGTCGTAGTTAAGTTTGTTAATATTTTCAATCTGTGGAGATATACAAACTCCCAGATAAACTGCATTAGTTGCTTTTTCGGGGATCGTTGAATAAGGTGTTCTTAGTGCAAATAACCACAGTTTTTCCACTATTCAGTGAATACCCAGACATAGCCCCGAAAGACCTAGTTGTTTTCCCAATTTCTTCTATTGCCTCGTAAGGGTAAGGTGTCACAACCGCCACGTCATCGGCATACGCCAAGATCTTAGTTTCGTAGATGCCGGTTTTGATTGGTTTTATGACAGTACTTGCCAATAATTTCTCAATCAGGGTATTTATATATAGGGCAAACAGTATCGGCGAGCAGGGGCAACCCTGTCTTGTCCCCCTTTGGATTTTGAAAGATCTCGATTCTAGGCCCATCATCAGAACTTTCGCAGTCGGTTCTTGATACATAGCTTGGATTGCTTTAATATAACCAGGCTCAAAGTTATTAAAGTTCAGTATTGCCCATAAGTATCTCCAGGATATTCGGTCAAAGGCCTTCTCGGCATCGAGGAGGATCATGGACATCCGGCCCCCCGTCGCAGCCATGATATCGAATAATGAAATAACCCTGCGGGTATGATCTGTAGTTCCCTTATGAGGGATAAATCCATGCTGCCACGGGGAGACAAGGCGTTCCACCACCCTCCTGAGCCGATTGGCCAAGACCTTTGCATAAATTTTTGCATCTGAATTGATTAGGGAGATAGGGCGATACGAAGTAGGATGCTCCGGAGACTTACCCTTTTTGAGAAAAATCATTATGTTGGTCTCCCTCCAAGACACAGGCGCAGTTCCATTCGCCTGTATCCCTATGCAAAGGTCTAGCAAATAGGGTATAATTACTGACCCCAGCATTTTATATAAGTCTATGGGAATCTTGTCGGGGCCAGCAGCCTTACCAGCTGCGTGATCCATTACCGCCAATTGTACCTCTGCGAGGGTGATGTCCTTATCCAATTCTTCTTTATTATTTGCGTCAAGGATATTACTCCCTCCTCAATCACGTAATAAATCTTGCAAATTGTCTGGATCGAGTGAGTCTTCATTTTTATAAAGGTCTTCGTAGTATCCCTTGAAAACGTCTAATATTTCCACGGGTTCCCTATATATCATACCGTTTGCATGAATGGTATTGATTTTATTAAACAACTGTTTTTGTCGAGTATGAAGAGCTAGTTGTTTTCCCACCCTCTCCCCGTCCTCATATAGTTTATTTCGATTAGCCTGGAAAGTTTCCGCAGCTTTCTGATTAAGCTTGCTATTAATTTCCGTTTTCAAAATGATCAGTTTACGTAATATTGCTTGACTGTTCTCGCCATTCATTATAGTAGTTATATGTTCGTGCTCTGCGTTAGCTAATTCTGACATCTGCTGCTGGTTAACCAGGGCCGTCTTTTTCCTCATTTTGGCTACAAAACTCATAGTTTCTCCCCTGAGAGCCGCCTTGAAGCAATCCCAGACCATGTTCCTCGATGTACTATAGCGATTACAGTCAAAGTAACCCTGTACCCACATCTTAATGTGTTCAATATATTCTTTATTTACCAGAAGTTTTCTGTCGAATGTCCAGTTAAAACGGGGCCTATGCAAATTAGTCAGATTAATGGTTAGAGTGAGCATATTGTGATCGGATACTACCTTAGGGCTTTTGACGATTTCGGCACCTGAAGATTGCTCACTGACTAGCCATATGTAATCGATTCGTACGTATTTATTGTGAGGAAAAGAAAAATATGTATATCCAGGATCCTGTTTACGTTTGAGAGCCCAGATATCTATTAAGTCCAAACTACCTTTGAGTTGGGATAATGCCCTATAAACTTTGGGTTTCCTTCCAGTATAGGTGGACATATACTGATTATGTGCGATTCCTACATGTTTAAAATAGATATTGAAGTTGCCACACAGTATCAATAACTTGGGCCATGAAGCAAGCTCAAGCTCTAATTGTTCAAATATCAGCGGGTCGTCTATGTTAGGGGCATAGACTGAACAGATTGTAATCCCCGGATCTAGTTCAATAATAACCCACCTTCCAAAAGCATCTACTAACTTACGTTTGGGTTGACCCAAGAAGCTTCTAGCAAAAATAGCCACACCACGTGTTTTAGAGGTCTGTGTAGTGGTTGCTAACATATTGTACCCTGGGATTCTTAGTAAATCTCTGTCCTCCCATGTAGTATGAGTTTCCTGTAGGCAGAGAATATCGTAAGATGCTTGTCTAAGTAGCTCACAAACACTGGCTCTTTTAGCCCTGTCGTTTAAACCAGCCACGTTCCAAGATGTTATTCTTAGCTTCCCCATAGTGTGAGGCATTTAATTTCGAGAATTCGTTCTTCACAATAGTAGAACAGTAACCTATTCCTTTTGACTTTAGAAAACGCTGTACATAAGAAGTTGCCTTTTTTTCCCACCCTGTTTTTCCCTCCCTTACAATAACCATCCCACCTCCCACTCACATGATCCCACCCCCGATCCCGCCCCCCCACAGCCACACCCTCAGTAAGGCAATATGACTCAATGAGAGTCTAAGTGATGAGTGTGCAACCATGATCCCGGTGCTGGAGTTTAACACAGTGATAATTTAACCTCTGCCCAAAGAGAGGAAAAAAGGAAAAATAAAGAAAAAAAAAAACATAAGAAGAGGAAATTTTCAATATCTCAATAAGCTCAGAGGGTTTGCACTGCTGCTCATGGATGGTGTAGTGGCACTGGGCTGGGGTTGGCGGGGCTTGCCTTGCCCCCAGTGGTGCGGCGAGCAGCGGCAGTTGCGGGGTCTTTCCTCTAGGTATCGCGAGCGTTGCCTGCCCAGGACCCTCCGGCAGCATCTCCGGAGCTGCGTGGTCCTTAGTGCTAATAGCCTCCAGGCGTCGCAACGACTGTCCTGGTGGGCGTAGGCTATCGTTCGGGCGGGGGGGGAGCGGCTGAGCCCAGCCTTTGTCAGCCGGGTGGAGGAGGGGTGAATTAGTAAGTAGGCAGCAGCGCAAATCATCAATTGCCACCCATGCGCACCCGCCACGGGCCTGCACCCATGGGCCGCAGGCGGTTCCTTAGGAAGTTATTCGGGTCCTGCGCCACGGTGCATGGGTGGCTTGGCATGCGATCCTGGTAGGGCGAGATGACGGGTGCAGACAGGTCCAATTTGTTCTGCTACTTGCATCAGGGGTGACATGATTGGTGGAGCAGCGCTCTGCCTCAACCGGCTTAGTAATACAGGAAAATACGATTTTAATTTGCTCATAGTTTCCTTGTGATTCACTTATCATTTCCTGTTCACAGGGGGATACATGATCGGCAAATATTGAAGGGCGTGGGGGATGTAGCTCAGTAACTGGGCACATCCTTTGCATGTGTGGGGCCCCGGGTTCATTCGCCAGCATCTCCAGCCCTCCTTTCCATGCCACCGGTGCGGTCCGTACGGCAGAGGAGGGGTGGCTCGCGTTGCAAGGCGGTAGTTTGCAGTTGAGAGCCTGGACTTTTGGCAGCGGTCCTCATGCCTCCGGTCACACCGCCCCTCGGACACCCTATCCTTGTGTCGCAGCGCATTCCTGACCTGCTAGCAGCGTTGGTGCATGCAGTGGAACAATTTCCCTGCCACTAGCTCTGGTCAGAGGCAGGTTTCCCTAGGCCAGTCACAGCAAAGGTCCGCTTCTCTGTGACAGCGGCATGACCCGCGGGAAAGTTTAGGGCGTTATCTCGGGCTGCAGGTCAGAGGCTAAGGCTTTGCTGTGTACAAACTAACAAGTGACCCGGTTGGAGTGTGACCGCAGCCCGACGAACTGAACGGCACATACGTTTCATAGAGCGAAGTTAGCCAACTCCTCCCTCCGCAGCATATCCCTGCGCGAGCAGAAGCTGCCGATTGATCTCCATCGGAGTGTCTTCCTGCAGCCATTTTCGCTTTGGAGACTAAAATAGGAGCTGGGTTGTGGGCGCGTCCTCACGCAGCCGGCAGTGCCCCTGGGGGGTTTACTTTGTGCACGATCTTCCCTGCCATGCGGTGCATGTTGACGATAGAGTTGCATCCTCACTAGGCAGAGCACAGCACTATGCAGCCTAATTAATATCTGCCACTCCATTGCCATGGTTTAATGCGCAGCAGGAAACTACAAGGTTAGAGAGGCTGCCTGTAGCTGGCCTCGTGGTTTAGGGCATAGGACACAGCCGGGCTGGGCCCCCTTGGTCGAGGCAATCTTTTCACTAGGGAGAGAATATTGCCGACTTGGAATCGAATTCGTTCGGTGGTGGCACCAAAGGGTTTTGGCGCATCTTGGTGGCACTGTTGTTTACGTGACTGATCATTGATTGGTGTTGTTTTGTTGACTTTATCGATCGAGTGGGTTGCTGTCCCATCCGTGGGGTGGGTGTTCCTGCCACATAACTATTTCACTGGTTGCGGAGTGGTTGTTGGAGATCAATGCGCAAGCATGGGCAGCGACCTCTTTGGCCTGGCCACCAGGGAGGGGCACAGGCCTTGAGTAGGGGGGACCGGCATATGGAATTGAGCAGGGTTGTCCCCTTCTCTCACCTTACATCAGTGATGCCCTTGGACCTGGGAGGCGTCAGTTTGCATCAGAGTGGTGCTTTTGTGGAACGTAGATGCCGTGGGAAATATTTCATGGATTCATTCATGACCCCTACGTAGGTACCACATTCACAGTGAATCGTTGGTCATCTTGCCCTGCCGCACAGGCACATCCAGACAACTCCGTACTAAACAAAGCAGTGAGCAGGAGGATTGGGAAGTAGCTACTTGGCTTCCTGGTTGCATTGCGTCGAGCCGTTACATTGTACTAGCAGGAAGACCATGGGAATGGTGCGTGTTATCCATTCTTTGTCTATGCTGCCTCAGTGAAGAGGGGACGATGGCTAATAGTGTATACACTTTGCACAAGTCCCTTGGCTTAGTGTTTGTTAATGACTCATCTCTCAGATGGAAGGGATGAGCTGCCTAACAGCTGATATGGCCCTCGTAGTACACTTTGGTCTTGCCCAGCTTGTTGCAGTGGGCTGGACGAGTGTCTGTATTCCCGGCAAGTGAGTTGGGATCGTTAATGCTTTTCTTTCAAACAACTATTTTCGCCCTAATATCCCAAATTATCACTTGTAGGTTAATGTCACAAACATGCACACATGCACAAATGCACACCCCTAGCGCAGAAATGTCTCACCTAAAAGGTGCATTGCATGTGTTAGCGAGGTTTCTCCGTGCCAATTGTATGCTATTTTTAGAGGAGTTTCATATGTGGTCCCTGAGGCCTATGGGTAAGACGCTGGCCTCCCGTGGCTAAGGGTTATGAGATCTCGACACATGTCCTAGCCTTTTAATTGATGAATCAGGAAACCGGCATCGCAGGATATCTGCATAGCCTTCCTTGACAATGACCCTTCTGTTAATTTTCTGGCCGGGCCGTCAATCGCGCTATTGGGCTATTGTCGGTGCCGCCTCGATCCCAGGTAGCCCAGTGCAGGCTTTCAACACAATGAGGAATGCGGCAGAACTGCAAGGGCTCAGACATCCCCCACTAATCGAGGGGATGCCCACTATGGGTACGACATGTTCATAATCAAACCTGTCTTATACCTTTCATCCAAATATGTTCGGCAACCACAGATGGACACACCTCTAACTTCAATTACAGAAGACTGATTACTCCGCAGCAGCTGGGTCCCTAAGCAGTTTTGTTCCAATCAGTGTTCGTGCTGGGAGCATGGGGAGGTGTTAGTGTCAGTTGGTGTAGGACTAATAGAGATGGAGGTGTGTAGTTTCAATGCAAGCGATTTAGGTGGTCAAGGGGTGGTGTTGACGGTTGCAATATCAGAAGAGTATCCAAGGACACCTAAGCTCTCCTTGTGTTCCTCCGTCAAACCCAACAGTGTCCTTTTAAAGGCTCTGGCTGATGTTTATTGCTCAGCATTGCGATAAAAGAGGCTAGATAAATGGGCAAACATCTATTTATATGTCAATTTGAGCTAAGAAAGGAAGTAACTAGCGAGCCCGCCCTGCTCAGCTTTAAGAACATCCTTAATTTTAAAGACCTCGTGCAGTAAATGTGTAAAATATGATAGTCCCTTCAAATTCATAAAGAATTTAATTACCCCTCAGAGCCCTTGTATCAATTGGAGACCCAGGGTGAGGTCTTTCCCTCTCTGCCAGGCCTTCACTGCTCTCAGGGGCTGTAGAGCTTTTCAGTGTTTTCATGCCAGGACTTTACCGTGTTTTACTCTTTCGTCCCCTACGGTGCTCTCGCCAATGAAACCAAGCAACCTATGACCAGCGAGAACAACAGGTCTTTATTAATGTCTTATTGATGTATGTGCTACTGGTGACAAATGGTAAAATGGTTGTCGGTTGTGGCCGGGGCTCGGCTAGTATAGTTTCATCTTTCTCACCTAACACTTGCGCATTATCGGCCTAGAAGCCGAGGATACTTCACGAGGCTCTGCTCACACCAAAGTGGGCCAAGATCACACAAAGCACAGGATGAGAGTGCGGTGTAAGTCATATATGGCGAATTATGAGAAATATGCCAGAGGTAGCGGATATGACATCACAGACTTGATCAGTGATATTAGCATTCATCCTTTGTCCCAATATAAACAAAAGTCACGGACAGGCTCTGTTTTGCAAAGAATAGTTATTTTGTCTCCGCATGTGCCCCTTTCGCAGTACAACGAGGTCAATTTTGTCTCCAACGCGGGGATTGTGAGCCGCTATCCCGTTTCCAAAGGGCTTCCGCTTTCAGTACCTGGCTTACGTGCAGGTGACCTGTCTGGCTGTTGCGGAAGTTGATTAGTGGAATGGTCCCATTTGCGGTTCTGCTTGCTATTCATCGAAGGGAGACTTTTATGAATGTTCAACACGTTAGGGTGACCGTCCCACCAGTTCAGAATGGAAGCATTGTCAATATGCTACGCTGGGAAGCCAGAATTGTGGCTTCAGTTATCTTATACAACTAACAAGCATTGTTAAAGCCAAGGGTACTGGCGTGTAGTAGGTACTGTGGTTTTGTAGTATATATCCGGAGGCAATGTCAGTAGCCACAAAATATCAGTCTGCCTTTGCCACCGGTAAACAGCTCAATGGTGGGAAAGTATAATTTTACACTTACTCAGGAAATTTCAATGCAAAGAGAGGCACTGTGAAATACTGAGACTGCATTGTGCAAGTGGCTACGAGGGCCTTCATGGGGAACACCTGCGGGCACCATATAGAATCAGGTACCATGTACACTGGGTGGGCATTCCCCTGCAGCCAAGGGCCTGTATCAGGTAGCTTCAGTTAAGACAAATTCACCCGCGCTTTAACCAGGGCAGCAGGCAGGTGGTGGCAGTTGTCAGCTAACTAGTGTGCTGTGGTGCGGAATAGTTTGGTAAACACTGCGTTAGTGCCAAATGGCGACAGGGTATTTCCGACCTCCCAAAATTCAGGAAAGGGCAGGTATTTGCACATAACTTTCCCCTCTGGTTCCACAGACTTGCCTGCCCCCCCTGGGTTATCCTTCTATGGGCTAGAACCAGACAATAGAAGGGGCATCTTTTGGGACTGGGGTCCCTAACACATTGATAGTCAAGCGCTGGGGTAGATGTACCGTGAAAGTCATGGTCACTACTGGGGTTGTCCCCAAGCTCTGGGGTCAAACTGGGTTGGAGCATTATGTCTTCAGTCCTTGGGTAGCATCCAGCAACCCTTCAATACAAGTAAGGGCAGTTAGCGACAGATACGTTTCAGCGAGTGGGCAACGTACACTGGCTAGTCAGCGTCCTCGTGCCCCGGGGACATGCTCGCTTTACAAGTACACAAAGCTGCATCCAGTAGGGTGCCAAGCGGCATAAACCAGCAAAGAGGTTTAAGATGTGTGTCTCTGGCGTTACAGCTGGGTGGAGCCAGTCCCATTTAGAGGTATGGCCGGGGGAAAATGGTGTGCTCCTTTAGGTTCCCATGTCCTAGGCGGTGTGTGGCATCTCCCACATCAAATGTTAGGCACTAGATTACAGACAGTGCGCCCTATTTCAAATCCGTCAGATTCTCTTAGCGGGTATGCCTAGGGGGCTTCACCAGAGGGAGCTGAGCAGTCGATATTCCCATAAAGAATATGGGATGCAGGGCAAGTGCTGGGGTGCAGCCGTGCTCAGTGTTCATACGCCTGTTATGGACATCCCTGTGCGCATTGATTTAGCAAGTAAAGGGACGGTGCCAAGGTTAAGTATAATCATTCTCGCCCTAATAGCCTAAGTTGGCAAGCGGGAGTAGGAACGGTCTCCTAACAAGTGAGCTGCCGTCCCAGAGATGGGAGACACATGTGTCCAGACACACACGGTGCTAGAAGGGCGGCAGCCAGTGTGATCAGCAAATAGGTGGGGCATCGTGAGCCAGGGCGTCTGAAACTGTCCCGCCCTGAGTGGGACGGGGCTGAGCATATGACGCAGTGGAACTTTGCGGCGGGAGGTGATTAGTGCTTGGCACTACTACACTGGCATAAAGGGCGTTTTTGTTTCATCAGACACTAGCTGATCCAAGCTAACGTCCAGGGCTATTGGGATATGGATGGGGCATCCATAACCAGTAGGGATGTTCTCTTTCATCTGATTTGCAGGAGGCTCTAGACAGAGAGTTAGCGGGCTAGACTATAGCTATTTTGGTGGGGGACTCTGGCGGCGACGGTGGCCGCCTCCAGAGCTGTGGCGGAGTTACAGGGCGATCTGGAAGCAAATGGGTACCTCTGCGCGGCACCATAGGGGGTGCCAGAGCCCAGGAGCCTCATGGGAGGTTCCTAGAAAACCGTGTCGGCGCCCCGTTAGTCCTTCGGGCGGTTGTGGGCCTGAACAACCGGGTGCTTGCCTTGCTACTAGTAATAAGGGACCGTGATCCGGGAAGAGGATCACCGAAGGGGCAGCACAGATGGGGTTCGCCCCAGTGCTGCTTGGCTCATCAGGCGGGCAGGCAGCTTAGATGGTTGCCTGCCCTTGGATCGCCCGTAAGATAACCCACCATATTACATAACTGTGTATGTAATAAACCTGCAGCAGTTTCCTACCCAAACAAAATTTGTGTGGTGTGTTTTATTTATGCATAGAACATGCATGCTATTGTGGGGGGGTGGGGAGTGTTGCCTCCTGCTGGCGCTAGCGGTCCTTACTTTCCCCATATCTGCCAGTAGTTTTCAACCACTCACAGTGCTGGTATGATCCATGTCCAATGTGATGTTCGACGCCCTCTGTGCTTGTACAGTTAATCGGATTTTTCAACTGTGCGTACACATCATTTTCCCGCCATTTCTAATTTGATTTCTCTGGCCACACACAGCCCTGGCGAGTGAAAGGCTGTCCGGTTTGGTGGCCAACTGCCAGACCCGGGATGCTGCCGTAAATCATCAATCCGGAACTTGCTGCTTGCTCCCTGTTTCTGATAATAAAACACTCTGCTGTTAATTGTGTTTCTTAATCACTGTATATTTTTAAAGCTTCCGGAGCTTCCGTTCCTTTCTCAATACTGTGAGCCACACACACTTCCTGTTGAAAGCTTGCTTCATATCCTTTTCATTCATATCCTTGTGTAAGAAGAATGGCAGTCACGCGACGACTGCGTCAGCCGTCTCGCGATGCTTTATTCATGTCAAGGACAAAGGGGGCAAAGGCTGAAACCTAGTACATAGCGCTCGGATTTTGAGACTGTTTATGTGTGACATTTCATGTTTCCGTGTGCGTATGTGTGACACTTCATTGCCTTAAGCGTGACACTTTGACTGACACAGTGAGTAGAACCCAACCCATTATGTCTTGCGCACGTAGCCACCAATGGCTATATACTGTCTGATGACCAGTGCATCACTCGCTCTATATGCACTCTGTGTTATATGTAAGGATTCTGACCGGATGCCGTTCTCCATCCTCAGATAAAAGTATTTCACAAGTGAATGCATTTAAACTGACTCTAGAGAAAACAGTTGGAGCTACAAACATTAATGTATCCTTCTCGGTCTGTGAAGTTAGTTTTTCATTCAGGTCTTAGCACTAGTCTTGACCCCCTGCTTCCAGCAGGTGGGGCTGAAACTCCTGACTGCTGCCTCTGAAGAAGCATTGTGTCATGGTAAGTCAGGGTGGCAGGTTGCTGCTCTCAAGTCTAGCAGCCAAAAATAACCCCGCCCTCATCATCCTGTGGTATCTTCAGCCAATAGTGGCCACCAGCATACACTACAATCACCCTGGAGGCGCCCCTTAGCAACTACTCTTACATGTCCATGTCCCCAAGTCATGAAGGCAGCAGTGCACCGGCCTCATCTACAGAACACCTAAGCCCTCTCTGATGCAGCCTCTACTCCACTCCCCAGCAGGCCTTGTAGGGCTCAGAGAGTGTGGTCCCCACCATGTCAGTTCAGCAGTGACTCTGACACTAAGTTCTGTAGATCAACTGTGTCAATGCAAACAAGGCCCAGTCCGTGAATTGCTCATGCGCATTTACACTGGAGACTGTGCAGCTTCAAGTACCGTGGTGGGTGTGCGTGCAACGGCATGGCCTGTGCGTCTGAGCTGATGCCAGGTCCAGGAAGTTACCTCAGCACAGGCTGGCCTAGAGAAGCTACATTATGAAATCCTGGATTGGCTCCTGCAAGACAACCGGCTAGTGGTGGCTCCTCCGCAGTGGTGGAGGAGCGTCGCCCCACTGCCTGGCGCAGAACCAGCAAACGAAAAAATTATGCTCTAGCATTGTTTTATTTTTCCTTTGCCAGCACAAATGCACACATAAACACTCACTGACATTCATGCATTCACCCACACTTACTCCCAAATATTCATGCATGCACACACCAAACATTAAGAATAAAATCATACTTACCTGCACAGCTCTGCTTCGGAGATCCCAGGAGGGTTGGGCTGCTCCCTTCCCTGACTGGCTGACCTAAGGTCAGCCAATCAGTGAAGGCAGCAGTCCCTCACTTGTCACAGAGTGGGATGGGGTCAGTGAGACTGCTGACCCCACCCCACTCTGTGACGAGGTGTCCGTGATTGACACTCGACCCTGGGCACTTCAGAGCTTAGAACTGAAGCGCCCATGTACGTGGCAATCAGTGACACTCCCCCTCGTCACGAGGGGGAGGGCCTCGAGGTGCTTTGCCAGATTGAAGGGGTCATGCCCACAGGAGCTGTGACTTCTTCAGCCCAGCAAGGGTCAGCTCAGGCAGCCAGGAGCCTTAGCATTTTCTAGGTCCTGGCTGCCTGACCTGAAAATAAAGAGTGACTGCCAGACTGACCTTTGCTCAGTCTGACAGACACTCTTTATGGTGGCCAAAAGGTGAGGAGGCGCGGCCCCTCAGCCCATTAGAAAGGGCCACGCTTGAGTCTGAAATACCACCAAAGTGCCAAATACCTGCTAAGGGTCACAAATAGACCTTTGAATGTGGGTTAAATGCATTTGCAAAAGCTGCTGTTTCTTTAACTTGAATTGGATAGCTAGATTTTTTATAAGCCCATTAGAACTTTGATTCTTTCCTAGTCCATGGCCAGTAGTCAATCAGATTGTGGTGTGTGCTTCTTATGAAGGTAGAATTTCAATTGACTAGGGAGATTTGTAGGTTCTTCCTGGTCTGTCACGCTATACTTTCGTTTATGTACCATAGGAAGACGAACAATTTTGATGTGAGTAGTGGGGGAACAGTGACATTTTGACAACCTGCTTTCTATGAAGGAGAGGGGAGAGGCAAATTAGCATTACAAAAACATGTTGGATGGACTTTAATGGGTTAAATAGTTCTTGATATCTTAACTGTAAGTTTGGACACTGTCCTTGAGGAAAGTCCCAGGTTCCGGTTTGAAAATATAGCGTGGCGTGGATTGGTCCAGCATGGCATTTGTCCTCCTGGACTTGCCATCACCGTAGATTTTGTTGCTGGACTACTTCAGCAGCCCCTGGATGCAGTGCAGTTAGGCAGGAACCAGGCTGGCTCCCCCTTTGTAACATTAAATCTACTGGGTTCATTTCAGTGGCTCCTAAAAATCACTTAAAGATACTCCACTGGCTTAAAAAACTCTTGGCATCAATGGGCAATATAACTAATTCACTACAATCCAAAGTCTCTGGGCCGAATTTTGGGTTTGGCGAACGCGTACTCTGTCAAAAACGTGACGCTATCCCATCACCTCATTACAAGTGCAATAGCATGTAATGTACTTGTAACATGGCAGACGCGATATTCATCCTGTTTGGCACGGAGTAGCCCATTCACCAAACTCTGAATTGGGCCCTTAGTCTTGAAGACCTTGGCTTATAGCTGGTCCAACTCAGGGACCCGACAGCCCTGGCCAGTGGGTGGTTCTGTGTAAAGTCCTGCAGTGTGCTGACAAGATTCCAGTCATACGTCAGTCTTCACCTTGTTACCAGTAGCGGCCTGTGTTTGGGACGAGTGGTGAGACAGGCGCGCGCTCCGGGGGGGGGGGGGGGGGGGAGGAGGAGGCATAGAGGCTTTAAGGGGGAGCAAACTAAAAAATATAAAAAAACTAAAACTTACCTTCAACGTGTCGGATCCCGCGTAGCTCTGCTGCATCAGAAAGGCGCAGGCTCGTAGAATGCCCGACAGCCAATCCTGAAGCTGCTCTTATATGAGAGCAGCTTCAGGATTGGCCTGAGCGCCCTCAATTGGCGCTCCAGGACAGACTGGGAGTCTGTGCCTGCTCTCTCCAAACCCAGCTATGCAGCTGGAGTTGGAGAGAGGTTCACTGCGCATGATGGTTTTGCTGGGCTGAAACGGCCTGCCAAACTGTCATGCGCAGTGCAGGGAATGCGCTACTACTTCCCTCAACGCGGTCACCCCCAGGCCCCGCCCCCAAGACTCGGCACGAAAGGAGAAATAAACCGACAGGAGTGTTATTTTCTTTACCTTTCCTGCTGTTTTTTGGGGGTGCGGCGCTCCTCCGCCATAGTGGAGGAGCCGCTGCTGCCTGTTACCCTAAAGCGAATGCATTCAGGTAACTCGCCTGCGGGCCTGTTACTTAGGTCTGCCTTATGTCGATTTCTGGGCCCAGGGAGGATGGGACCAACCCCAGGCTCTGAGGTGCTTTGAGGCAGCATTTTCAGTCGGATGACAAAAGGGTGAGGCTTCTAAAAGGAGTGCGGGTCTAAGAAGCATATCTAAGACAACTCCACAAAAGGCATGGGCTCTGCAATTACTGGTGTGCCCCAAACACGCGAAAGAGCTTGACAAATTCATAAATTGATTCTTTCTGGATAAAGAATAACCAGCATCCGGGACAGCAGGATATTAATTTATCAGTTGCTATGGCACCCTTATCTAGGGCTTAAGCAATAAAAAACATTTGCCATGGTAAATTTAAAAGTAAGTGGCAATAATTTGGTTATTCACTTGCAATGAAAGAGAATCATTAATGGTAAACAACAGTATCCACCATGCCGCTTTGTCCCCGGGTCACAGAGGGAAGATCTGGTGATGTTGCAGTGCGGCCCCGGGGTGTAACAAGGAGGCAGATCCAGTGTATTTTTTTCACTTGGAAAAGGACATGAATGAGGCCCCCTTTGTGTTCTGAGTCAATGTCCATTTTTTAGCGTCACCATCTCTTGGGGGTCCTCTCCCTGACTGGCAGAAAGAGCAATCCGGACATCTCAGAAGTTGTCTAACCCTCGGGAATTTCATCCATTGTTGATCCCAAGATAATCTGTTCAGTTCGTCGGGCAGCTCCTTTATCTCCCAGCTTCAATTTTCCGCTCCATCGCTCAAGCGCCTCCGCTCTCAACACTCCTTTCTCGCTGGGCAACCAGTCAGAATGCCATCAATGAGCAAGTTGTAGAGTGTGGAAAATGTGGTAACCTACTACCTAACAAGGGTGAATTGAACTGAAACAAAACATAGAAAGGCATTTCAGTACAATTGCATGGGGCAACCCTTTCTCAACACCCTACATCAAATGACAGTGGTGCTACACACTGCCAATTTGACAATATCACTAACTATTAGTAGGAAACCGGCGGGTGGTTTCCGGAATGAGTTTGTGTTCTTTTAGCAAATTGACTGCAGTGGTGTCCTTAAACCTGACCATTTTCCTAGTGCTTTGTGGTACATCTGGGACTTCGGTTCTGTAATCTTTGATTTAAATCTGGGTGGAAAGTGTGGGGTTCACCTTAATAGACCTGGTCGGTAGCAGCTGGCACCTGGATGTGGAGAAAAGCGGCGTTGCACAATTCTTTCTGAACCCCTTTGGTGGTGCTGTGAGAGAAGTGTGCAATAAACCATCGACCTAATATAATTGACGAAAAGGAACTTCTGGATCTAGAGCTGCAGTTCTTTATGGAATCCACTCATGAATTCCTCGTCTTGATCATACGTTTCAACATTGGAAGGAGAGAGCTGACCCAAAAAGCAATTGAGCCACTGGAGGTCTCGTTACCACCCCAAAAAACAAGCGTTCATTAGAGGGATTTTGGAGAGATTTTCCCTAAACATCTTGGGTTCAAGGGGCACTGCGAACTGAGACTGGCAAGTACTTGGTAACAGTGTGGTGACACTCTATCTGGTCTTTATTTCAAGACCAGTCGGTTTGTGGGTGGTGAATCGTGCTCAACTCTCAAATCAGTCTGTGTATGGTGCAGGCGGGACACATCATTCCATATCCAAGATGCCATTGTCACAATGTAGGTGCCTGCAGCTTGCCTATCACCCACTGGCCATTTTCTGGGTGCCTATGCTTTGTAGGCATGGGTGGGATGATTAGACTGCAACAGTGCACCACACCACCAGGACCAGCATTGACGTGTTGTTTTGTCGCTCCACAGTGTGCATGCAAACACGAAGTTACCTGCAACTGCAATAGGTGGAGATGTTAGCTCCTGAATGGTCTGTTGCACGGCTGCACAGTGCTGCATGAGATTGCTGGCCTCTTAGACGCACCGCCACATCACGCTGCGTAGAGGATACATTGAGATTGTGGGGTGGAAATTTGATGGTGATACTGGGAGCTTTGGAGAAATTCTCAGCTTGAAGCACCCAGAGTGCAAGGGGATATATTTGTTGGCCGAATTAGATGTACCATAGAAAGTCCTGTCCTTAAACGCACACTGATTTCATGCCGAGGTACCAACTCTGGTGGGCTTACAAACACTTGCAGCTGGGGACCACTATGCTTGTCCAAGATAGACTGCGCCGTGTTCAGAAGCTTTGATCAGTGATCGTGGTTCTTCAGAAGACCTAGGGAACCTGAAATCTAGCAGCTACAGCAGAGTGAGATGGGAAGATAGATCTGCAAAACACAACAAGGCAATGGAAGCAAATTGTTGAATTAATATCGGCTACTGGCAATGACTCGGGCCTCATTCCAAACCATTGTTGATGCCCGAAGTGTGACGGGTATGCCCAGATAATGGTCCTTTGCTCACTGTGCCATAGTGCTCAAGCTCCACGCTACTGATGAGCCCAAAGTTTGGTGAAACCAGTCTGGGGTTGTTTGTGGTCCCTTCTGGAGAGGGCCTAGCCTGGCAGTTCGGGGTGGACTGTTCCCACGAGGGGTAGGGTCTGTACTGATGTGCAGAAGGTGGCCCTTTGTCTAGAATGGCACGATGGGCAAAATATGATGGACTGGAATGCATCCCAGAGCAATTGCCAATGGATTAAATTAATTCAAGTATTCCATCCCATTGTTGTGGAAAAATTCATCTGACACCTATCTAAATACATGTACCTAGATTGGCACTGCCTACTTATTAACAGGAAATGTGTCACTCGTTGACACTACTTACAGGGGCCAAACATCTCTCGTCGTCTGCAGCTGGCTGCTGAGGTAGAGGGGGGTGAAGACAGGAATACTTCTGATGAAGCTACCTCCAAGACGAGGAACTGTTTACTAGAATCACCATGGTGACGGAGAAACATCAGTTGTACGAGTTTCAAAGCCAATCATTTCACAGTTTGAGTACGTCAAAACTGTGATTTTAGGTAGTTTTAGATGACATTTTGCATAACAATTTGGGGTCCACACCGACATCAAAAACCTATTTAGACCGAGATCAAAAAATATTTAGAGTCGATTAGTGCCGGCTGAAAAAAGAAAATACAATAAGCCAAATAGTTTGTGGAATGCCAGCAGACACAAGAGGAAGGCTGTGTATATAGGATAGGCTAAAGAAACAAGCATTGGCATTGCCAATAGGTCTCGCCTTTGGGACCTTATAAGTGTTTAGCCATGCAACAGTTGCATAACTAAATACTTATAAGGTCCCAAAAGCGGGACCTATTGGCTATGCTGTGCGGCCGCGAAAGTGAAAGCAATCGCGGTAAAGTGCGGTGCGCGCGCCCGCGCACATGCACTGTAGCTCTAGGCTGGCCTGGTAGCACTTTTTGGAGCCCTCTCAATAAGTCTCGCCAGACCAGCGCATGCGCTGGGCCAGGCGAGACCTAACCAGACCAGCGCATGCGCTGGGCCAGGCGAGACCTAAAAACGGAAGATGGCAGTCATGTGAGGAGTGATCCACGAGAAGGGTGTGTGAATGCATCTACAAGGGAAAGCTATAGGCAGTGGGTGAAAAGATGGTTCAAGCGAGGCCATTGAGTTCTAAGTTTCACTCTGCCCTGGGTAAGGAGTGCCGGCCACGCGGGAGAGTTGGGTATTTGACCCCTGTAATCCAACAGTGCAGGGATAAGGAGGAAAACGAAAGTAAGGAGAGATTGCCTTAGTACAAATGGAGCATGAGAGTGAAAGCAATATGTGCTCATGCCTGCCTTGGTAGTCAGAAAATGTTTATTCACAAAAAGAAAATAATTTGTGAATTACAGTGTAGGGTGACACGGGGATCCCTGTGCACCTCGTGAGCATAAAGATAAAACACACAGCTATAGAATACAAATGTATATGTTTTCATATACATGGTTCCTATGGAGATCATTTAACAAAACTGAACAAAAGACTATACAGGTGCAGAAACGGAAATCACACTTGACATTCAAATTGTTACAAGATGTCATCTTTTAGAGCTGAGGAAACTTTTCGAGAATTTCCGCCTCCAATGCCAGGCATGAGAGGGAGGATTTTACATGTCAGAGACAGTAGCGGCTGCCTCGGAACAGGGGTGGTGCAGCGGGTGGGGGGGGTGAAAAAAATAAAGAAAATAAACTTACCTGTGAACGCCGCCGCCTCTCCTCCGTCTGGGCAGCACGGAACGGAAGCACCAGGCTCCCAGACTCTCCCAGCCAATCATGACACTGCTGTCACCAGCATGACAGCGGTGTCATGATTGGTGATTAGTCTGAGCGCTGTGGTTCGGCGCACGACAGGGGCTGGGAGGCTGTGTATGTTCTCCACCCATGCTTTGCATTACAGCTCGGTGGAGAACAGGTAAAGTGCGCATGACGGTTTGGCCGACCCAAGAGGCCCGGTCAAACCGTCATGCGGACTTAGAGAGTGCAAACCACTGCTCCCTCTGCTCTGACCAGATCATCCCCACCCCGCCCAAACCTGGCTCTGAGTCCCCTTGGAAAAATAAAATGATAATAATGTCATGTTATTATAATTTTATTTTTTTGCACTGCTCAAAGAGCATTGGGGCGACGCTCCTCCACCTTAGCAGATGAGCCGCCACTGGTAAGCGGCAGTCACAACTTGATAGCTTTATTTAGCAATGAACAAACATGGCTGCTGCAACTAGTGTACAGTAGGAAAGTAAGAGAGCAGGTGCATCACTTTGTTTTAGCAGTCACGAACATGGAGGAACTGGTGGCGGATCCTGGGATTAAGGAAAGGGACTGCCCTTGGGGATTCGGAAGCCATGTTAACTCATATTCTTAAGAGTTTGATCTGCGTGTTGATGGATGTTGATTCCCCTTGAAGCCACTTTGGGGGCTGATGGTGAAAGCCCAGTTATGCTAAAAGGGCGAGCAGATGGAACCACAAATCTATAAAGGGTGGCATTATTACAGTAGTGCATGGTGGTCCAGTGCAGGGAAATCTGTAGTGAAGTTGAGCATTTGATTAATTGACCAAGGCTTTTATAAGCAAAGAAAAGTGTGGGCTCAAGCAGTCTTGGAAAGGTGCACAGTATCTCAATGTTGAATGGACCCAACTTGGAAAAATTGAGGTGGTCTGCCTGACGTATACAGTAGAAAAGAGTTGTCTTGTTTATTGGATGACATCCTGTCAATTCTATGGTGTTGGACTTCTAGAAAGGAGTAAGCTTCTATCTTCAATAGTGGTGTAGGGTAGTTCAGTTGAATTCATACATCAGTTTGGTGTTATTTGTTTGTGTTGGATTTCCACTCTGTACTGTTATTACCTTTTGTTGGTTTCCTATTGTTTTTCTGACCTGCCTTTCTCATACTCTTAGTTACTTTTCCTGGTCTTGATTGCTTCCTTTTTGTGGTTATTTGGTTGAAAAGTGGGGTTACATCCTAAGCTCAAGCTTTTGGTTGCCTGGACCCTTATGTGGCAACACATTTCTCCACAGACACAGAAAGACTCCAACCCTTTGACACATGAAGCGAATACTGTGGAATGTGGGGGATGGAACCTGGTCGCTATGTTGGGTGGCGGAGTCACCCCTGATTAAATGAGGAGGTTGTACTAGTGGAGTTACGGAAGACTTGGGCAATAAACCTTTGTTCTTCAACCACACTGTATGGTGGTCAGTGCAACTCTGTCGTTTGAGAAAAGTTTCACCAAGGAGGATTATTCCTGCCAGATTAGGATGACAGCTATTCGTTGTCATGCCGTTTCAAGGAACCGGTTATGCTTGGTCTGAATTCTGGGTTTTTGTATACCACAGTACAGCATGTATTGGTGCACTTTATTGGACGGTAGTTTGCACATTTTGTTTGTTACATGTGGATTATCGTTTGAGCACCTGGGAGAGGTGGTTTGGATTCTCACACTTTCTTTTTCTTACTGGTGTCTTTCCTGTTGTTTAACATTGCTCCAGGTATCTCTTATATGACTCTTGACTTCTTTTTGTACATGTCCATACACCTAATGTCCAGCCCATGTTTGAGACCACACTTTTGTATTTCTTATCCAGATGTTTGTTTTACATACGACTGATTTTTTTATATTTGTGCTTGTTGATACCCCTGACGAAGGGCAATTGTAACGCCCGAAATGCATTGGGATCGGCCATATTGTTGTATCACCATATTCTATCAATGAATTAAGTACCTTGAAGAGTACCATTATTCTTTCATTGTTTGAAAATTAGCAAGATTCTGCATTTTAGTTATCATTTGGACTGTGAATATTATTATTGATCTACTATTGACTCTCAGTGGTGAATCATCATTACACCTTGATAAACTTTTTTCACTATGTACTGTTTAGACTGTTTACACTTAATAGTGATGTATTGTAGTGCACCCAGTGTCTAGGACACACGTCCCAGTTCTCTTTTTCTTTCTCGAATCGGGTGGCTGGGCAGAGCCTCCCCACAGGGTGCACAATATTTGAGTAATTTGTTTAATGGTTGTTAAATTTTGTTTAATTTGAGTGCATTCCAGCAGACGTCTTGTTCTGTACTTTTAGAAAGTTGACATTTTCTTATTTAGCCATTTGGTGCCTGCTGCACGTCAGGGGTGGGTAACCGCTGGGCTTTGTGCATTTCCTGTAGACAGCCACACACACTGGGAGCTTAGGTGTGACTTGATGGACCTTAATGGGCCATTACCTGGCTGGATAGGTTGCCCCTGAATAGGCTGTGCCCTGTCCACACACAAAGGGCTTCATACCCCCCTGTAGTGAGTCTGGAGACAGGGCAGGATGGGCAGGGTCTCTGTGCACTTCAAAGGCATCTCTTTAAAGTCTTCCCCATTTTGAAGTGGGGGTGTTGGAGGTCCAGTACATAAACCAAGTTGTGCCTTTAGACTGCTTCTGAACCTGTAAAGAACCTCTGCCATAAGAACTGCTGTGCTGCTACAAGAACTGTCACTCTGCTGGTATGGTGCTCTGGAAGAACTGCTGTGCTGCCCTGCTGCCTGCTGCTCTCTGACCCTGCTGAGGAATCGCTGGACTTTGCCTTGAATCCAGAGTTATCATTAAGGGCTTTTTGGCTTTCCTCCTGTTTTCTGAGACTCCAGGAATATCAAAGTCTCACCACCTGCTCATGTGCCTGGTCCATTGGCAGTGGACCCAGATACTTGCTCCAGAGAAAAAGACGCATCTCCAGTCCCCATGTAGCAGAACCGATGCATCGACCCTGTTGCATAAACAGAATCGGCGCATCGCAGTCTGAACCAGTGCATTGCCTAAAGAATCAATGCATCTGAACCAATGCTTAGCTGCTGCTACAGTGTGGGAGGATCGATGCATCCCCTCAACTGCCTGGAGTAACCCAGCACATCGCCTACAGAACCAACGCCTCTCGGCTTGGCACATCATCTTCAAAACTGACCCATTGCCACCACTACGTGAAGAAAATCAACACTTCACCTCGACTGCAGGATCAACATTGACGCATTGCTCGCCTGCAACCTGCATCTCACTGCTGCGACCAGGATCAAGGTTCTGTGTTCAGCTGGCCTGCATGGCTCCTGATCCGGCCTGCGCTCCATCGCAGTTGGCCTGAACTCTTGACTTTGCCATGGTCCAGTGTGACCAGATAACCACCATTAGCACTTCTTGCTTCTAAGCGCTACAGAGCTACAGACACTTTTATTCTTTAAAAAATCATAACTCTACTTCTACTTATTGGATGTTTGTCATTTTGGTCTTGTTTTATTTATAATATTATTCTCTAAACTAGGGTGAAGTATTTTTGTGGTGTTTTCACTGTGTTTCTGTTTGAAGTGTTGCACAAATACTTTACACATTGCCTCTTAAGTCTGACTGCTCTGTAGAATGCTACCAGAGGTTGAGCACAGACTAACTTATAAGATGTTACTGACTGACCCTGACTAGGGTTGTGGTTCTTGCATGGACAAGGTGCATACCTCTGCCAATGAGAAACCCAATTTCCAACAGCTCCGCCCACATGTGGGTGGACAGGACTACATGGTTTGATTGGACAGAACTTGTTTGCTACCATAGAAAAAGTGTTTTCCCTCTATGCGGCTGTTAATATTTTGTTTATTTATCCAGCTTTCTTGCCAGTAGCAGTAAATCTGCCTAGCGAAGTATCAGTAACATGCATAAGGTATCAAGATCAAATTGAGATGGGCTGGACCCTCCAAGGGCACAGAAATGGCACTGAAATGCTGTGCTACATAGGTAGATAATTTAGTGTTTGTTTTTCTCTGGCAGCAGCACAGATCCCCTTCCATCCTTAACTTTAGACTTTAGTGTGCAGTTATTTGTTCAAGAGCAGTATGTGATGTCGATGGCTACCCTGATCTACATGCAGTTTTCAGTCTGACTTGACAACGCAGCTATCCTCAGCTGAGGCTGGTGTGTGGAAGCTTGATGGACAGGACCCCCCACCATTCAGGAAGCTGAGAAGGTAGGTGGGAGCATGTGAGGAGCCAAGTTATATGATGGCTGCTATGCTCCATATTAAAAGATACACAAGATTTTCTGTGTCCTGCACATGCACGGGCGAATATTCCTTCTGCCTTCATAAATAAACCAGGGCAATTACGTTGGGTTCAGGGCATGCCCTTTTTTATGTTCTCTTGATTTTGGCTGTCACTGGGCATTGACAGTGTGGCCCACGGGGTGTAGTGACATAGTCATAAGGCACATGAGAGATCATAGACAGCATGAGGCTAGCAGAGTCAAGGTGGGAAGGGCTCGACTGTGTAGGGTGCATTTGGGTGTTGCTGCTTCCCTTCGTTATATGTTTTTGATTTGCAAAGAGCTCGGGAGGATTGAGGATTTACTGCTGCTCTTGACTTCACAATGAATGTGATGCACATGTAATGGTATACCATTTTCTGAAGATGCTATTAGATTATTGAGTTTCCTAGTGTACTCCCTAGGAAGTTGAGATAACTGAAGAGATTCAAAATATGAAGTCAATTCTTATTACTCTATTACCTTTGTTTTTGCATTGATTTTAAAAAAATGAGTAAGAAAAATATCCTGCAATCTTACCCTTATCATCTTCTGTCTGCCCTGTGATTGGATCTTTAGGTTGATTTATTATTTGCCCGCTCTTAGTTTTCATAGTTCATGCCAGGAACATGGCTAAATGCTGATTTTCTTCATAAAGCTTTTGTTGATATGCTTAGCTCCCAGTAATCTCCTCTAGTACAAAAAAATCTTTTAAATATTTTGTGACCTTTATTACTTCTTGCTGTCATGCCTTAAAAATATGCTCCCCTGTTGAAGTCAAATTTACTTCTTGCTTGGCTTTATCTACAGCGGCCTGCAAACCCTCAACTTTTTGCGCACACTTCTTGCTTGTCCTGGCTTTATAAGAGATGCCCTGTCCCCAAAAGGTGGCCTTAAATGCCTCCCTAACCATGAATATTGGAGTAGTATTTTCTTTAAATTAAAAACATTCCAGAACAAAATTTCTCATTTCCATTAGCCAAGTCAAATCCTCTGAGATTTATCAAACTGCCACATTGATTTCTTTTTTAAAGAAATCCCTGGAGTTATTGTAAAATAGACTATCGAGTGGTCTGAAAAAGAGTTGGCTTGTATCTCAGTCTTACCGTTAGCCAGCATCCTATCCGCCAAAACAAAATCCAATTGTGAGGCCATCCTATATCTAGAAGAGTAGCAGGTAAACTGAGAAAAACCTGGATGACCTAACCTCCATGGATCTGTTGACACGATGTCTATTTGTATGGTTTTTATTAATTTTGCAGTTTTTGGTTTTAATTGTCGCTTCGCTTTATTAGAAGTATCAAGTGCCAGAACTTGTATGTAATTAAAATCACCCCCAATAATTAATACAACTTCTGAATCCATGGCTAAATCATAGATTTGTTCCAAGTGCTTTGGTCTCATCAACAATAGGGCCATAGTAATTCACAAAATGTAGTACTACCTCATCAACCTTGGCAATCGCCCCATCCCATCTCAAATTAGTTCCTTAACCTGCCAATCAACTGTATTTGAAAATAAAACCGCCACCCCCTGCAAAGTTGTGTTGGCCGCAGAAAAATATGCATGCGCATATTTTGTTGGCAAACATATATTGGGGGTATTGGACCTTAAATGAGTTTCCTGCAGAAAAATTACCTCTGGAGAAAAAACTAACCATTTAAGAAGAGCGCCACTCTTACGTGAACTCAACAGACCACTCACTGTGCATGTAATTATTTTGTATGTCATCATTTAGTATATCATTACTCTATCCACTCTATCTTATATTCGGGCAGGCTTTCACTACCACCTCGCCCCTTTTCCCAGCCATACCTCCAAAGTATATCCTGCACAATTTGCTCTTGTCCTGTTGTTTTTTTATCTGCCATCCCAACCCCTCCCCACCCCTGCCTGCTCTCCCCACTCTCCAAAGCTGGGGGACCCCCCCGCCTTCCAGCCCCACACCTCCCCTTCACCAATAGGTGCCATGGTTTGGCACTTGAGCCCCAGACATAACTTCCCCACCAGAAATTGTTTTAATTTTTTCCCAAAAAAGCCTATATATTCATGTATACTTTGGCTTATTTTGACAAAAAAGCATTTGCATCTTCTACCGTTGTGAATTTCCCATTTAGCAGAACTTTTAGTTTTGCTTTATGACCACAGATGCTTGCCCTCCCAACAGCCTAAAATCTTGATTCAAACCCTGTAACCCTGAAACGGAAGTCTGAGAAATTTACTAATATCGTCCAAGGATACTTGGCATCTGCTGATCGCTGGGCCGGAACCCTATGTGCTTTTATGATAGACAAATCATTAGGTGCTGTTGGCAGTATACATTTCTTAATGAGAAGGTTCATCAACTGAGGAACGCTCTCAATCCTCTTCCTGCGTCTCGCTTCCTTCCGGGATACCAATAAATCTTAAATTGGTGCATCTCGAATGGTTCGCCATCATCTCCACTTTAGTTTTCAACTGACACAGATTATTTTGTTCCAGGAGAATTTTTTTATCATATCTTTGGAGTCTATCCTCAAGGGCAGATATCCTCTGCTCAGCCTCATGAAGATGTTTAGGTAGCTGCACCAAACTCTCCACAATTCTATACAGTCTTTGATGAGCTGTTTCATTATCCAATGCTTGTTGTACTTTAAAACCACAAATCTACTCTAAGATTGCCTCCAGCAGTGGTCCTAGAGACCCTGGTGCAGTGTCTGTGGGTAAATATGGATTATTCGCTCCCAGGAAGGGTTCTCAAGTATTGACCTCCTCCCCTGTAGCCTCTCTTTGATGCAAATCTTGCCGCTTGTCCTGTGCCAGTACTTGACCCTCGATTGCCTTTTCAGAAGTACCCATGACCACCGGATTTCCTATTAACCTTGGTGACCGCAATGGGTCTGATATGGTCACTATCCGAATCTGCTCTGGGTTTAGTGGCTCTTGTGAACTTGGCACTACCTCAATCTATGCCAGGCTTACTTTGATGGTCGGTTTTTGAAACAGCGAATATTCATTTGATTTCCCTGGTGGATCAAGGGATGTTATAGACAATGCACCAGGAAGCGGGAAACTAGGCTGACTAATTATATATGGAGATTGCATCTGAGATGGCTCAAATGCAGCCGCAGCTCCAACTTACTCTAAGAATGTATCCTCTCCTATAAACATGACGATTGGGCAAACTCTGTCATATCCATGAGTTGCAATTCCCTCGATACTGGTGACAGATTAGTACTCGCCCGCATTCTTTTCTCTCTCCGCCCTGTCACATGGCTCTGAGATGCTTTTTTGCACTGGTATAACAGGCGTAGTTGGAATACTCCCTGCCTGTTTCGGGCGCTGTTGCTGCATTATATTGGGACACATGAGCTGCCTTCAGACCCATGGGTTGAACCCATCCTGCAACTCTTCGCATAGTGCACCCACCTACCTTGGGTCTGTTGCACAGCTTTGTGCTCCCAGTAGCCAGAACTACCCTGCAGCTTCTGCACCACAAAGCGTCTGCGCCACAACACTCCTCAGCGCCTCTACCAAGCACAGCCACCTTTCAATCACAGTAGCACATGTCAACCGTCGTGTCACGGATACATGAAACAGATAGATACAGACCGCTTTCTGATACATGGTCTCTGACAGCCGACGGAGCATCTCCGTGGATTCCAAAATGCCGGAGCACCGCTGGGTTTTCGAACCCGATGATCACAGCCGCCGAACAGCTACTGTGCTGCCTCGCGCTTGAATGGCCTGTGACGTGAGTTGGTGGGAGGGAGCTACGTCTTGGACGTCTAGCAGTCAGTCATGGGGGCTCCACTGACGGCCAATGTGGACTGCTTGAGCTAATGGTTCAGCCCACATCAGACATAGGCTCTTTTGCCCCATAAATAGCAATATTTTCTTGTCACTTGTGTAGGTCCACCTCAAAATGAGTGCGCTTTAGTGTCCAGGCTGGTTGACCAGTCCTTTAGTTCTCAATTTCCACCTTTTACAGCCCCCCTTTCAATTCTTTGTTCTCAGCCTCTTTTTAGGTCTCGCCTTTCGCCTTGGCGAGACTCTATTGTCGTCGGTTTGGTGTGCGAAGGGAGATAAACCATGTGCGTGCCCGGACAGGCGATGTGCGCGCACATGGCATCTCCTCACACGCTCCCACCGCGCGCTTGATTTACCTTACAGTACATGTGCGTGCCCACATTGCGGCTCATCGCGCGCTCACATGCTCCCATCGCGTGCTTCATTTGACTTTTAGTTACTGTTTCTCTGCCCCACTCACACGCATGATTTTCGCGCGCTTGATTTGGCTTTTGGCTCTTAGTTACTGTTTCTCTGCCCCACTCGCGCACTTAATTTACAGGAACTGACTGCAAAACATAAGGATATCACTTCTTTCTCATGGTCTTAACTCTCGGTGCTTACCCTCCGCCACGCGCTCTCTTATGCCACCTATACTCATGTTGTAGCTTCGCCTCGCCTTTCACTGTACCCCACAGTCTATGCTACCACTTACCCTCATGTTTTTCATTGCCCATGCCTGCCCCTGCAATAATAGTGTAAACTAATGTCCTGTGCAATGTGTATATCAAGTAAAACTCGCTGGTGACCAAGTCAGTAAGACCCTGTGCCTTATCAGCTTTGGGGAACCGTGTACCTGATGTAAAAAGAGAGGGTCCGTTTCATCAGATTTAAGATTTTATACAGAGCAACTACGCATTGTTGTGACTCCTGCAAGGCCCGACCACTTGTCAGCTGTCTGCGTGACTCAAACTCTTTCTAAGATACTGACATCTCCAGTGTCAGAGATGCTTCCAAGAACGATGCAAGCATGTACGGTGCTCCAGGCAAAATTGCATTTTTCCAGCTGGAGCGCTCCTAGTGCCCTTGAAAAAAGGGATAGATTTGGAACTTTTTTTCAGTAATTTCGTGCCACTGGTTGTTTTTCCTCATCTTAAGGAAGCTACGGACCTGGAACAGTACACAGACTCCACCCCAGCCCCACTGACTTTCACAGGCACTAGTCTGACGGAAACTCTACACTTTACCTACAGACCCCTCTCCCAAGCCCTTGGGGCAGGAAACGTGGATACAGTGCACCGATGTGAAGGACACTCTGTCCTCCATATGGAAACACCTGGACCAGAGACTACATGTTGGTCTTTTGAACGCTCTGTCCAGCCCTGGTTGGCAGTCTGTCTGAGGCTGGAAAAACCATGTGACCTCTGCACTGGCACCGTATTTTTTCCTGAAATGTGCTAAAGCCGATTAACAGGTAGCACTGGTCTAAGAGCAGAGTTTTTCACTGCCCATGCCTGCCCCTGAGCTGCGCACTCTGTCGTAGCGCTTATCCTTATATTCTAAACTCACCGTGTTTGTTCTTCTGTCCCGCACACTGGCCCGCCACATACACATATGCACGCGCTCTACCTTTGCTTCCGCCTGTTTGCTTACTCCCTTCATGTACTATATACCAACTAACTCAAAACACCAATAAACAACACAAATATACTAATCCAATAACTCTAACTCAACTTAATGCGAGACCTGTTGCATTGCAAATACTTGTTAACTTCTCTTAACAGGATACCATAGCTCCCCAGGCATTGCCAACTAGCTGCTTGATTACCACTCATTTATTCTATAGTGCATTGCATCCCGCATAGTCACTTCCTCTAAACGAGGCGCGGCCATTATGGAATGGCATTGGCCATAATGTATCATTGTTTTACCATTCCAAGATAGCAAATATGTTGCTTCTAAACATGACAACCATGCAGGAACTTCAAAACAACGATAATCTATGAACAATACCGCCACAAGACGGACTATTGCTGCTATGTTTAGGTTTGTTTTTGCAAGCATAGACCGTAGCATTGTTGCTGTTTCTACTTGTATTCTTTTAATTTATCTTGCATATGTTGTTGAGTTTGTTTGATTTAATATGCTCACGTCAGCGGGTGAATTCAAGGCTGAGCCCACGGATAGATAATTGGATGCATGAATGCAAAGATGAGTGACAGATTGCATGCATGATGACGTTTTTGAGAGCCTAAATCCATCAATGGCACAAAATGCACTTTGATTCGTAATCCAGACCCATTGGCATTAACAGTGCTTGTTATTTAAAGGATGTTGACACCAGGCAAATATCTGCCTCTGTATGTTTCCTTTACTTTTTCCACATCTTTAATTTCCAAAAGGAACCTAACTTGCCAGTTTAATATTCTTCAATTGTTAAACAGAATTTGTATTTCACAATTCTTTTTCTTTTTTTATAAATGTCAACCACTTTCCCCCTGTCCTCCTGTATTTAACACAACTTTATCATCAATGCCGATATCAGCTTCAATGTGTCTTTGTATCCCTGCGGTCAGTGCTGTATAACGGTCCTTGCATCACTCTCTGCGTCCTCACATTTACAGAAGTGAAACTTGATTGTGCAAGGGTGCGGATTATCTGTCGCACAGCAACAATATCAATGTTGAATCTTTGATTGGAGAGCCAGTGGATAATGTTGCCCCAACATTTAAGTTTTCTGGGGAGCTTGCAAAGTCTGTGCTTAATTTGTGCCAGTGGTTGCAGGTGGATTCATTTTCTGGACAGGGACTTTGTATCAGTGCCAGCCTTTGACCGAAAGCAACAGAGCGAAAGGCAGAAAGGTGAGAAAGATGGAGGAAAAGAAATATAGAAAAATAGTGACAAAGTGAGAAAGCAGGGATGAAAATAACCTGCATGATTGAGATAGAGGCAGAAAGTGTAGGGTGGTGGAAGAAAAAGACAAGAGGTGGGATCCCAGCCAGGCAGCCCTTGTGTTTGGCAACCCCAGCCTTCAGCAGCACCAGCAGCAGCCTCCCCCCCCCCCCCAAAAAAGGTATACATGTGAAGAAAAATGACCAAATTGATCACTAGTGCCTAGTTATCAAAATGTGGCCCTCGTGCAAACGTTCTTTAAACCAGAGAAGCAAGCGCATGAATAAATTATGCCCTAAAATCTGCACATGCGGAATGAAGCACAAAACACTAGCGCTTCAATTAAGTTCTGCGATCTTCTGTGAACATGACTATTTGTTGGAGAAATTAGTTGGCGAAATCTCTGCTCTACTTTTTCTCCTTGGATTTTGGGATTGGAGGCTAGTGTGGGTTATTCCACATAAGACACACTGGACTGGACTGAAATATGTCCATGGATGGAAGGGCGGCAACTTTGGTGCTCTCCAGTGCACAGTGACCTGAGACGAGGCGCCGGAGTTGGATGAGCCATTTAGGAAAGCTAGCACAGCTCGCAGTTGTGGTGTTTCATGGTGCGGGTGTGTGGGCATGTTTAGTGGTTCCTGAGGCTTTAGCCCCTATAACAATAAATGTTTACCAAAGTCATGACAAAGAACCAGAGCTGACAAACCTAAAGGCTGGCGGCCAATGACAGACATATTGCCTTTGTCAATGCTTGTCAGCTATGTGACTCTGCCTGCAGCAGATGCAAATTGCTGGAACAAAGACCATAGTCCACGATTACAGAAGAAATGATGTACTGGATATGAATTTTCGACTTTACAGAACAGTTCTGCAGCTGTACAAATATCTCCTTTTGCCATGACACTTATTTAGAGAGAACCTCTTGTTTAATTTAGCATCGAGGCTCTTCAAGGGGAGTCAGTGGGTTCTGATGTTGCTTACAGTGGCTGGGACCTTCTTAGATGGACTTCTGATCCCGCACCGCACATTTTGGGAGGAGAATGCTAATAATCCGCCCTCAGCGCATTGGATGAGTCACATGTTATTAAAAGTTAATAAAGCACCTGCATGTTATTTAATCTATAGGTTGCTTAAGGCCTGTGCCCAACAGTTTTCTTTTTCCGGTGACTCTCGTCTGCATCTTCTTAGATCAAGTTTTCATGGGCTTCGCGAGAGATTCCTTTAGAGTCCCCGTTAGGTATCCAGGGCATGTGGTATTTCTCACCCTCAGAGTGGTGCAAAGTTACAAGAGCTACCGATGATGCCCTTCCTTCCTCCTGACACTTCTGTTAATCTGCGCTCGAGCCCTTTCTACCGCTAATTATACCTTAAGCCTGACCTTAATTCTGAAACAGTGGCGGATTTGATGATGGTGGCTCAGTGAACGCTCGCTTTCAGGATTCAAAGCTTAAAGACTTTTTGTGGTTGACCTGTGTCTTGATTTCTTTTTTTTCTTCTCTAGCGTTAATGTTTTTGTAGATAGATTTAACTCCAACTGGACAGCACTGACCGTTGTCTTACAAAATTTAAATCAATTGATCAGTTTCAGTTGGGTTGTGTTAAGTTATCTGACCTCATTCCGATTGGTAAATCCCAACAAAAGGATTTAGTATTTAGAGGTTCAAATAATAGCCTCTGAAAATTCCATATTTCCATACCCCACCAGGATCTGTGTTGTTATCCTAGGCTCCGCCTATCTCCAACAGAGCCCTCCAGCTGACACTTGGTGGGTTACTTGGGCACTACTGCATCACCGCTGTCACACTGTGGAGCATTAGGGCCTGAGTATGAGTTGGGCGGTTAATTCCAACAAGTGCGTAAACCCCTGTTTACGCACAGATTATAATGATGACTTGTTAGGTGTTTAATGCATCCTATAATTATCGGATGCTTTAAATACCTCCATTTTTTTTTTATTTCAGCAGGTCAAACCTGCTGAAATGTAACAGCGGAAAACCATACAGTATCATGTGAATTGTGGTTCGTTAAACACCAAAATCCACGTTATTCCCGAACTGTTCGTAAAAGGTGGTATTTATCACACTCAATAAAAGACATTAACCGTGGTATTGGCGTTTATCATGTGTGATAAATTTCAGCCATACGCTTAATCAGAGCCTAAATGCGCTCAGAGTTGAGCAAATCCTACCCAAACCCTTCTTTAATTTTATTACCCTTACCCTATGTTTAATTAAACGCTCTTAACTAATTTCTTTTTCCTTATGTTTGATTTAATCCCGCTCTATGTAGTGGTCGGACATTGCGGTGGTGGCAATGTCACCGGGATATACCACTTGATAGACACTTGCTAATTCACTGTACCTTTACATCGCACATTCCAAAACTTTGCCAAGATGTTCATACATAGCATTAAAACAGTGCTTAATTTGTGTATAATTTTTTTTTTTTTAAAGTAAGTGCCATGATACAAGGCATTTGTCAGTACACCGCTGCAACTTGCAGCACCCACTGCCCATGGCAGCCTGCAAAATGTCAGTACCAAGGACACCACTAATCAGTACATTCCAACAAGTCTAAGAATCTATACTATACCAGGCCATGCAAAGCCGTCACAATGGCCTGGATAGAATGGTATTAGTCATTTTGACTGTATATTTAATTATTAAACACACTGCTGATACGGTAACCTCCAAAGTGGACACACAGTGCCACTGTATGGTGAAGTGCTGGTGTTGAAAATGAATTACCAGTGCTGAGCACTGGCAAACACTGGCTCAAATGAAGCCCTGTATGAAAGCACAGCATTTGTAGTACACTCGGACACCACAGAGCATGTTCCTAGAGCATCTCCGAGAATGTTCTCTGAAACTGAAGGAACTTTGTAGAAATCGGTGAAACTCAACTTGTGTGTGCAGCCAGGTGTGGCATGCAGCAAAGCTGCCTTGTTTTGGCAACTCTCCAACAATTCTTAACGGTTTCTGACCATCATGCACGTATAGTTCTCGTAGTGCATCCCCAGGCACAGCCAGGGTTAACAGTTTTTGCATTCCTTACCCACTGTAACGGCGCTTGCAAACTAGAACGCCCTCGAGAGGACACCGGCTGCCAGGGGACAGGGCCTGATGAGCGCTTCCCTCATGAACTCATAACATTGCCAATGCAAGGGCTGCCCTCGCGGCTAGCCAGACACAATATAAGAGGGGCTGGGAGCAGGGCTAAAAGAGCGGCAGAAAATTCCAAATGGGCCATTCCGTCAAAAGTCTTGCCCTTTTTACCAATTATGCAGTTGAAAGGCCCAAATTTAGAACTTAAAAATCTTTTACTTATTGGTTTTTTTTCTTTTTCATATAGAGCAGATGCAATATAGGGAAGTTTGAAAAAATGTTTGTTTATTGTTCAAAAACAAATTTTGAGGAAGTTCAACCAGCTGCTTTTTTAATCCACGAGTCATTTTTCAGGTCTCACCTGCAGACACTACATAAAGTGGGCTTTGGATCAGTCCCGTGTTATGATTGGCTAGCATTCTTGTCTATCTCATTTCCCTGCTCTTGATTCAATTGCTTTTTTTCCTATTCTTGTTTTCATTCACTTTCGGACTAAAGATTCTTTGCCATCCTTTTGGCTGGATGAGATGTATCCTTCCACTGCTGGTGTAAAGCACTCATTTTTCATTTTTATTTTAGTACTTCAAAGGACAGCATGGATATCCTTGCTCCCTTCCTCATCTGCTCCTTTTCCCTTCACATCCCGGACCTTTCTCATGAGGCAAACAAGCATTGGCAAAGCTGTTGCTCAGCGATTGCCTTTTAAAGGCAAAACTAATTTGCGGCGCCTATGCTTGTTAACGATTCTGGGTGGCAACTTTTTGTGGACTAATTTGTCAAGATCTTTTCAAGAGCAGAGCATCATGGGGCTTTAGTGGGAGTCGTTTAGAAGATGGCATCTGGGTCCTCATGAAAGTTCATTTTGGGAAGCCTGGGATGTCACATGACCAGATTTCCTGGCTGCTTCATACCATGCTTCTTGGACCAGCCTGTGGCCTATATTCCAGTACGCTCGCTTTATGTTTGTACTAATGCAGATGTTTTAGTTCCACCCAAAGGGGGCATTGGAACACAGTTCATCATAAAGTAAGAATTACTTTGGGCCAGATGTGCATTTCTAGGGGAAAGGCTGGCTGAGGTTTAAAAGTCTGGTGCAGCTCTGGCGGTGGAGCAATTGCTGTGCTGGGGAATAGAGTGTGAAGTTCACTATCAATGGTCTGGTCATCTAATGCAGGATGGAAACTCATTGGCTGACATAATTTGAATTGTTTTCATGGACAATGGAAGCTCATTGGTTGACCTGGGTATTTCAGCTGTGCACCATGGACAGTGAAAATGCGTTAATTGGCTTACTAATTGAATTTTGTACCATGTTCAAAGGAAGAGCAATGATTGGTCCAGAATTTGAATTGTTTACTCGGGATGATGGAAGCTCATTGGTTAATCTACAATGTGAATCGTTTTTCTGGGATGGTCGGAGTTCTTTGGTGCACATAGTCATTTTAATCATAGACCATGGGCAACATGGGTTAATTGGTTGATATAAGTATTTGAATCATATACCCTGTATTCTGGAAGCTTATTAGTTGACGTCATCATTTGATTAATATAACCAATACAATTTAAGTTCATTGGTCAACCTAGTTATTTTAATTATGTACCATGAACTAAGTGCGCTCAGCGGTTGGCCAAGTCATTTCGATCGTCTACCCTGAATGACTGTAGTATTAACAGATCCCCCATGGACTGATTAATGGGGTTTATTCCACTGTAGGGGTTTGAGTAAATGCCCCTCCTGGAGGGAGATATTAATTTACAAGCCTGGGAGGGATTAGTTGCAACACCAGGGGACTGAGTGTTTTTGACTTCGAGGGAGCAAGGGTCTGCCTTGCCAGGGGAGCATGGAGTTGCCGCACTAGGGCGGAGATTGCGTGTGAGACCAAACGAGCAATTGCTTGCCATGCCCGGTGAGTAACTGGGTGCCATGCCAGGGTAAGGAAGTCATACCTTGCTAATGGATACACTGCTTGCCATGCTAGGGTTTATTGATTGGATTTACAATGTATATAGTGCATGGTTAGCAATTAGGATGTCCAGCCAATCGGTTAAGAAAGAGTGTGCCGATCACAATGACTTAATGCCCCATGCATAAGCCTCCACTGTGGATTAGTGACCCATATAACAAAATCGTACATTTATTTTCGGACAAGGATTGTATTTTGTACTTTTGACTCATTACATCTGCTGAGTATTTAAGTGTGCGGTGGTTTTTGGTTCTGATTATAAACCCCTTTGAAACATAAATGTAGATGAACAGTGTTCATAAATAATTAGTATTATAATTTATATGCCCTGAAATCATGTTTTTATGGCTGTTACGGAGTTTAGGTGTTCCTTGTTGAGAGCCCTTCTATGCCCTGCGGCGAAGGGGAAAACCGATGGCTCGCGTGAGTGGAAACGAATTCACGTTGAAGCATCTGCAAGTCTAAGTCATGGGAAGGACAACAATTTCCACTCTTTCTTTTGGAAGAGGATTCTGCTAAGAGGGGCCATGAACGATCAGAAAAGGAAAATCCTCCTGACCATGATGTAAATCCTGGCTTGATTTGTTGGGAGTCGTTTGTGTTGGACGGTGTTTCCGTTTAGCCACTCTTGGTGATGGATATATAGGTACATGTGTTATTTTCAGATTGTGCAGTTTTTAAGTTACGCCAGCTTCATGAAGAATATGCACGGGTAGTTAGTGTTGGAGCGCAGTTTGGTGCACCAGGGCTCAAGATCTTGAGGAGCTCACTGTGTCTGGTGTTATAGTCATAGCTGCCGAATACACCAGTTGTAGTTAACATGTACTACTCATCTGGCAAAGAGGGCACCAGTTTTCCTTGTTTGCTTTAGGGCCCACTGTAACCATGCTTCACCACTGCATAGTTGTTGACATGAGATGGGGTCAGACATCAATCGACAATCCATAAGTTCCATGAACAGGCCCCTCCATTAGGGCAGAGGAGCGCCGCCCCCCGCCACCACCCTCAAATAAAACAATAAAAAAATGGGTTTTAAACTCGTTTTATTATCGTTTTTATTTGAATCCCTCTGGACCTGCCCCCAGGACTCTGACTAGTCTTGGGGACAGGTCCAGGGGAATGACACTGCCGGTGGGGGAGTGGTGGGGGCACTGTTACAGTGCACATGCAGTGCTTAATTTGAGCCAGTGCTTTCCGGTGCTCAGCACTGGCACTTAATTGGTTTCCAGCGCTCGGCACCAGCACCTATTTGTCAACACCATACTTAGAACAGTCTACCACATGGTGGCGCTGCTCATCTGATTTAGAGATGAGCAGAATAGCGGTTGTTTAGGAATACAACATACATTAAATTGCTAATACCTGCCTCCCCAGTCATTCCTTTAGCTTTGGGGACCTGGAATAAATCGGAACTGTCACATTTACATGCAAGAGAGATGGTTAGAAGCTGTTTGGCAGCGATGACAAGGGCAATGGGTGGTGCAAGCTGCAGTGGCCTCCTGGTCAGAGCTCCGGCACTTAATATTTTCCAAATTAAGCACTGTGCACATGACGGTTTAGCCAGCCGTCTCAGGCCATACAAACCGACACGCATAGTGAAGCTCTCTCCAGCCCCAGCTGCATTGCTGGGGCTGGAGAGAGCAGGCACAGGCTCCCGGTCTGCCTGTGAGAGCAAGCTGACAGCGCTCAGGTCAATCCCGATGCTGCTTTTATGCAGCGTCTGTATTGGCCACAGTGGCAGTCTGGGAGCCTGTGCCCAGAAGAAGAATGAAAGAGGGCGACACGGCGAGCGGCAGCGCTCAGGTAAATTATTTATTTATTTTTTGTCCCGGAACGGCCCTCCCCACCACTTTGGCGAGGGACAGGCGCTACTGGCCATGAACACTTATCACTGCTCCCCTTCACACTAATGTATGCCACTGTTCATTTGTCAATATTCAATAATTTTAATATATATATTAAACTGATATTTCTCAGTTTTCAGTGAATACCCAGGTTCGCTTAAGAAATGTAGGACCGAGTGTGGCTAAGACCTGTAAATTGATCTTTGCTTCCAGTCGACCCATAGAGCAGAATATAATGGGCCTGTTTCTGAGAAAATGGCTTGCAGCAGCGGTGTGAAACTTAGGCCCAAGATGGCTGCATCGAGGCCAGATTTTCATGATATCCACTACATATGTATTCTAAATGGAAACATTTACACAGCCAGTTGTTATCACACAATTGGAACAAATGCCCTGGCTCACAGCAAATGACTAGCGGTTTAAGTGTACGCAGTTATGCATAAGCGGCACACATGCGTTGTTATGATTACGATTCAAATAAAAGCACCCTGCCAACACTTTGCTCCAGCGTTCAAAAGCTGTGATGCACCACGCGACCAGTCAGTGTGATGATACTTGGGGTACAGAACCAGTCAGTGCGATGATTCTTGGGGTACAGAACCAGTCAGTGCGATGATTCTTGGGGTACAGAACCAGTCAGTGCGATGTTTCTTGGGGTGCAGAACCAGTCTGAGTGATGATACTTGGGGTACAGAACCAGTCAGTGCGATGATTCTTGGGGTACAGAATCAGCCAGTACGATGATACTTGAGGTACAAAACCAGTTAGTGCGATGATTCTTGGGGTACAGAACTAGTCAGTGCGATGATTCTTGGGGTACAGAACCAGTCAGTGCGATGATTCTTGGGGTACAGAACCAGTCAGTGCGATGTTTCTTGGGGTGCAGAACCAGTCTGAGTGATGATACTTGGGGTACAGAACCAGTCAGTGCGATGATTCTTGGGGTACAGAATCAGCCAGTACGATGATACTTGAGGTACAAAACCAGTTAGTGCGATGATTCTTGGGGTACAGAACTAGTCAGTGCGATGTTTCTTGGGGTACAGAACCAGTCTGAGTGATGATACTTGGGGTACAGAACCAGTCTGAGTGATGATACTTGGGGTACAGAACCCCTTTCAGTGTGATGATACTTGGGGTACAGAAACCCTTTCAGTGTGATTATACTTGGGGTACAGAACCCCTTTCAGTGTGATTATACTTGGGGTTCAGAACCAGTTTGTGTGATGATACTTGGGGTACAGAACCAGTTTGTGTGATGATACTTGGCGTACAGAACCAGTCAGTGCGATGATTCTTGGGGTACAGAATCAGCCAGTACGATGATACTTGAGGTACAAAACCAGTTAGTGCGATGATTCTTGGGGTACAGAACTAGTCAGTGCGATGTTTCTTGGGGTACAGAACCAGTCTGAGTGATGATACTTGGGGTACAGAACCAGTCTGAGTGATGATACTTGGGGTACAGAACCCCTTTCAGTGTGATGATACTTGGGGTACAGAAACCCTTTCAGTGTGATTATACTTGGGGTACAGAACCCCTTTCAGTGTGATTATACTTGGGGTTCAGAACCAGTTTGTGTGATGATACTTGGGGTACAGAACCAGTTTGTGTGATGATACTTGGCGTACAGAACCAGTCAGTGCGATGATTCTTGGGGACAGAACCAGTCAGTGCGATGTTTCTTGGGGGTACAGAACCAGTCTGAGTGATGATACTTGGGGTACAGAACCAGTCTGAGTGATGATACTTGGGGTACAGAACCCCTTTCAGTGCGATGATTCTTGGGTTACAGAACCAGTTTGTGTGATGATACTTGGGGTACAGAACTAGTCAGTGCAATGATTCTTGGGGTACAGAATCAGCCAGTGCGATGATACTTGGGGTACAGAACCAGTCAGTGCGATGATTCTTGGGGTACAGAACCTGTCAGTGTGATGATACTTGGGGTACAGAACCCATTAGTGTGATTATACTTGGGGTACAGAACCAGTCAGTGCAATGATTCTTGGGGTACAGAATCAGCCAGTGCGATGATACTTGGGGTACAGAACCAGTCAGTGCGATGATTCTTGGGGTACAGAACCTGTCAGTGTGATGATACTTGGGGTACAGAACCCATTAGTGTGATTATACTTGGGGTACAGAACCAGTCTGAGTGATGATACTTGGGGTACAGAACCGGTCAGTGTGATTATCCTTGGGGTTGTTCAGTAGCTGGTGTAGGCAGACCTTTAGCAGATATAATTATAAAGACAGAAGTCTCAGCTACATTATCCGCCTGTCCCATTTGTTTCTTGGCTGTGTTCAGATGCCCCTTAGTCAAAGGAGCTATCTGGACCCTAACTCCAGGAGGTTTTTCTCCTAGGACAGCTGCGGCCGCTGCAGGTAAGAGCGGTGGGGCGGGGGCCAGGTGAGAAGGGATTTGGAAAAGACGACCACGAGGGAAAATTGAATTAATATTCCCTTGTGGTCGTCTCTCGAAATCCCCCCTCACCTGGCCCCCCGCCTCACCGCTCTTATCTGCAGCGGCCACGGCTGTCCTGGGATAGGCATGTCTGAAATGGTCCCCTTACCAATTGCTCTTGACGAGTTTTCCCCCCTACTACTTAGCTGGTGATTGAGATTTATAGAGTTTGTGGGTTCAGTCCAGCGATACCTCAAGATGAGGCTTACAGGCTCCCTACGATAGTCTAACCCTTCCTCCCCTAGTTTTGGAGGATCACTTTTTTCCACTTTGAATTATCACTCTCACCCCTTTTTTCCTTCACTGGTAGATTCTCAATCCTTTCCATTGTGTAAATGCATTGCAAAAGCAGGGGGGGGGGGGGGGCTGAAAATCAACAAGGTCATAATGTAAAAAGAATATCGGACAGTTAGTCGCCCTCCCTGATCGGACTCTCAATTTCTTTTTAATTCTTAAATCTGTATTTTGTCTCATCTATCCGTGCACTCTGACATAAACTGGAGGGTACATGTAGCACTTTATAAAACTCCTTAATAAATAAATATATAAGCCCCCACTCACTCCTTCACCAGATTAGCTGTCTCTCTGGGATACACAAGTTCGCTTGCCAAGCTGCACAGCACCATTACGGCACCATTGATGCTGTGAGCCAGCTCTTCCCAGCAACAACTCTTTCCCAATCCAAGCTATCTGGGAGGCAGCCGTGCAATACAGGAATGATCAAAGAAGGGGAATAATTCACACAAAGACAGGCTTAACCAGACTGTTTGGCACCCAAAACCTGAACATGGATTTGATCTGATTTCATTTTCTGGCAGGCCCACCTGCCAGAAAATGAAACTGTAGCCTGTTGCCATCCTCAAACTACAAAACTTCTTGACAAACTTTGCATTGAACGCCCGGTGCCTGCCTGACACCTTGGGTAGCGGAATGCCAGTCTCCTCCAGACTAAGACCAATCCTGCAGCTTTGCCAAAGACTTCTAGAGCTACTTTCTGTCTGTCTGCTTGGAGAGCAGCAAGAGGAGCTAAACCAGACTGGCGAGAAGTCCTCCAAATCCCTCACCAAAGCAGAGCTTGCCAACAACCTCCCTGCCAGGGCAGAGGAGCTTAACCCATGCCTTTGCCTGTCAGTATGCCTTCCTATTCCAAACTTTGCGATTTTGCCTTTGGGGAACCCTACTTCTGCTGCATTCCTGGTATCCTGTTACTATCCTGACAATGTCCTGCGATTTAAAGTTCCAAGGACCACAGAGTCAATCGCCTTAAGCCACGAATCAGCCAGATACCTTGAGCATTGAAAAGGTTTTTTTCCAACTGTGACCAGTGGTTCCAAAGACATAAGCTTTTAAAGTTGTGTGGGCTAACAAACCAGGTCAACCGACCAGCCCACATAGGCCATGAGTGGTAGGCGTTTTCAACCATGGCCAATTGACCCGGAGAAATTAGTTTAAGAAGATCAAGCACTCTGGTTGCCAAACAAGATTAACTGTGAAAGACAGGAATTTGAATAATTAAAGTAGGTTTAATTCAATTTAATTCAACTTTATAATGACTTCTACTGTTTTGACTTTAGCTTTTTTCCCCAAATTTGCGCCATAAGTGGTCAAAGGGTTGGTGGTCGGATTTGTTATGGGTCTGCAGAGGAAATCTCAACGTTAATGTCAGGATGTGTAATTGGAGACACTGCCTACTGCGTAGTAAGGCTCAAGTGGGGGGGAGCAGTGTTTAAAATCTGTTCACATTAAAGTCCTTTCATTTAAAGAAAATATGGCCGTCATCACGCAATGTCGGCGCTGTATGGAATCAGCCTGCGTGTGAGCAGAAACCACACTATGCAGTAGGGTTCTGACAATCAACTACAATTTCCAACAGGTCATGCACTGTAACAAGTTCTGAAGAGACTGTGACCATCTTGGATACCTGTGAATAATTTCCCTCATGGGGCAGGGTGTCTATTCAAGGGGATCTTGATATAATGCTTCTGCAACCAGGACCTTGCTGCATGAATACCCCCTCTTCTTGATGAGACGTATTGCTTCCTGTGGATTTGTATTTGAAGGACATTGGACATACAGAGCAGGAGTCAGAGGCGTAGGTTGGTCAGTAAGATTGGGGGGGGGGGGTGAGCTTCAGATTTTCCAACAATAAGGCTGGTATAAAATGTTTAAATATAAAATTGAGTGGAACAAAGTGAGTAGATGGGTGGTCATCTGTAATTCTAGTATAACATCATGCAAATATGACCTTACTACCTGGGTCAACCCCTGTCTTTCTATGTGTGGTATATCAAGTTTAGCATAACACATAATAGGTTTAGCCTTATTAGCCGATGCGATCAATTTGGGGACTATGACTTCTCCCATGTGGTCTCTTTCCTATCCTCTGGGCACTGAGGATACGGCATTGTCTATTGTTAAGGCCGCCTCTTTCAATCTATTATGGTGTCATTTGGCCCCGGTCGCGTCCTTAAACCCGACATTGAGCTGTGTGATTTGCTGTCAGGTGGGCCCATGATTGTATGAAACTGGAGCTGACTACAATGGTTTTTTGGATCCAACACATTGCTAAGATGGCTGCCTGATTTTCTCACACTAAGGTAGATATTGGGATTCACAATGAATATATCCTTAGCGTGTGAGTTTTTAGCCCGAGTAATGCGGGTGAGTTGGAAGGTCAAATTGTGTATACTCGATGATCCTCCTGTATCTGGGAATAATCTTTTAAACAGGGTCTATACTAGATTTAAATAGGACCTGACACAGTTCTAAGATGGCCGCCGCATTCCCCAATACCACCTAGATACGAGACTGAGAACTACGGAGTCTCGCGAGATGGGGCTAGTGACTATTTGTAAACAGACGCAGGCGGGCTGTAACTCGTTCCAGTGCTGAGTTACCGCCCGGGTGTAAAGTTACATGGTAAGCAGAGGATGTACGAGACGCGGAGAGGCTGCTGCCCGCATATCGAGCGATGCATGGCTGCCTCGGTATGTAGAACTTGAGCTGGTTGCGAGCGTGGCACGAGTTGGAGAAATGTTTCTAAGTTAGTTTGGGGGCATAAGCATATTAAGTGACTAGTTGGGTCCCCTGCAGGCACAGGATAAGTGTGTGAATTGCCGCCAGGGTGCGTGGTCGAGTGGAGCTTACAACCCGTCGGGTGAAGCATACGTGAGAGCCTTAGGAGCAATAAATGAAAACAACTTTAACAGGATATGGATAGACTGTCAGTTACTCAAGCTCCACGTATACTGGTCGGGCTATGATAAAGATCAGCATTGATCCAGCACTGACTGATGGAGACTATATGGGCTGGTTAGGTGTCCCCCTTTTTTAGCGTTCCCTGTGTTGATCTGAATATTTATACAGGTGGATTCTCTTTGCATCACAAGATGGTGTGTGATGACATGGATATCAGGGACTGTGCCCTGTCAGGTGTATATGATTGATATACTTTTTTCACAGACGCAGGCACTAGCAACGGTCGTGCTTTGCAGAGCAGGAAGGCGAAAGTAAAGACGTTAGAACGCCCCTGCGACTGGTTGGTGGCTGGTATGTGGGCCCATAGCTCCAACTAGGTAATGGATCTGAGTTCATAATCCTAACTGTCTCTGGGATGCACTGTGAATATACCTCCCGATGAACTAATCATGCTGTATGTTGTTTCTTTGTGTTTGTCAGTCCTTTTTAAAGGTGTGTGTCCAGAGAAGGTGATCCTTGACCCCTTCTTGCCCTGATGAATTTGCCACAAAATAATTGGCAATGAAACATGTTGGCCGTCATTACCAAGGTATGCAACATGCTGTGTTTTTAAACAGCGGGATAGACTCCTAACCAGAATAACCAATTATTTGAGAGTCTAAAACCCCCCTTTTTATTGTCTTTGTTCGCACAGTTTGTGTGTTTTTGTTCTCACACTACACCGTCTTGTGTTATGTGTTTTTTCTCACTGGACACTGCACACTTTTCTTAAGAGACAGTTACCAATGATGAAATAGACGTGGGCAAGCTGGTGAGAACCAACCAGTAGCTCCTCTGGTGGTGCGCACGTGAGGTACTTTCTCTTTCTTTACACATTTTTTCACCTCTTTTTTTCACGACTGAGGGTTTGTGTAGAGTTAATCAATCTGTGGACTGACTTCACACTTCCTTTGTTTCCCCTTTCTTGGCTGACCTACACAATTTTTAATATTGTAGCATACTGGATGGGGCGATATTATATAATATAATGAGCGTTGGAGGTTTTTGACAAAGCATTCTCCCTCCACCCGTTCCAGATCAAAAATAAATGTTTGCTACTGGGTGCCAGGACTTTTGTGTTGAAACTATAGTTGATTGGAGAGTGTTCTGGCACGTCTCTCCTCTTTAGCTCCTCTTGTTTGATTTAAATATATTATGTGACAAGCAGGGCGCATGAGGGGCCTATGGGGCAGTGGAAAGGAAGAGGAATGCGGGTTGGTAGGAGTACTAAATGAGAAAACCCAATATTGTTAAAAGAGTGTGTGTGTTTTTGTCTGTGTGTATGTAAACATTCCTGCTGAAATCCGACTAACATCTCACAATACCCAACTGAAGTCACCTGTACCCAACTACTTATCAGAAAGAAATTTATTAGGGTGGGTGTAACACTCCAAACACCCCCCCTGAGGTCCGCCCCTGGCAGTAATCCGAAAGGCGTGTGGTTAATATAAACTTTTCTAAGCCTGCAGTTTGTTACCATTTAATAAGGTTATTTAACAGGAAGTATTGTTAGACTGAACTATGTTGCTTGGGTTTTGTGTGTATGTTAAGCATAAGGTATTAAAATTCTAGTATGTACATATTAACTGCCAAGATTAGCAAACAACTGAATATTAAGATAGTTGGTTACCCTGCAATTCCAGAGAAATTGGGTAGAAACTATAAATCCTTTTTGACATGGGAGTGCATTGTGATGAACCTTGAAATAGTTCTTCAAGTCAAGGAGAGAAGTGACAGTGTATAAGTGTTTGAGGTACTACTCTTTTGTGTGTTTAATATTTAGGAATTAAGGGGGAGGAGCCTAGCGCTTGACCAAGATGGCCGCGTGAGCCTTGAGCTCCCGCGACCCTCGCGCCCTCCTGCAATTATCCTGTCCTAAATCCTGGTTTTCATGCACGGAATCCTGCAGATGAGTCACAGCTGGGGCGATTGACGTTGTCCGAGGTAAGATCGCCCACCGGGAACCGAAGTTGTGCATGGCGGAAGATTGCGGCCTACCTCCGAAGGATGCCAGGGGCTCGCGTTGGCAGGATGCCCGGCCACTAATTGAACAACAGCGGCCTTGGGAGGTGTGAACTGGCGGACGGGTGCCGCTGCACTTTCACTTTCGCTTTCTCGCCGTTTGCTTGCTCTGGCCCGGGAGTGCTTCATGCCGATCCCCTGATATCTGGAAGACCTGCACTCGACCCTGGCTGGCTGTTGAAGTCCTGGTTGACCCTGTTTCCTCTGGCTGAGCGAGGGACGTCTTTTTGTAACTGACCGCCCTGCTGTTCGAGATGTCGGCCAAACCGGAGGTAGACAAGCCGAAGTCTAAGGCTACCAGGCGGGAAGGCTATACCCAATCCAACAATATGGATCGCTATGCCCAGCAGAAGGGGTCGCCTGGTGGATCCGGACAGTCGCTGGAAGCACAGAAGGCCGATCCATCCCCAGCCTCGGAGTTATCATTGCAGGATGTCAAGGGGGCGATTGAGGGGATGCAATCATCGATTGGGCGACAGTTCGAGGCCCTGGCGCACAAGGTGGACATGATTTTGGTTGATGTCAACTTGATTCGCGCGGACCTGGGCAAAACCAATGAGCGGGTCAAGTCCCTGGATCTCAAGACTACTGGCCTCGCGGATGATGTCTCGGAACTCCAGGTTGAGGTTCGCAAGTTACGGACTGCGAATGACCTCTCCGCCCGCCGGCTCGAAGACTTTGAAGGTCGGGCCCGGCGCAACAATGTGCGCCTTATTGGGGTCCCGGAAACTTCGGAGGAGCTCTCCGTGGATTTACTCGTCGAGGACTTGGTGGTGAACCATCTTGCGCCTAAGGGCCTCAGCAGGTTTTTTGCGGTTGAGTGGGCTCACCGAGTGCCTGGCGGGAGGCCTAAGGTGGGAGCCCCCCCGCGGCCGATTGTCGCCCGGATCTTTAATTTTCGAGACCGAGACGCTATCCTGCAAGCATCGAGGGTGACAGGCCCGGTGCCTTTTCAGAATGCCTCTGTGAGCTTTTATCCTGACTTCACCCAGATGGTGCAGAAGCAAAGGCAGAGTTTCCTGGGGGTGAAGAGGCGGCTTAGGGAGATGGACCTGAAATATGCCATGCTTTTCCCCGCCAGGCTACGTGTGGTGTATGAGGATCGGACTTTCTTCTTCGAATCGCCGGACATGGCAGGGGACTGGTTGGATGCGCTCCCTCGGCGACAGCCCGGCGGGGACCGCGTGGTTGGAGCAGAAGGCGACCGGGATGGACAGGAGTGATACCTCTGGTGTCGGTCTGTTTTGACTCAGCCCCAGACAGTGACTAGCACCCTACTGCAGTAATGGGAGGGCGGCGGGGGGAAGATAGGAGCTCTTTCCTCCCTTGGGGTACTTTTTGTAGATTTGTTTTTGATAGGGCGACAGGCACACTGCAAGTTGGGGGGGCTTTGCAAGCTGACGCAGGGGTGCAGGGAGGGGGGGGATTTGGGATGTTGGGGTTGTTGTTGGGGTTTTTTTTTTGCAAGGCGTAGTAATTGTTGTCAGTATTGTCCGATTGTGGTTCTCCGGGGGGGGTGGAGGTCTCTTTGTGTTTGGGGATAGGGGCTTAAACATAATTAGCTGGAATGTTAATGGCTTAGGGGATCGTATTAAACGGGGGATAGTCCTACAATTCTTGAAACGGACCTCGCCAGATGTGGTCCTCTTGCAGGAGACCCACCTTATAGGGAATACGTGTTATGCACTTAATAGAAAGGGTTATAAATTCATTGCTCACTCGGGGTTCTCCTCGGGCTCCAGGGGTGCGGGCATACTTGTTAGAGCTTCCCTACCATTTGAGGTTGACTCCACCATTGCTGATGATAGGGGGCGCTTTGTGGCTGTGGCGGGGAGGTGGGAGGGCAGAACGTTGGTATTGGTTTCTGTTTATGTCCCTCCTGCCCTGCAGGCCTCCACGTTTGCTGATCTGGGCAAGGCCTTGTTGGAACTCCCTGAAGGGATGCTGGTGGTGGGAGGAGACTTCAATGCGGTTGGATCTGGATTGCTCGATAGGTACCCGCCCAGGGACACCGGGGGGGCTCAGAAGTGGCTTCCCGACTTTATAGATACTTTTGGCCTGGTAGACTGTTGGAGGCTACGGCACCCCACTCAGAGACAATATACCTTTCACTCCGGGGCCCACGGTAGTCTGTCTCGGATTGATTACTTGCTCACTCTGGCTGCGCACGCCTCATTGGTATCTGAGGCTAGGCACATGGCACGGGGTATATCCGATCACTCGCCGGTGTGGGCCCGTCTGGATATTGGCCGGGTAGTGGGGGGCAGGGTGGCTCCCATTAACCCCTGGTACTTTCGTGACCCCAAGCTGCGCAGTGCGTTGCTGAAGGCAGTTGATCACTATTTTCAGGATAATCAGGGTTCAGTTGAATCTGCGGTGTCCTTGTGGGAAGCGTTTAAGACCGTATTGAGAGGGGAGGCCCTTTCCTTGGTAGTGGCCGCCAAGCGGCGGAGAGACGCCGAGGTGACACAAGTTGAGGACGAGATTGCGGCTTTAGACGTGGCCTTGGAGGAGGAGGTTGCAGCGGCCACACTGCATAATTTGAGCTTGAAGCAATTGGAATACAGGGATCTGGTGATGAACGCTGCCAAGACCCTCAATAGGGAGCAGCAGGGTCGATTGTACGATGTCGGTGATAAGGCCGGGAAACTGTTGGCGTGGTTGGATAAAAAATAGCGTGTTAATCGAGTGGTGCCGGAGTTGTCGATGGATGGGGGAGAGGTTGTCACTGACCCCGACGGTATAGTCCAGTGTTTCTCGGACTATTTTCGTACGGTATACACCTCGGTTTCTGATAGGCCGACTGAGGACTCGTGCGACCTTCTGCGTGATATTGCTCTGCCCTGCCTTTCTGCCATAGATAGGGATGACCTCGATGGGGATATAACTGTTGACGAAGTGGCGTGTGCTATCCGTGCGTTGCGCTCGGGTAAGGCCTCGGGCCCAAATGGTTTGCCGATTGAGTTGTATAAGCTTCGTCCGGATAAGTTGGCTCCTCACCTGCGCGCCATGTTCGTGGAGGCGCGGGTGAATGGGTTTCTTCCGCTCGATCAACGACTGGCGACGATTGTGGTAATACACAAAGACGTAAGCCCCGGGATAAGTGTGGTTCCTATCGGCCGATATCACTTCTCAACGCCGAGCCGAAAATCCTTGCCAAGATCCTTGCTAACAGCCTGGTCCGGGTGCTTGGAGATTTGATCCACCCGGACCAGTCGGGCTTTATCCCGCACCGTAACACTGCACTGAATCTTAGACGCCTTCATGGAGTGATTGCTAGGACGGGCACGATGCGAGAGCCGGCCATTGTGGCGGCCCTCGATGCCACGATGGCTTTTGATGCGGTGGAGTGGGCATACCTGTGGGCTGTGCTAGCCAAGTTCGGCTTCGGGCCTGGCTTTGTAGGCTGGGTGAGGTTGCTTTATGAGGGGCCCCTTGCTAGCGTCGTGGTGAACGGGCGGGTGTCGACACCGTTCGAGCTCGGGAGGGGCACCCGGCAGGGCTGTCCCCTGTCGCCGTTGTTGTTCGCCCTTGCTCTTGAACCGCTGGCGGCGTGGATACGATGGCACCCGGATATACGTGGGATTCGTTGGTCGCCTGACCACGAGGACCGTATTTCGCTTTACGCCGACGATATTCTGTTATACCTCACCTCGCCTAAGAAATCTCTCATAGTGGTTTGTGACATCTTGACTTCTTTCGGTAGGAACTCTGGTCTTGTTATTAATTGGGGAAAGTCATGCTTGTATGTCCTGTGTGGTGATGTCCCGCCTGTCCCGCGAAACTGCTCGATCCAGATCGCCCGGCAGGGCTTTTTGTATTTAGGGATCTATATTTCCACTGACCCCACTTTACGATACGAGAAAAACTTGCTCCCTCCCTTGGCACGTTTGCGGCGGGACGTGGCGGGCTGGCGGCGGTTGCCGCTTTCCCTCCTTGGCCGCGCCGCCCTGTTTAAAATGATGCCTCTTCCCCGTTTCCTCTATGCCTTGCAGAATACCCTTGAATTGGTCCCGGCCAGTTATTTCCGTGAGGTCGAAAGCCTCCAGCGCGCGCTATTGTGGGAAGGGCGTCCGCGCATACTGGGCTGGAAGGGTAAGCTTACCCTTGCCACCCCGTTGTTTGACTCCGATATTCTGGGAAAGCTTTGGCATACAAAAGGGTTTGAGAAATGGGACCTGATCGGTATATCCAGGGTTGGAGACCTTTTGGTTAAGGGTAGGGTGAAGTCATTCGAGGAGCTGCAGAAGGAATATGAGCTAGGGACCACGGAGTTCTTCCGATACGCTCAAGTGTGTCACGCCTTGCGGTCAGTCCTTGTAGAGGGGGAGACGGTGCCTGAGTCCTCTCCGTTAGAGGACCGGATCCTGGATGGCCATATGCCAGAGAGTACGATCTCTCTCATTTATAAGAAACTAATTAATGTTCGGGCAGATCTTCTTCTAGGGTTGCGCGATCAATGGACTAGGGATGGCCTCGAATTAGATGATGAGGATTGGCAGTATGCAGTTTCTTCTCCCAAAGAGGTCGCGATCCCTGCGCGCCTGCGGCTGGTGCAGCTTAAAATACTCCATAGAGTTTACGTGACAGGGCCTAGGCTGGTCCATATGGGTTTCTCTGAGGAGGGCTTATGTAAGAGAGGCTGTGGTATGGTGGGCACCTTCCTACATATTATTTGGGAATACGGTGCGATCATGGAGTTCTGGAAGCGAATCCACGATGTGATGGGGGAGGTGACGGGCATCGTCATGCAGCCGGAGGCGCGGTGTTGTCTCCTGAATGTTTGGGGTCCTACTGACCACGACGCGGCACAGACTCAGTGGGTGACCCTAGGGAACATGGTAGCTAAGCGCGACATCGCTCGCCTGTGGGGCTCTACTAGGCCTCCTACATTGACAGCGTGGATGGAAAACATGGATTGGAGCATGTTTAGGGAGAAGACAGTGTATTGTGCTCGAGGGCGCCCCCGGAAATGGCACACCGTATGGGGGCGATGGAACCAGTACAGAGGGGGCATATGCCTGCCCCCAGACCCGGACCCGCCTGAGGAGCAGCTCTCCCCTTAGCATTCTTTCCGGCTTTGTATTCTTTGCTGGTATGTGTTTGCCTTCTTGAGTCTCTGCCTTCCCCTCCTTTCCCTTACTATAGACCTGTGTCTGATGGACGAAATGGGGCTCGCTCCCCCTGATGGGAACCCTTTTTGTGCTTTAAGTACTTATCGCCTTGCTTGTGTTTAGGTTTGGGTTTGGGTTTATTTAAAACAGAACCTTTTGATTCTCCTATCAGTGAAATGTGGACGCTCGCTTGTGTTGTGTTTCTAAAGCTGCCGTACCTCCGGGTTGTCGGCTAAATAGCTGTGTCCCTGACTTAAAAGAATAAAGGTTTTTTTTAAAAAAAATAAAATAAATAAATATTTAGGAATTAGAAAATTCAACATCAAAGTACAGAGAGTTACACAAAAATATTGCTATGGTATATCCATTCACTATTTGAATAAATCATAAAACCATTTATGATGAGTTACTAAAGATTAGGGGTGGGTGTTACTCCTGTAATTTGCTGTAGCATAAGTATGTAAAGTTACTGCAAAATTACCCATGGTTAGGCAGAATTATGCGAGGAGCATAACCCAGCATTTAGCTCAATTTGCTTAATGCAAGATGCACCCTTCCATCCAAAATGGACCCGAGCATGCATTTTGTGCTAAGAAAATAGCGCTAAATGCAACAGAACACAAACAGCAAAAGCCGCTTGGGCTCGCTAAGTTAGCTATTCCTGTGCTTCTGCTGTAGGATATTTGTGCCAAATAACTAATAATTACGCAAACGAGTATAATCGTATAATTTCTCTTAATTTTGCGTCAAAAGAGTAATATCAATTATTGACATTACTCCAGCATAATTAAAATTTCACCCCAGGCCTACTTAAGATATCTCTTTGTCTAATATCCTTCACTTCATCCTGCATAAAACTCTTACCCCAGAAGTGACAAGTCAGAGGGATGAGGTCCCTTGTCTCTGTTTTCCCTCTCTCATTCCATCTCCCTTTCTCCATGTCTATCACTGACCCTCCTATCCTTTTCTATGTGATCACTGGTGGAGGTAAAGAGGGATTGAAAAGCTGGATTCCAACCACAAAGGTTGCTGCACCCTGATTGACAACTGAGACATCAACAAATCTGTTAACATTAAAGTCATAGAGTATAAGTAGTAGTAAAACACTGTTCTCTGGTTGACAGAGATCCCGAGGAATACACGGGACGCTCGGCGAACTCACTACGGTTCTGAATTTGGTCATACCAAACGGCTTATGCTGTCGTCCGTTTTCATTTTGTGGGTACTAATATTGGCAGCGCCGTACCTAGCGCTTACCGTTGTTCTGGATACTCTGACCAGACATTCTCTGGATCTGAGACTTGGAACTATTTGAATACACAGAAACAACGTTTGTCGCGTGACCTACCGGGTCGGAATTATCACCGGTTGAGAGGTCTAAACACCCATCACACTTGCAGAAGCCCTGAAGAAGTCAAGGGTGTCACTACCCACTGACAAAACACGTGTTGGCTGGTTTTGCGCAGGAATACTGCATAAAAAAGAACCACACTAGATAAGGACTACATCTTTCTTCATTTGTTAACTTCAAGAACAGCGTTTTACTACTACTTATACTCTATTGCGTGTGCATAGGATTTGTTGATATCTATCGTTTCGGACCACCTGGTCCTTGTTCGGGGGTTTAAGGGGCTATTTCCCCCACCTGTAGCACCGCATTTACTTTGTGTCAAACGTGTACTTGTCACGTTATTTGGTTTAGAACCATTGTAAACACCGGTGAGAATTAAAAAACCCTCCTCCTTTTCTGCCTTGACAACTGAGACGTTTAATCAAGACACCTCAAGAACCTCACAAGTGATACTACTTCAGCTTTTCTAGACGGCTTTGAAGCTATCGACGGAGCTGAAACTCAATCAGATAACATTTACCCATTGCTCTAGTCTAGGTTTTTGACCTATTTATGAATCATAGAATAGAACCCAAACCAGTTCACAGACAAACTCTTGAACCTTATGCAATGTATTTGGGCTCAACACATTGTAATGATTAATTTCAGAATCACCATCATTACACTATTCATTTTAAAATCCTACAGTTTTTAAGATCTTTGATAAAAACAATCCCTTTACAAGAAACGACCATGGTGCGACACTCGGTTATAGTACTTTTAGTCTCATGTTACCATCATCTCCCATGAACTCAATTGTCTGCCCAACCAAACCACTGCTAAGAGTTGACGTGATCTGGGAGGTCCACTTTGTCGTCATCACCAAAGATCCCGACTCACTGCCTCAGCTTGGATACTGCTAAATGGTGCGCACAACTTCAAGGATCTAGGAAAATTACAGAGACTAATCAGTTTAGTGTTTTAATTAAAAGTCATGGATGAAAATACTTGAATCAGTCTTAATCCGTAAAAAAGGCCCCTGGAAAGCACTTCCTTCAAAGTGCTCTAGCTCATTTGTACTATTATTAAAAGTTATAAAAATGACATGTAACCGTATGCAAATCAATCTTGGTTCCTCCCCTTCTCCAAAACAAAGCAGTCCATTTCAAACTGCAAAGTGCTGTCCCTTCTGAAGTGGAACGCGTGTGACTCTATACGTCGGGCATGCCCTGATGAAGGCCCGAAGCTTGCTGTATTGGGGCTCAAGCTGCTCAAACTCAGTGAGGCCAAAGACGGTCGAAATGGCTTCGACGTTGCTTGTTTTCTTGTCTATAGGGGATGCAGAGTAGTTGTTAGGGTGGACGGCTCTTTTTGGAACAGGGTCACACCTGATATGAATAGGCTTGATACCCTCTGTAATGGAAGCGATGATCCAAGATGATTGTAATGGAATATTACCATGTGGAAGCCCCAGCCGGGTATGTCTTCCTCACCATACAGTGTCACTCCTGTTTAAATCACTTTTTCCTCTGTGTCTCAGTTCCCTTTGCTATATAGATCATTGGAGACACTTAGTATTGTTCTCACCACAGGCAAAATAAATACAGGCCATTTACATTTACCTGTTGTTCTTATCACATCCGTTTCGTTCTCCAATTTATCATTTGGCCGAATATCTATAAGCTTATTCTGTATATTTGATTCTAGTTCCGGAGCTCGTCTTCTTGTTGACCCTTTATTTTATACCCACCAAGAAAATAATTTAGGTCTGGGCAAGAATAAACACACTTCTGTACTTTGCCAAAGCCCGTACTGGAGACACGTGAAGATGTGAGCGGAAGAAGTCAAGCGAAAGGGAGAACAGGAAGTAGAGAAGAGCGCCACAGGAAGTAGAACGAGAGCACCAGGAAGTAGGCTACAACGCGTAACGGATTCCTCTATATTTGTCTCCCTACATCAGCATTGATGTAAAGATTGTGGCAGGAGGAGACCAGGCCACTGTCCAGGCTACAACCAACCCCTCTTTTGTCCTGAATAACATTTGAAATACCATTACATATACTCAAGAAAACAAACATTAATTCTGGTGTCAAAGTTAATGAACATGTTACATGTTGGCTTAGATGCTGAAGGGCCACATCAGCTGCATGCTAACCCTCCCGATTCAGGCGGGAGACTTCTGATTTCAAGGCTAGTCTCCCACCTCCTGATTCCTGCATGCAAAAACCTGATTCCTCTGCGGGCTTCAGCCGACAGGAACTGGTGTTGTGCGATTCAGAGTATGCAGTGCCTGTAACCTGCTCCTGCGGGCCAGTCAGTGATGTAACGAAAGTTGAAGGGGCCTCCCTGAAAGGTACACAGAGGGGGCCCGCTCCGGATTTAATCCGGAGCTCTCAGGTGTGAGTACAGTGCTGAGGGGGCCCTCTGCAGCTCGGGCCGCCCCCCGCACTGCAGGTGATGCGGGGGGCCTGTGTTACGCCCCTGGGGCCAGTGCGCATCATTTCGGTCACGCTCTCTGTGCCTGCCATAGTTTTTTCTCAATGCTCTTGACAGGTAAAGAAAAAAAACCATATTTCATATTTTCATTTAGTCCCAGTACATGACAATAGACCCGATAGAAGTCAATGAGAGGAATACATTCTACCGATTCTTTAAAAAAAATCTCCCACTTTCCTCTTCCAAAATGTTGGCACGAACGCAGCTCATGCTTTTATTTCAACAACATATGGAGGAGAACGGAGGTTAACTTAACTCCCTTGTTGGAGGGCCCCTTGTATACTGGTTGCATGGTTTGGTGACCAGCAACAAAGCCTGAGCTCTGGAGCACTTCTTGATGATAGTCACACCCCAACGACAGACTATCGGCTCCTCTCCCAGCCTTAAATTGCAACATGGCTGGGCGAGATGACCTTTGACTTTTCACCTTTCACTCGTGACGTCTCAAATGTAACTTCCAAGGTCATACATACCCCCCTTCCTCACGTCCTACCGGATCTGTTAGTGCTGGCCAGGTGAATCTACTGTTTCTGCTGTTGAATTGTTTGCGAGGCCTTGTGCAACATTTATATTTTAAAAGGGCCACAGAAGCACATTTTCACAGAAAAGAAAATGAGCAAAATGCGGGCAGGGGCTTCTGGTTAACATTTCATATTTAAGCACCCACCACATTTACTGCCTGCGTTGATTTTTACTTATTTTTTGCTTTAGTTCTGAAATGCCAGTCGGGCAAGCAATCTGGCACACGGTTTGCCACATTGCAAATTATTGGGCTTATCTTCTAGTTAAGATTTGCAGCTCACTTTCTGCGAATCAAGTTGTATTTTCCACAATTTTGTTTTTACTTTTATTTTTTGGCTCCTCTATGTACGTTTTTTCAGCAACTTTTTGCTTAGCACAAAATATCAGTGAATTGCTACATGACGAGCCCTGCGCCAAAATCCACCTAATTTGAGCGGGTTTTTTTAGAATTGAACCTGCCTCGTGCTACTGATGCCACCGACTAATCTTTGGCAGTCTGCATGTGGTCGTAATGCAGCACACGCCAGACCCAGCAGAATGGCACAGCATTATAAAATGTTCCCTGTGTCATTGTTTGGATACAAGAATTTGATGTGAAGGGGTTAGTTAGGTCTTTCTCTTTTGTGGATGGTGACTCAGCTACTGCTGATGTTTTGAGCAGCAATCGACACAAACACGGGATTACATTTGAATAACACCCTCCCTTCAGTCTCACAAGAGCCCGTGCATGTGACGAGCTGTGCCCGGGGCAATGCGAGGAGAGCAGCGTTGTCCGCTCCTTGCCACCCTCACCATTAGAGAGTCCAAATGACAACTCTTTGGGCCAAAAATGCTTTAAAACCTATGTATACAGAGGTAAAATGCGGTAATGGAATGCCTCTTTCTACATGTTCACCCCCACATTTTTGGACTGATGCTGCTGGTTTTTCGACTCTGAGAGTGCACTGAGGCCTGCTAGACAGACCTCAGGGCCAGTGTGCTAACTTCTAACCCCTCACAAAGTGTATGCCTAAATGACTACCCCCAATTGGCAGAGACTGGCTTACTTATATGTCCCTAATATATGGTGCCCATGGCACCTAGGGCATGTAAGGCAGAGTGCACCCACCCACCCCAGTGCTGCAGCCGATTGTGCCACCCTATGTGTGAGAAAGGGCAGAATGGCTCCCAGCCTGCTGCTGCAGACTGGACAGGCAGTGAGCATACTCTGCTAGCTTGACTTTGCCACTCAAACCAATAATGGCAAAGTCCCCACTTCCTGTGACAATATATGCAAGTAAGGCCTGTGGAGGCCTAAGGCAGGGAGCTCTATATTATCGCGTAGGACATGTATTTTATATGAATGTATGACGTTACAACGCATACATTTACAACGCATGCCTTTACAACGCAGTTTTTACATCGCAACATCCTTTACAACGCATTCTTTTACATCGCGTGCCTTTACATCGCATTTTTTAGAAACTACCTTTACAACGCATTCCATTACATCACATTATACCATTACAACGCATACCATTACATCACATTTAAGGTAAGTGTTGGATCGCGTAGGGGTAATTACTATTCTAACTCCAGTGTGTGCAACAGTAGGGTAAGTGTTGGATAGTGTAGGGGTAAAAAATACTATTCTAACTCCAGTGAGTGCAACAGTAGGGTAAGTGTCGGATAGTGTAAGGGTACTATGCATTGTAATGGTATGCGCTGTACTGACATGCGATGTAATGGCTGCGTTGTAATGACATGCGATGTAAAGGATGTTGCGATGTAATGACTGCGTTGTAAAGGTAGAGCGATGTAATGACCGCGTTGTAAAGGTTGTTTCCCATTTTATATATATGTCCTGGCAGCAACGCTTCCAAATTGCCGTTTTGCTGTGGGAGAGTTAGTAGCCCCATTGGCTAACACAGAGTTGCCGACTGACCAGTCATCCTTGCTAACTTCTGAAGGGGACTACTGAGATGGACAATGAAAGGTATCACATTAATTGTGGCATAAAACTCGACTTGATGCCCAAGTCAAATTTAATGTTACTATTACAGAAACCCAACTTTTAGAAAGTTGCCACTCTGTGGCCCAGTTTGTCCAGTGGCCTCACAGGGTCGCTGGCCACCATGCAGCTTTCTGCCCTTCTGGGGAGTAGTGTGAAAAACTCCCAGGCTTAGGAACAAGAGCAGCCTGCTACAGGGCGAGGTGACCCCTTCCCCTCTCAGGAAGCCACTCAGGGTAAAGCCCAAAAGGTGAGCTTCACAGGCGCAGCATACTTTGGTGGGCAAATGGCTATGCCATTCTTGAGGGGTTGCCCTTTATTCTGGTAGACAGGCTGACGGTGGGAACAGAGGTGAGACCAGTGTCCAAACCAGTTTTCTTGTGGGTGTGTATCCCCCAGGTACTCACACCTCTAGTGTGTGCTACCAAGCTCCTATCATCTGAAGAAGGATCCTGACATCTTGAGAGTGGGCAGACTAGTGCACTCTGGGATTGCTAGATGCCACATATAGCCGGAAAGCCATCACCAAGAGGGCGTGGGCCTAGTAGCCCATTGGCAAGTGACTGCATCATCCTCCCAGGGCACTTTCTGTGAATAAATATGAGACCTCTGGCACTCTAGACCTCAGTTCACACCGGAACTGGAGAAAGGACTGAAAAAGAACTGCTCTGCTGACCCCTGGGCTTGGCAAAAAGAGGCTGCACCATCTGCCGGACTGCACCTGCCACACCTTCGGCTATCGAAGTGAGGACTGTGCGTGTGGCTCCTAGCTGAGAGAAAGGTTGTTTCCAAGCCCCAAATTAAAGATGAGACTCCAAGGGTCAGTCGGCTGACCCCTGAAACCAGCACCTGGGCATAACAAAATTGAAGTAGCCCAACTCGGCAAGTCAGTAACCACTTTGGAAGAATCACCACTGACTGCCGCTGGACGCCCTAAGAGTTCGATCTTCAATGACTAAAAGTTGCACCTGAGTCATACTGACCCGGGAGTGTCATCTGAGTTCAGATTGGTCGCCCAAGAGGGACACCATCCTTCACCAAAGATTATCGCTTGGACAGCTGTGTATGGAGACTGGTAGCCCAGCCGCAGCTGGCCTTCCACTGTTTCAAATAGAACTCAAGCCACTGTTTCAAATAGAACTTCAAGGGACCCTGACATCTGTGGCCAAAGCCGCTCCACCTGATCCGAGGACCGAGGTTTAACTGCAAAAGCACCTTCATCAATCGCACAGCATCCATAGCATCCTTGAGCATCTTCCATGTTCTACATCCTCAGCATCAGGACCACCCTGTTGACGTTTCTGGCAATCATGCTGTAAAGTTTGGATCTTGACTGGAAAACGCTTTCGTGCCCAGATAATTGTCCAAATACTCCTTATTGGCCTCCCAAACTTAATCCCTGCTAAATGTGGTCACCCAAGCAGGGCCAGAGTAGTTGAACACAACCCTTGAAAACTTTTCAAAAGTTTACTAACCTTGCGGTTACCAATGTTTGTTTGCAGTTGAACTGAGATTTAGGTTTTCTTTTAAAATCTGTATCGCCGGAACCCTCCAGTAGATTTTGCTCATCTTAGATGCAAAAAAATTATTAAAATGTAGTCTATCTCTATATACTGGTGCTGGATTTCTCTTGTGTTGTGTGGCTTTCTTATTTCGTTGTTTGATACTGTCAAATGCTTTACTCTAGTTGGCTTGTTTAAACCTTGCTGCTAACAGCCATAGCTTCCAAACGAGCCTGACTTGGGCCCAATACAGTTTTTGGGAGTGTATTACACGGTAAGGCTGCACAGCCATACCATATAACGCACCCAATTTCTCACAAAGGCATGCAGGTAGGAACTTGCAAATGACTCCATCAGCATGTCTATTGGGCATTGAACGCTTAATGTCAAGGTTGTAGCTTCTATTGGTGTAGCAGGTGCAGTGGCACCGGGGTCCAGCGGCCTGAGGGGCCTACTGAACCCTGATTATTGCTGTATTTTATAATTAAGCTGCAGCCTGGGGGCTTTCTTTCATCCTTGTATGATACACTGGCTATGCTGCTGCCTTCAATACAAGAGTGAAGATGCTTGCTAAGAGCAGGTTGATGGTCCACTAGCTGGCCAGGAAGCCGCTGGTTATTGAGGACTGAATATGGTTGAATGTTCGACAACATTTCTTTTTTTCTTTTTTATCAGTCATTACAAAAACATTTCTGATAACAGTGGCTAAAGATGGTAGTGAGAAAGAAAAACACACCGTTTGGCACTAAAGAGAGAGAGAGAGTGTGACAGAGGGAAAATAGAGGGAGAGCAAAAAAGAGACAGAAAGCTAGAATAAAATTAAGCGCAAGTTAAGGGAGGAGAAGAACAAAATGAGAAGGGTGGACAGGATGACAGAGAAGGAGGAAGAAAGAATATGGAGAGAATATGAAAGAGACTTTGATGAAGAAAAATAGTAGGAAGAGGGAATGGGAGGGAGAAATTAAGAGAAAAGAAGCAAAAGGGGTTGAAAAGGAGGGAGGAGAGTTAACTAGAAAGTGAGAAATGGAAAAGGAGAAAGAGTGGAAAACCATGGCAGAGAAAAAGAGAGCATGAAAGAGTGTGTAAGGAAGATACATATGGGAATATTGAGTGCAGGGATAGAAATAAAAAAGACATTAAGTGTGAGAAGTAGATAGAGAGGATAAAAAAGAGTTGAACTTACTCTTAGAAGTATAGTTGAGGTGGACAGTTCTCCTGGTAGCTGTTTTGATCCCCCATAAAATAACCCACCCTGCCCCATGGGAAAGCAAGGTAGACGACAGAATAGGAAACCCATCGCGGGTCAGCACCTCGGGGATGCTGGCTTCTGCACCGGGCTTAGAGATAATGCACCCTGATGGGTGTTCTGGATATGTTCTTCAGGACGATGGTGAACCAAGGAGTGGCATTATTTTCCTTCTCGATCTATCTGTATCCGCAAGCTCAAATGATGGCAGTATTTTCAATAAGACTGGATTGTCAACCACTTGAGTTGCAAGCGTGTAGATGTGGTCCCAGACAATTGTTTAAAACAGATCGCACCAATCAAGTTGGGTTATTTTCGCATTTTCCAAGGTGGTTACATAGTGCCAACCTACTATATGTTGGTCCCCGAGGCTCACAAGTTACAATTGATGTTGACACGCCTACTTATCACTTTCAAGGCACTCTTGTACGTAGAGTACGCAGAAGCAAAGATGGAGGCTCTTTTAATACTTTCAGTTAGCGCTTTATTGCTCTCCAAGAACGGTTAGGGTTGGCCGCCTGCCCAAGACTGGCAACATGGAGGTCACCTTGCTTGCACTCAAGCACTGATGCTAACCTGTCAACATTCAAGGTCCCAGTGACAACTGAAGCCTTCACCGATGCTTGTTCTTTTGTGGAGCGGGGAAATCACTCAGCAGCTGCTTGATATAATATAGATCCCTCACCTAGTCATCCTGGAGTTTAGATTTCCATAAAGAGATGTCCTTGATCTCCAGCAGCAATGAAGCGCCATCCAAAGCATTCCAGCAAAATGTAGGTAGTTTGTCTTGTACGCTTTGCCATGAAAAGGCATTCAGATGTCTACAGCTTCCTGACTCTGCCTACAGACTCAAGCAACTACTCACGGGTGACGCGTCAGGGGTTGATGGTTCTCCCAAGAAAGTAGGAAGCCTTGTCTGAAACATTTCATTCATAACTGTTCATGCATCCTGTGTTCATTGACTCACACCGAGCCTGTTCGATGGCATTTCTCCCATTTAACACGAAAGGATGCTTTGGAACTAAGGCTTCTTCGAAGGTTTTGAATACATAACTACTTAATCCCATGTAAGATCCAGAGGGTAAGCATTATCTGCATGAGTTTTCCCCTAGACGGGCTCCAGAGAGCACTTCCGGGCTCAGATCTGGTCTCTGGGTTGGGCAGTGCAATGAGGCTATTTACTTGTTCAATGCTGACAGAACTTCATGGACACTTATTTTTTGTTTTTGCGAGTTTATATAGCGCAAACTCAACCCAAACGTATTAGGGTGCTTTACACGAGCACCAGGTACGTTACACAAAGACACCTTTTTTTTTTGGGTAGGCACTGGAATATTAAATGATTTACCCAGAATCACAGGATGTTGAGCTGGCGCCGAGGCTAGAACCTGGTTCCCCAGCTCCAAAGTCGGCAGCTGTGGCCGTTGGGCTACATTTCTCCACTACTAATTTCGATGGCAGATCTATCCTGCTCATTTGTATTTGGAGGCTGCAGAGATCCTTGGTGTATTTGATCATAAAATGGCTTCCACAATTACTGTTTGGGCCTAATCCCTTGACATGGTCCAGTTTGGTCAGCATATGGGTGTGGAGTCAATCAATCAATTAATCAGGGGTTTATAAAGCGCGCTACTCACCCGTGAGGTTTGATTGCTTCCGAGTTTTGAGGACAGAGAGGAGGAGGCACCACCCTCATGCAAGGGTCAAGGAGTTGCACTTGTGACTTTACCTCTTTTCTTGGCTTGCCAGAAGTCAGCTTGAGACCCTTGCAATCAGTGTACTCTGTAGTTGAGGCTTACTGTGGCCTCTTACCCCTGTAACTGTTATTAATGGTGCAGAAGATTTTCATTGCGACCCTCTGTACCCCTGAGAGACGGTGAAGAGTTGAGTGAAGCTGTTGTCTGCTGGCTGTGTAGTGCCTTTACTGCAGAACTCTGTGTGCCACATTCAAGTATCCATAAGTAGAGCTAAGGCAGTCATTTGGCGCCATCTGGCGGTGATGCCTAGTTAATGCAAAAGGCCTGAAAACAACTTTTATTTACCAGGACTCCAAAAGGTAAAATGATATGTTACACCATGCTCTGCAAAGTCCTCACTCTATTCCTCCATATAGTTCCGATATTCAAATGCAGCTGTGGAATTTCCAGCGTTCTGAGGTTCACATAACCGGCTCCATTAGTTGGGATCTCTGGTTATTTATAGCCTGTTGAATTCCCAGGCATGTTTATCACAGCGCTCAATTTTTGATTCTTTATTTTAAGCACTGTTGTGTGCCTGTTATCTATGCAGTGAATGGCATTTGGAAAAGGGCACGCTCTCAGCACTTGCATCATAGTGACAGAGAGTTACCCAACTAAAGATTGCAGGACAGGACTTTGCAAGTCATGGGGCAAAGCAAACATTTGTTGATGCGTCTGTTTCAGCTCTTTGAAGCCTCACTCCTCTTAGGAAATAGATGGCAGCTTTAGAAGGGGGCGGGGCAAGTTAAATATAGAACCGGTTGAAGGCTAAGGAGAGTTGCTAAATAACAGGAGAATCAAAAAGTCTAAAGTGATTGGCATAGACTAAGGAAACATTTATACTTTCAAAGACTTTTAAGTGTCAGGATTGTGAACTGACACAGAGAAAATTTGAGGAGACTGCAGTTGGGGTAAAACTGAGGCCTGCTGAATAGGGCTGGGCACTTTTTTTCTCGAGTTCTCTGTAAGAACCAGAGAAGTACTGGGAAGAACCAGCCTTTTACAGTGGATCCAGTTCTACTTACCACACACTGGAAAAACCTCTCTAACTACAGGTGTTTGTGGACTGCTGTGAGATTGCTTGTCGGCAACTGAGTCAAGGACGGTCCTACCATTAACTAATAGTCAAAACACATTTTCCTCTTTTGATTGGTTGGAAGGGTATCAAATCAGATTGCTGAAATATTGGCCACCCTTTCCGCCAGTAACTGCAGGTCCATGTGTTTTTTTTTCTATCCTTCACTGCTGGCAATCAGAATAGTTGTGGCTAAACCCATGTGACTTTTTGTGGACCGTGGCGATTTGTGATTAGAAGGGACCACCCACCGAGGGGCTTTTGGTGGTTGTTCAAAGCTAATTCCACTAGAAAGATAGAAAGCAATAGAAAAGCCAATGAGTCTCACCTCTGACACCAGGCACAGACTTATTAGCTTTGCCAATGTATGTTTTTTTCCACGGATGGCTGCTACGCTCTGTGGCCATCTTAGAATGATTTTTCTTAAAACAAAATAAAAAATCATTCCAAGGGAGTATATCAGACAGGCTGAAACCCACCTCCCACAACTCACCTTGTTCTTTTATCCACAAAAAGACTTAAAACACTAGATCTCCTTCCAGGAGTGCCAAAGGCTCACAAGTACCTTCCAAAATTATTTACATTTGTTGAGAACATTTCCCCAAGTCCAGTGGTGTCCATTGCATTTTTTGCTGACAAATAGGAGATTCTTTTTAGGTCAAGCCTGGGAAGTGCATGCGCTGCTCTGCGGCAAGCTGTATTGGAGTATGGAATAAAAGCCCTGACCACTCTCTGCCCATATTTGTCAGTAGCTTGTGTCATTGCCCTTCATAAATGCTGGCTTCTGATTCGTTAATAGGCTTGTTAGTCGCTCCTTACTACCGCCTTGTCTTAATTTGTATACCTCCCTTGAGGACTGGCCCTTTTACTTCGGTTGTTACACGGTACATCTTTTTTAGTCTGTAAGCACTATTTTCTTGAATGATTTCTCCTACTGCAGGCACGACATACTTTCCTGCAATATTCAGTGCACCATGCGTGCTTTCACTTTCCGAGCAGCCCGGGACAATGGCGGCTCCTTCTTTGAATAGATCTCGCACTTACAAGAGTTTGAGCTATTGGCATTATAAATGACAATGCCTTTTATTGATGTGTTAATTAGCAAAACAGATAAATAAAAGGCATTGTCATTTACAATGCCAATAGCTTAAATTCTCGCAAATGCGAGACCTATTGCATTGCAAATGCTTGTTCAACTTCCCTTCAGGACTTGGTAATAAATTAGAGTGCTGGCCTGTTAAGACTGGTAGTGTTGGCTGGGATGCCAGATACCTACAGCAGAGTTTTACCAGCTATTTCCCTTTGGATGTCATGGTGTGGATGAGTATGCCTTATTGGCCTAGGAAGTTGTGATACTATTCCACTTTGCATGATGGCCATGGGTTAGAAGTACAACCACTGCATACAATGACACACCTAACCTCTGACTAAGATGTGCACCACAATGAACCTCCTATCCCTACCCACAGGTATAATATTTTAAATAAATATTTACATTGCCTAGAGAATAGAGGAGCTTTTTAGTAACAAGGGCATACAGAACTCTGAATCGTGTCACAGTGCCCCACCTCGCCTCCCAGCAGCCCTTTTACCCTTCATTCTCCTCCATCTTCGCGATACGCCTTTGAGTGTTTGCTCAATATAGGTGGAGCTCGCTGGCGAGCAGACAGGCAGAGCTATGAGTTTGTGGGTTGGCCTTGGGGTGCTACCTCCGCACGCTGCTTGATTTTTGCAGCACAACTATACTCTGGCTTCTAGACTATGGTGAACCCCTCCAGAGAGAGGGAAGGCCAAGTCAGATTTCAGAGTGGGGTGAGGCTGGATGCAGCAGGTTGACAGTAAAATGGGCTTTAGATCTGAGCAACCAAAGTCTGCGGAGGATGTGAAATAACCCTTAGAAGAGAGAACGAAAGCCTATGGTAGACGGGTGTGTGAAAACTACAGGGAAATATCTACGGGGACAATAAGCGTTTAACGCTATGAGTTCTGTGAACTATGTAGGAAGGCCCTGAATTCCTGTGTTCTGAGGTCCTGTGAACCCTAGGAATGCCCCCTTAATTCCTCGTTGATCAAGACCTCTGATGGGAGCATAATGACAAAAGGGTACATAAGCATCAGAAGGTCAAGGCAATCCTGGGTGATAAAATATGTTGTTATATGCATTTGTATAGCGCAATAATCACCTATGAGGGTATCCAGGCACTTCGCAGGTGAAACGGCACCTGCCTCCTTGGAGTGATTATTCAGAGAGCCATGTATTCAGCTTCTTGCAGAACTTGAGAAGTGAAGAAGAGGCCCTGATGAGGTTTGGGAGGTCATTCCATACTTTATAGGCAGTGTTAGAGAATGTGCGGTCTCTGGCTGTTGCTTTGTGGTTGCAGGGTACGTGTGCTAGTGAGAGTCCGCCTGAGCAGAGGTGTCTGGGAAGTAGGTGGAATTATATGCAGCTGTTGAGGTAGGCTGGGCCCGGGGGGGCAAGATCACCGAGGACCAGCTAACCGCCGCCCTCGCCCACAGCCCACCCGCAGACCCAACCGATGCCGCAGCCCGCAACCTCAAACAATGGATCAACGACTGCGCCAACACCCTCGCCCCGCTCAAGAAACCCCCCAACACCCACACCAGCAAGAGAGCCAGCTGGTTCACCGAAGACCTCCAGGCCTCCAAGCGAACCTGCCGAACACTAGAAAAAAACTGGACCCGCGAAAGAACACCGGAAAGCTACACAGCCCACAGGAACGCCACCCGCCGACACCACCAACTCATCAGATCCGCCAAAAGGACCGCCTTCAGAGACCGCCTCGACAACAACGCACACAACAGCAAAGAGCTCTTCAGCATCGTGAAGGAACTCTCCAACCCCAGCTCCAACACCAACGACATCCCACCGTCACAAGACCTGTGCGACTCGCTGGCCACCTTCTTCCATCGCAAGATCGCAGACATCCACGACAGCTTCGACGCCGTCACCACCCCAGCAACAGCCGACGCCCCCGCTCCCACGAACACCACCCGCACCAACCGCCTGCTCGCCTGACCAACACCAACGACTATGACACCATCAAGATCATGAACACCGTCCACTCCGGATCCCCGGAAGACCCCTGCCCACACTACATTTTCAACAAAGCCAGTAGGACCATCGCACCCCACCTTCGGAAAACCATCAACATCTCCTTCGAGACAGCGACCTTCCCGGAGAGCTGGAAGCACGCAGAGATCAACGCCTTACTAAAGAAACCCAAGGCGGACCCCAAGGACCTCAAGAACGTCCGACCCATCTCCCTGCTCCCGTTCCCGGCGAAGGTCATCGAAAAGGCCGTCAACAAACAACTGACCAGCTTCCTCGAAGAGAACAACATCCTGGACCCATCCCAGTCAGGGTTCTGCAGCAACCACAGCACTGAAACTGCCCTCATCGCCGCCACCGACGACATCAGGATCATGCTCGACAACGGAAAAACTGCGGCCCTGATCCTCCTGGACCTGTCTGCCGCTTTCGACACAGTCTGCCACCGCACACTAGGAGCACACCTCCACGACGCCGGAATCCAAGAGAAGTCCCTGGACTGAACCACCTCCTTCCTCTCAGGGAGAACCCAGAGCGTCCGCCTCCCTCCCTTCCGCTACAAAGCCACCAAGATCATCTGCAGCGTACCCCAAGGCTCATCTCTCAGCCCAACGTTGTTCAACGTCTACATGGCACCACTCGCCCACATCGCCCGACAGCACGACCTAAACATCATCTCCTACGCCAACGACACCCAGCTGATCCTCTTGCTCACCAAGGACCCCACACCGCCAAAACCAACCTCCGCGAAGGAATGAAGGCCGTCGCCGACTGGATGAGGAACAGCCGACTGAAGCTGAACTCAGACAAGACGGAGGTCTTCGTCCTCAGCTCCACCCCCTCGGCCTGGGATGACTCCTGGTGGCCGACGGCACTAGGAGCACCCCCTACACCCACCAATCACGCACAAAACCTAGGGGTCATCCTCAACTCCACACTCTCCATGACAAAACAGGTCAACGCCGTCTCCTCCTCCTGCTTCAACATCCTCCGCATGCTTCGCAGGATCTTCAAGTGGATCCCCACCGAAACTAGAAGGACGGTTACCCAGGCCCTCGTCAGCAGCAGACTGGACTACGGCAACGCACTCTACGCAGGAGGCCCGGCCAAACTCCTTACATGACTCCAACGCATCCAGAACGCCTCCGCTCGCTTGATCCTGGACATCCCCCGCCGCAGCCACATCACACCCCACCTGAAAGACCTGCACTGGCTCCCCATCAACAAGAGGATAACCTTCAAGCTCCTCACCCACGCACACAAGGCACTCCACGACATCGGACCAGCGTACCTCAACAAACGACTCCGCCTCTACACCCCCGCCCGCCAGCTCCGCTCCGCAGACCATGCCCTCGCCACCATCCCCCGCATCCGAAGAGTGACCGCTGGCGGCAGATCATTCTCCCACCTCGCCGCCAAGACGTGGAACACCCTCCCGATCCGCCTACCGAAGACCTTCTATCCATCAGGAGAATCCTCACGATCTGGCTCTTCGAACAGTAGCAGCATCCCCCCCCCCCACCCCCCCCGGCGCCTTGAGACCCTCACAGGCATGTAGTTCGCTTTACAAATGCTATGATTGATTGATTGATTGGGAAGCCAGGAACGTTTTAAGAGATGTGGGGTGATAGGGGTGCACTGAAGTAGGCAGGATGAGCCTTGCAGCGGCATATTAGAGCCTGTTCATGTGAAGTTTGTTGTCCAGGAAGATTCCAATATTTCTGACTTGGGTGGTGGGGGTGCAGCTAAGGTCCATTTACCACCAGGTGAAGTCCCAGGATGAGGGTTTTCTTCCAAAAATCACCACTTCAATTTTGTTTCTGTTGAGTTTGAGGCATATGGATTTCATCCAAGTGGCTACCACTGACATGTAGGCAGCAAAGTTGGTTTTCATTGTGGGGGTCTTCTCCAACCAGGAGAGTAACATTTGGGTGTCATCCTCATAGGAGAGTATGTTGACGTTGTGTGATGTGATGAGGTTCGCCAGCGGGGTCATGGAGATGTTGAAAAGTGCCGGGCTGAGCGAAGATCCTTGGGGACTCCGCATATGAGGTTTGTGGTCTTCGCCATGTAGGGTGAAAGGTTGACGTTCTGGATTCTTCCTGTGGCGAAGGAGCAGATCCAGTTGAGGGCAGGGTCTTAGATGCTTGTTTCATGTATTCTTCTTATCAGAGTGGACTAGGAGACCGTGTCTGAGACTGCTGAGAGTTCAACCAGTATGAGAGCTGCTGTATCTTGATGGTCAAGGGTCAGCTTGATGTCTGTGGCTGCGAAGAGAGCGATCTTGTTACTGTGGTTGGGACAGAAACTGGATTGCATGGTGGCTAGAAGCTGGTGTGCATTGAGGTAGTGTGCGATTTGTTTGTTGATGGCATTCTCCATGACCTTGGCTCGGTAGGGTAAGAGAGAGATCAGAGGGTAGTTTGCTCATTGAGTGGGGTCTACTGAAGGGTTCTTTAGTAGTGCGTTGAACCTTGCATTTTTCCAGGCATTCAGTAATGCCCCTGAGGTGATGGAGTTGTTTAGGATGCGGGTGAGGACTTTGCTGATAGAATTAAAGTATAGGAAAACCTGTATCACAATTTCTTTATTCCCCCTATAAAGCTACATATAATATTGACTCTTGATGTTAACACGTTTTAGTAAAATTGAGGAACGACATCGGTCCAAATCAAACCTGGGGATATGTGGGGACAAAAAGAGAACAAACAAGACGTGCAGGACCACTCCAACATTTAATAACTTCCAGGTTGTATTTACCTTTATTTTACTGCAGGCATTTATTATAAATAATACCAGGTTTACAGCTAGTCCAAGTGCATAACAATGCAGGCAAGATATAAAGATGTCTGATTCTCAAAACTGATGACATCATACTAGACCTAAACGGCCCTCAGTGGTTCTCTGAGTTCGGGCTCAGCACTGGATACCCTTGGCCCGAGTTACAAGAGCATTTCAGATGCATAGCATCCCCACCCATTTTGAGTTGTAGTCATACAAGACGTTAGGCTTCAGAGTTTCATCAACTACCAACATGTTCCAGAAGACTATGAGGATAATTCTTTCCTTCATAACCATCTGTATTTATATAAAGTCATCTCTTGTCTCATCTTACTGGCATTTCTTGATATTTACTTTTTGGTGGGTGAAAAAATAAAGTAGAGACCAGTAGATTTCTACATTTATTACAGTGATACATAAGCACTCGCACTTTGGCGTCTTAGTTTTAAAGTACCCACTAGCCATATAAAATAAAGTAATACTCACTGAAAATCATTTGTAATTTAGTACTATCACATGTACACTTCTTCTGCTATTTAAATATCCTATCGACATATTTTCCACTTATTTGTTATTTAACTCACTATACTGTTAATTCGCATAGCAACTGGCCTGGCGGTCATGCTTGATGGTAGTATGGACAGCCTTACTAATAGGTAAGAACGCATGACATGCCATGTTCTACTTCACCGCAACCTATACCATGCTTTTGTGCTATGTGCCGGAAGTTTTTTGGAATGCGAGTTTGGTGCTATATTCCCACAATTAACCTAGGCGCCCACGGTACAGTTGTATTCTTTATGGCACAATATAAAGGTCTCGCTAAACTGTGATGAATGTATTGCAATACCACGGTTTCAGCCCATGAGCCCTGTATGTATACTGGTGTGTGAGCAGCGCCATCTGCTCAAATTCTACTAAGGCACTACTGGCACTTTTTTGTTTGCCTGTTAATCGAGAGTATCAAAGTGGTGAGGTGCAATCAATCGTCTCAACACTGAGCATGATTCTACATTTATGTTGTATTTTCCTGTGCTCATCATATGAATACACTACTGGGATGCGGTGCAATAAAGCATCTCACCGCTGAGAGACTTATAATAATTTCACCCTTTGTGTTTCGTTTTCTATTCTTCTTTCCCCATCTAGGTTGCAACAAGAGCGGTCACTAATTGAGCTTAGGCCACCTTGTAGCTTGTCTCAAGGGGAACCGCCCATTTCTCTTTAGTATGGTTCTTTACTCATTCACGGTTTTATTCACTTCATTGGTCCTGAGGAAGCGCCAGGGATCGTTACGACCATGTGAGGGCCCGAAACATGTCGACCGAAGCACATTATTGCCTAGTCAGTAAAAGCACAACCTACGGGTTTTTTAACCAGCCAGGGGAACCCACACATTAAACTAATTTTGTTTTGGTATCCTCTAGCCAGTTTTAACCATTCACTCACTCACTCACCCTTTCTTACAAACCCTCACACTCTCACACCCTCACTCATCATACGGTGTTCTCAAAAGATCTATGCCAAAGCGACACTTCAGGGGACCCATAGGGCATTGCAGCACCAGTCCGATGAGGAGTAACGCCCGATGATGAAGAATGACATCCCTTGGAGTGTGTGAGGGCAACAAGAGACAAGACTTGGGCTTGCCTCTATCTTGTGGGGTTTAGACCTAGTCCTTTCTGTTCCTTTTTCTATTTCTCCTTCTCTGTGGACAACTATTGTGCCCACACTGTAACAGTTACCCACCGTTTGGTTTGAGTATGGACAGACTATCAAAAGGAGATGAAACATATGTAATTTTATGGGTTTTTTTTAAATAAATAGTCATTAAAAAAATTGCTTTCGGTCTGTATTTATGTATAAGAATCAGTAATAAAAATGGCAAACTGGAATCATCATATAGAATGCTTACACGTTCAATGAATTCCAGTGAGCTGATGTGTGGACTGACTGGTTCTCAACATCTGACAGATGATGATGAGTTGACTAGTGTTGACTAGTGGGGTGAATCTGAATCAGCAGGAGATCCCATGAGTGCAGAGCAGACCAGATCCACAGGCAGGAACACTGTCGAGTGGGACTGCTTTTTAACCACAAGTCCACCTCGGTGTTCGGGCACGTGGGTCTCCATATCACCTATGAGCTCAGTGGAGTAACATAGACCCCTGCGGGGCGACGGGGCCCCCTCAGCATAGTACCCTGACCTGAGCGCTCCTGTCTGACTCCAGAGAGGGGGCCCCTCCATGTACTTGGCATGGTGGCCCCTCAGATTTCGTTATGCCGCTGTATGGACTATTATCTAAATAATCAATTCAACTGCAGGACTGTGTGACATGATGCTTGAACGGTGCCTAGAAGTGCTGAATCGGAGAACTTGTAAAGTTATTTTGCGTGTTCATTATAGCTGTGGCGCAGTGTTTAGTCTAGTTAGGAAGAGATGTAATGGATGGTGTGTGACCAGAGGCGCAACTAGAGCCACATTTCGGGGGGGGCTAAGAAAAAATTTCGGGGGGGGGGGGGCTGAATCTTTTAAGCCATAGGCAGAGTGGAGCTGCAGGGGTGAAACAACAGCGAGGCCTCATTAACATGCAAATGGTCTTTTAAAGACCTGTGAAGTGCTCGGGTGCGGCTGTGTGTGCGCCGGGAAGCTGTCTCATCCCGGGCTGCCACACACGACGTGGGGGGGGGGGGGGGGGCTGAAGCCCTGTGTGTCCAATGGGTGTTGCGCGCCTGTGTGTGACCCATTTATGGGGGTACTGCATCGCTTGTTGCCATGCTAGTATGCACTGTTGGCACCGGGCATGGCATTGGCAAGACCGACAGGTCTGGCCTTTAAAAGGCTGAGCTATTGGCTTGGCCTGGCCAATCCTTTTTTTCCTATTACATGCGTGCACGTGCCAAGACACATGGGCGCACATGGCTGTCAAGCTTGGCGTTTGTTTTCTATTCAAAAAACACAAAAAATGGCCACTGATGTGCATTCATGTATCATAATTCATGCCTAAGAGTGAGTCATGATCTTGTGTGCGTTTGCATCGTGCCACAGGTGTCATTTTTAGTTTACAGATCTAACAATGCCAGTCAGCCAAACTGAAAAGGATGAAAAAGTGAGAGAAGCGGCCCAACAGCCCTTGGTTACTTCCAGGCCATCTAAACAAAGATATATATTTGTGAAAATGTAACGCAGGGAGCAGGGCATCTAACATCAGAAAACTGGCTGAGTAATGAAAAAAAGAGCGCAGGTAGAGGACTAAATGGAGCAAGAAAGTTCAGAAACATTTAGTGCTAAATGTAAAATAAAGACGTTCCCTCAAGAACGCGGTGGAAGGATACAACTCGTCCAATCAGAACAGTGTGAGACTAAATGCTCCTGGGTGGGACATTCACACAAATTAGAAGGAATGCCAAAAGCAGACCGCAAAGCCGCCCAATCACGTGCAAGGGGGCAAACCGTAAGCACACTCTTAATATGTTATGTATTGAAAACAGTAGGTATACCTGCAGCTGTGCATAGCCCAGACCTAACATAATGGAGTCCCTTGATGCCTAGAGCTCGGGTTTCCATAGCTCACAATATTTTCAAACTCGACATTGGGCAATTCTGTCGCTGATCGCAAGCCAGGCCCACGTGCAGGGTGACGCCATACATGACATGCCCACGGGCTCTGTACACGCCTGGCACTGCCCATGACAGCACCACCTGGCGTCAGCCAGAACTCGAGTCATTCCACCCAGGCTGCAGGCGATCGCAGGCACTCTGAAGGGCCTTTGTTTACCGGCGCGCGCGCGCTGCGCCATTCTTGCCGCCGGAGCAGGCCAAAGTCTTGTTAACTGCAAGTACAGCCAACCGCGCTTATGGTTTGTTCCAAAAGGACATGAGGGTTCTCCTAAGATTGACAGAGGAGTTGGCGGGAAATCTCAACCGTGCATTCACTCAGAGCCCATAAAACGTTAAATTAGGCCCTTTGTGGGTCAGAGTACTTTGAAAATATGTACAGTCAGGCAGGGCTTTAATTGGGCCGGGTCCTGCCGGTGCTCAGCACCGGTAGTTCTTTGAAGCAGGTGCTGAGACTGGTGCCTATCGAGCTCTCCATCTTGGCCCTCACCTTCAGGGTGAATTTTTTTTTAACTTCTGCAGCAGATCACTGCTCAAAACATTTGATGTAACTTCAAAGAGACTTGTTTTAGTTCTTTCACAGTCTCACCATGTCAGAACTGAAGCATTTTCAATATTCTATACAACGAAGCCATTATTGTTGCTTTTGTCTTATGGAACTGACAACCATTGACAAAGCCAATAGTCCTGGCTTGCTGCAAGTGTAATGTGCCTTTTTGTATCGTATATCCGGATGCAATGACAGAAACCGTAAAAAAAATACCAGTGGGGAGGCACTCTATGCTAAACACAGATTTTTAGCTTACTACCTTTAAGCCACGCCCCTTTTACCGACCCCCCCCCCTTTTTTTTCATCCCGCTTAATCTTAAAGCCCTGCAGTCAGGTAATTTCCTGTTAGAAATCTATATAAAATGAGTACCACCAAGTTGGCTTGTAACTGCTATTAATTAAGAACCCGTTTTAAGCTTTTAATACAAACAAGACTGTATTAATATTAGTAAATGTATTATTGTTATAATCATAATATTGTGGTTACCACCATCCGTTACTGTGAGAAGTTGGCCTGGCATATGCTGGTCACTAGTTATAGTGGCCACCTTGCACCAGTCCAATTTGACTCTTATGGTACATAGGTTTAAGGCAACCTTTTAAAGAATGCTATCCTCGTGGTAGCTGTGGAGAGCAGCCTTCAGGCTAAGTCTCAGAGGAATGCAAAGCAGCTTGTTTTACCTTATAATCTCTTGAATTACCAAATGAAAGGACACCACACAGGTATATATATCAAATATATATGTATTTATTACTATACACACTCTATTAATCTCTTTATGAGATTAGAAGTCAGGACCATATGCAAATATCAACGTTTCACAATAAGTTAAGCACAAATATGGCTGGGGCCCTAGGGGCGTACCAGACCATATACTAAAAAAGAGGTTAAGGAATGTCGACTTGCAAGGGGACAAGACCTAGGGCCTGTAAAATCGCTGGGGCCTCACTAATCCACCCAAGGCAGGTAAGTAAAGGACCCACGGGAGACGCGTGCAGTGTGAGAACACAGCCGCGGGTTCCCTATTGATTTCAATGGAGCAAGTCGCGGTTGGAATTTTAAAGTTTTAGGGTACTTCTAGAGAGTCTACAAGCAAGCCACTTACAAGGTAAGTAGTTCCAGGGCCAACACCCACAGGAGCACCGGAGTGCACGAGTTACCTCACCCAGGGAAGCCGGGTGCATAGGTGTCTTTTGGTGTCGGGTCGCGTCGTCGTTTTCAATGGAAGCCGAATAAGTTTTGCTGCTTGTGGAGACTGGAGAAGTGTCCGGTGGAATCCAAGGCTGGATTCAAGATAAAGAAGACCTGAAAGCAAAAGGGACAGTGTTCACAGTCACTTGCCAGTGACCCGGGGCCAGGAAGATGGATGCCCACGGATGTCGGGTGATTTCAGGTGATCAAGGGTGTTTTGACTCTTCAGCCACGAGGTCCAGGAGGTCGACATTGACCAAGAGCTGGATTCGGAGTGTCCCATGAAGTATGCAGCTTACTGAGGTGTCGGCAACCGGATTGGAGCCAACAAGCCTTAGCAACAGCAAGTTTCATGAAAAGTGAAGAAAGTCAGCGGTGCAGACCAGCAAGGTCTGAGGGACTCACCCAGCGAGGGTAAGTCAGGGTAGGCCTGGAGCAACCAGGGGACCCCTTTGGTTTGATGAGAAAGCCTTCAGGGGACCCACAAGCCAGCCGGCAAGGGATCGCGAAGACGCCTTGTGAGGATTCGCTTCACAGAAGCCCACGGTCACTCGGGACGAGGTAGGCCTCCGATTTTCGAGGGAAATCTTGCTGGAGGCTTGGACCACACATGGTCCAATGGACAAGTTCATAGAATGTCGTGAAGGGGTTGCACTCGACAATAGTGCACGGTACTCGGGTATTGCTGTTCCTCGTCACTCGTGGGGTCCACTCACCTCAGCTCTGCTGGGGACTCACAATGGCCATCGAGAAGTCAGGAAATCCACTTCCGGGGCTGCAGGGACTTCGGACTCCGGCGGGAGCGGGAAAGTTTACGACCGTTGATTCAAGTTTTTGGTGCCTGCCAAGCAGGGGAGTCACTCCTTGACTCCAAGGGAGATTCTTCAGTCTTCCAAAGGTAGTAGAACGTCGACGGTCCAGGATTCTTCTTGTAGAGCGTCGTCCAGGGATATCTGATTTGCAACGGCAAAGTTTCCCTATCTTATACTAAAGGAAAGGGAGGGACTAGCTCTATGACCACTCCTATGGGTCAGGGGAGTGGGTGGTTACACCCACTTCCCTTTGTCCAGTTTCGCGCCAGAGCAGGGGCAGGTAGCCCCTGAACCGGTTTGAGCTGGCATATGCACAGAGGAGCCTACTGCTCCCCCAGTGCAGGACTTCAAAGCACTCTAGGAGTGCACCCACCCATCCCCAATGCACTAAATCCTGTCTGGGAGGTGGTGACACCTCCCTGTGACAGGATGCCTATTGTTGGGCCTCCTCCACTGTGAGTTTCAGTCAGCAGCAGGAGGGCAGCCCAGTGTCTGTGCTGGTGGCATCCATTTTGTGATGCCAGGGCTCTTTCAGATTTCTACTGTGTTTCCATAGTAGGTACATGTCGTCCCCTCTAGAAGGGTGGGATCATACTCCCACACCAGTTACTGGTGTGGGGGTTATGATTCCAAGTTGTTTGACACCAAACATGACATGTTTTGATGCAGTCAGTCCGAAGTTAGTATTTACCACTAGGTTATAATGCACTTAAGAGTATATGGTTTAACTGCATCCACAAACAGCCACAGAGAATAGACTCTGCCAGCTGCAGAGGGGCCCTGCTCTTGCAGAGGCACCCCCTCATATTGTAAACCAAGCACCCTGCCCTCAGGATTAATAGGGTCTGCCTTAGGGGTGACTGATAGGTTTATATGTGTGTGTATGGTGAGATATAGGAACCTATACCTCAGTGAGGAGTGCTAACACTACCTCACCCAGGCTGCAGTAGAAGGCCTGTGGTGTCAGATTTAGTCTGCTACCCAGGGGTGGCATAATACATGCTTCAGCCCCTGGTAGGCCTGTGAAGTACCTATGTCCTTGGTACCTAAGGTACCATATACTAGGGGCTCATAAGGTACCGCAGTATCCAATCACTAGTGCATCTAATATGCACTCCAAGTTGTTTAGAGAGAACAGGGAGACTGGGGCCCTGATTAGCAGGGACCCAGCCAGACTATAGCCAGAAACCAGTGTTAACATCAGAAAAAAAGTGGGAGCAACATAAGTGCAGATCCTACTCTCCTACAGTTACAGTTAAAACGTAGGCCATGTCTGTTTAAGAAATATGTCATCCTCTTTTTGTTTTTACTAAAACAGCCTGCATTTCAATCTGGCGCACAACAGGTCCTGCAGAGGCGACGCGAGGGTCCGGCCAAGCCCGCGGTGGAACCTTGGCCCTGGTTCACGTTAACAAGCCAGCTCTAAATAAGGAAAAGTATAGTGCAGACTGGCTCTCAAGGGTTGAGAAAACACGGTGTAATGGCGCGTACCGTGGGGACACTGGAGATACAGTACTACTCAGAGACCTAAATGCGCTGCGCGGACGCGGGCCATAGTACAGTAACAATTGTCCACTCCCAATTACACAATCTGCAAAATAGTACAACCCTGATTTGCCTTTTTGGCTTCAGTCCAAATACATTTTACTCTGTGCCAACTGCATCTGTCTCAGAAGAATGAAAGGCTGTATTTATCCTGCAAGGAGTTAAACCCGCACCATTAGGCTACACACAGATATCTTACACAGGTGCGTTATCACACTTAGCTTTGTGATAGGTGGTGCCTGTAATACACCTGGTAGCAGAATATCATTGACTACATTTCATCTAACAAAATATTGTGGTGTTCACAAAACTATCACCCCTTTGGAGTTAATAATAGAAAATCTACATCCACACCAACTATGGTTTTTTTTAGGATATTTAGGAGAAAGTATTTATTTCAGATAATATTTTTTTAACAATAATCCTACATAAAACCTTGTAGTACTTGTCAAGATGCATCAAGAAAACGTCTTTTATGTAGTTCATTGTTTGTCCTTTATTTGCTCTTTGGGAGCTTCTGGTCATTTCTTTTTAGGTCTGGATGAGGTTTAGCTGTATTAACAGCCTCATATACTCATTAAAATCCAGACATAAAAAAATGCATACAAACTGGAACTTTGGGCCTGCCCTCTTTATCCAATGGTCTGTTCAGCAATTATTCACATTTTGATTTAACCAATCATAGAATTTGGCTTGAAGAATTGAGTCCGCCCTCTTCAGCCATTGGCTATCTTACACTGTGAGAAACAGATTTTTTCCTGCTCATATGTGCACATTATCTTAAAGGAAACTGCACTCCGGGGCTACAGCTGATGGGCTAACTTTGCCAAACTTTCTTCTTTCCATTCAGCATCCTTTTATTTTATTATTTATTTATTTTTTAGCAGAAATAGGGTGGGAGCACACTGCCTCGCATCCCACACTCAGTTCGCCGCAATGCATCATGGTAAATGCAGTTCATAATAACACTAACTTCAGTGACCGTCTTTAGTTTTTCACCCTTGTTGGTGCAGTCAGTCGTACCAAATGATGTCTCCATAGGAGTGCTGAGATTACTAGGCCGTTTTGCCAGCTCTTGGTAATCTCACAAAGATCTTTTCACAAAGCGCAGAAGCTAAACAAACATGCGGCAATAACACCTTACTGTGTGTCCATGATGCGGAAATAGGCACCGTTTCTCTGGCTGTTCAGAAGTTGGTGCCTCTGATGACCTGTTCGCTGCCCCACACTATGGTGACTCGTTGGCTTCAGCTAAAGTGACGTAATTAATAATAATAAGTAATAATAGTCTCCATTTAAAAGCTTCAATGAGACTCTGTTTTTTCTCAGTGGCGTCTGCCTCGGAACAGGGGTGGTGGGGAGGGAGGGGGTGGATAATTTTTTTTTATAATAACCTTACCTTCCCTTTGCCGCAGCCGCATGCCCCTCCTCTGTCCGCTTCGTCTGCACTTGCAGCACTGGAAGCAGACTCTCCCAGCCAATCATGACGCTGCATGAGCAGCGCTGTGATTGGTATGAGCGACCTGTTTGTCCTCGCATGTGCAACACAGCCAAGTGGAGAACATGCTACGGGTGCATAAATGTTTGGCTGGCCCAAGAAGGCCGGCCAAACATTCATGGCACTTAGGGAGTGCAAACCTCTCCTCACTTTGCTCAGCCCCGGCCTGGCTCCAGTCCCGCACAAAGAAATACAATGATGATAACGTCTTGTTCTTATTGTTTTTTTTCTTTTTGCACAGCATACATTGCAGTGCTGTGACGCTCCTCCGCCTTAGCGGAGGGGCGCTACTGTCTGCTCTTGGAATCATTCTTAACTTGAGATCTTGGGGTATTCGAGCTACCCAGTGAAGGCCCTGACATTTCTGGGGCGAGCATGCCGGTCTCACTTCTGGAATAAAGTTATTTTTCGGACACTCAAAGCTTGGGGTGTCCATCATGGGTTTACTCACGTACCCCATTTCCACGCCGGGATTCACTGTGCAAAGCACCCTAATGAAGAGTCATGACGCACGTGCCATGACCACGCGCTCTGGTTCCTCTGACCATGAAGCCGTCGCCTCGGGTTTGGCTGCCAAGGATTTTCGCTGATTGCGTTCTCTGTAGAAAACCTGGAAGTCCGCAGTGGCGCGCGCAATATCCTGTCAACTTCTTGTGATGTGTTCTGCCCTTCGCTGCCCGGAAGCCGGGTAGGGTTGGTTGGATCCTTCTATTGTGTATCACACAGTGTGTGTTGCAGGAGCTGGACCGGGGTGGGCATGTTCTTTTCCATAGATCCCATACCCATGGTCTTGTGAGGTCTCTGCTCTTGGTGTGGAGTGCTCACGAACAGACGTTACCTTTCCGAAAGCAATATTGTTCTTTGTTTCACTTGCATGCATTTTATTTTAAATATTCCGAATTAGACGAAAAGGAGGGCCCAGTCGCCCCTGCAGATATGTGATGACTTGAGAGAGCACCCTGATGACGTCAGTCTGCTGAAAGTGATCTACAAAAGCTAACTAGTAAACCATTCCTTAGGCCACTGAACATAAATATATAAAGTTCAAATATTCAGACTATTTTGTATCAAAACACACCCGAAGCCCGAGTGAGCAATGTTGGTGTTATTGGATAAACAGGTTTTTGCCTTTCAAATTATATTTACTGTTCTAGTAGGAAGCAATACAAGCTGGATTCCATCTCAACAGAAAAAACACAGATGCAATACTACACAGTATCTATGCAGAAGTGTGCACGAGATGCAATGCACTTGAATCGCTCTCAGAAAAAGAAAAGTTGGTCAATATAACTACATTTAAGTAAAACAATCCACAACAGTACTTTATAACATTGAGTAACGGGTGAAAACAGCATTTTGTAATGCTGTACAAGCCCTTTAATAAGAAAATATGTTTCTTGTCACAGAGGATAATGTTGTATTCATTGTCTGGAGAAAGCAGGTCTGATTGGCTTAGTTTAAACTATGCGAAGTGTTTCTGACATTGGCTCCAATCAAGTCTTCCTCTGATAAAACTTCATTTTGGAGCGCATAATTCATTTTCCATTCCTAAGGCATGAACACCCAAGCAAAAGGTAGAAACAAGTGTTAGATTCCACTCTTCTTCATTTCAAACCCACATACTCCACCTGACGTGCTACTACAGTTAAACATCCAAAAAGGGGTGTCCATTGTTGCCCCGAAGCGCAAGATCCAGGCCAGCCTTTCAGATTAACCACCGTTTAAAGTATTTCCATTTAAAGCATCTTTATGGGCATTTATTTCAGTGGTTAATTTTAGCTAGTGTGTGCCTTTTCTTAGCACTGGAACTTAATTGTCAACACCAGCACTTATGACGGTCCACCATATGGGGGCGCTGTTTGTCTACTTTTGAGGTTGGCATATCCGCAGCGTGTTTAAACAATTAAACATACACTAAAAAAATTGATACTTGTGTGTTCAGGCAATTCTGAGAGTTTTGGGTGCTCTGGTATCATTCAAATTGTTAGACTTAAAGGAGTGTGCTGATTAGTGGTTGCGTAGGTACTAACATTTTGTAGGGCTGGTATTGGCAGTGGGTGGTGCAAGCTGCAAACCGGAGTCCCTGGCACATACTTTTTTTTTTTTACAAATTAGGCACTGATTTATTTTATGTGAATAGCCTGAAAATCTGTCATGGATTCGAACCTGCTTTGGACAGACAAATCTTAAATCAAAGGTGAGACTTTATTATGTTGCTCAGAAGGTGAAGCTTCATAACACGTATTCTGTGTGTAGGACCGAGAGCAGTTTGAAAGTATGGTCTCCAACAAGGGCTGGCATGGATCTGAGGTAGGGGGGCGGGGGCGGAAGAGGGGAAAAGAACCAGTGGGGGAGGAAGCGGGTATACAAAAAACCAAAAAAAAGGTACCTTTTCGACGCTTCCTTGCCGTGTCTCTCCTCCGTAGTCCTCCCTCGCTCGGCCACAGGAAGCACACCCAGGCTCCCAGTCAGCCAAGGTTTGAACGCTCAGATGCTGACTGGAGGCCTTAGCATGTTCTCCATGCAGACTGCGATGCAGCCTGCATGGAGAACATGTGAAGTGCACAAGGCTGTTTTGGGCGGCCAAAGAGGGCCGGCCAAGCAGTCATTTCGCACTTAGGAGGGTTCTACCACTCCTCTCTTGCACCCTCACGCAAAGCTGCAGAAGTTGGAGAAAATAAAATGTTAATAACACAAGTTATCATTTTATTTTCTCTTTGTTTCACTGCAAAAAAGCAGTGGGGGGACGCTCCTTTGCTTAGCGGAGGAGCCGCCACTGACGGTCCCAGAGGCTTGGCTGGCAGTGGCCCTGATTCGTGAAGTAGATGCTTATTGAATATGATGCTTATAAGCAAGGTGCAACCGTGAAGCTGATCAGAGTGGTTCGTAGCTTTTTGTTACGTAAAATACATTGTCAAGCTCGGAGAATAATTAGAAAGTGGCAACAAAACCAGAGACAGCCTTTGAATAAAATCCACAATTCAATATATAATTTCTGCAAATTATGGGAAATGATGGACAGGTATGACATCATCACCGTGAAATATTGATTACAGGCTTACATATGTTTATGCGGGAGTCCTATACTGCATGCTTATACCCGCTGATTGTAAGGAGCTAGCCACAGACTTTCCAATGCCATTGTTCTACTTTCATTTAGAAAATGTGCAGTAGTAAAGAAAGCTTTATTATCATCTGTGCGTGCACATACACCTGCCCCCCCCCCCCTTCGCCCCCCTGTAATGGGCCATCACTAACATCTTTTGTCATTTATATCCTAGCTGGGAGTATGTGTCAAGATGGAAGGGACTCCAAATATTCTTCAAAACCCTCAACCCAATTTTAATAATCACACTGTAGATAATTTTCGATGTTAGTAAAACCTGCCTGACCAGAATAGTATGATCGGCAATCATGTATTTGATGGCATTTTTAAAACAGTAACAGAACTTAACTGCAATGTTTAAATAAGTCTAGACATATTTAAATGTTGCCAATTTCAATAGAATAATTGTGAAAAATTCTGAGGGGGCCCAGTGATTAATTTTGTTGTTTTTCTAGGGTGTGGGAGGGAGGGGGAGGCGCAGCATTAAAACATTTGAAGCCCACTGCCTTAAGACAACTTTTGTGACTAAAAATAGCAGGACACTGACTCTCAACTTAGTCAGCAATCACAGACCCGATCACACTGTGTGTGGCTTATTCGTGTGATGTACTTGTAATGCATTCACAGTAGTATCGTTTGGGGGGCGAGGTGAGGTTGCCAAATACCGAACCGCATTTCTATATGGAAAAACGCTCCTGACCCAGGAGAAGTGCCAATGTTTCCTCTTTGAACTGACGTCATATGTTCTCTCTTCTGCTATCCGTTACAGGAAAAACAGAAGCCGTGATCAGCAACTTCAGCCCCCACTACAGGCGGCAGTTCGCCGTGGCCCTGTTCCACCAAATCCGGAGTGAGGTGGAGCAGCACCGAGACCCCCAGGCCCGCTTTCTGAAGAGCAAGGTAAGGCCGCCGACTGCTGCTTGCGCCGGGCTGGTGTCTCCTCAAGAGGGAGCGAGGGCTCTCACAGAACTCACCTGAAGGAAACAAAGCCATCATGGCCGGCGCGCGGGCTGAAACTCTGGCAGGGGGCGTGGCATGCGGGTTGTTTCCAGGTCACACTTGTGCTAAAAAAAGGCTAGGGTTTCACTTACCTTTTATATGTTCTTACTTAAAGCGGAAAGGAGCCAAAATGATGGTGAGAGGGGAGAAACGTTGCAGGGAGTGCTACAAAGTGGGAAAAGATGGTTCAAAACTGCAGGAAAAGACCCTTGCTAGAAAGGGGGACAGGAAAGGAAGGCAATGGAAAATAAAAGAGGAAGAACATTAAAAAAGCCCACAAAGGTGGAGAGATGAAAGAGATAGAAATAACAAAGGGGACACAGACAAGTGAAACCTAAAGTAATGGAAAGATATTGAAAAATGAAAATAAACAAAAAGAGTAACAAAAAAATATGAAAAATCACGCAAGTATACGCAAACAAAATGAAAAAAGAGCTTCAAAAAGAGGACAATAAAGAGAACAAAAGAAGAAAAAGAAAAAAACAGCAGCAAATTAAACTGTCTCTGCATGTTTCGGGTTAAAATGTGAACCCGGTAGCACTGGGAAGTGGTGCGCCATGTTGCAAATATCTTTGTATAATCTGCAGCTGGGATAGTGCAGCGAGTTTACATACAGAATACAGAGGACGTTGTGCTGCCTTAGACTGGGTTAGATTGGGGACACAATTAGGTCCAGACAGCCCAAAAAAGTGTCCCTAATTCTCAGATTGCAACCTTCCGCAGTCCACTGCTTGGTTAGGATCATAGAGCTAAATGTTGTCAAACATTTGCAGTAATGGAAGTATTTTAGGGCTTATAGGGCCAGTACTTACATTGGAAATTAACATTCCAATGGAAAAAATATACATTTTGAAGCTCATAATTATGAAAAATACTAGGAACTCGTGTTAAATTGCTTTTTTATCCCTACATTTGCTTGGATGATTTGATTAATGTCCACTGGGCAACAGAAAATGGCACAGACCTAGACTGCCTTTTACGCTCACCATGGGCTTTTTAGATATTCAATTAATCATTGGTTTAAGGTACCAGCCTCAGTCATCTGTGTGCAACCTGTGCGTCAATGGAACTAATTCCAAGTAAGATAGCTCCCGCCCAACAGTGCACTTACCGCATGACCTCAATATTAGTACAGGCCTATAGATGAAGATGATAAACTAAAACCATAAGATATTTATTCATAAATTGCACCAATGTCGCACCCATGATCGCCTCAGACTTTGGCAACTTATACAAGGCCCTGCTCTACACTTGATCTATACCTATGACCCAGTGGCGATCTTGCCCCGTACCCTTCTGCCTTACATTTGCCATGGCTTATACCTTGTCTTTCATATCTAGCAGGTTTGTCTAGGCTCCTTGTACCTCCTGTGGTGCTGAATCAGACTGCTTGAATGACATTTTAGGGGATCCTCGACAAGCTTTGCAGGGACATCATTTGACTTTACTCCACTGCCCCCCCCCCTTTAAGTCTAGTGGAAGATTTCAGGCCCATTTTACATTGTAGTGGCACAAGCAAATGTGTCTGAAGGGCGAGGGGAGTGAGGAAGGAAGGATACTTTAAATGGAACTTGAATTATCCACATTGGTCGAGGATACACACTGGCGTAGCTTCGAGGGGGTGTTTGGGGTGTTACGCCCCCCCCCCCCATATACATTTATTTTCTTGAAAATGGTTGGGTACAGGTGTTTTCATACACAAAAGAGGGGAGGGGGAAAGCCCCAACCGTGGATTTGTTTTTGTAGATCACAGACTAGACATATCCAAGACCGTGGTAGAGGTACTCCGCATTGAAAGATAGGCCACAGCCTTGAATCACCTAAGATGGTGCCCATTGTTAGCTTTCTTAACGCTGTTGACCTCAGGCACCATCTTGGGTGTGTGGAATCTGTGACCCAGCTGTCAAGGCTACAGACTAATGTCACCATTTTAAGTGTATCGAATCCATAGCTACAAAAAATAGTCCATGAATTTTAGCATATATGCTTTTTTCTTTTTAGTATTTGTGGGGACCCATCAATTGTCCCTCCACTAGGTCCGGGGATTCAGGGTGTGCTAACCGCTGACCTTTCCCCACATGTGGACTTTATTTAATTTATTTTTGGATGCAAGGATTGTGCCCGCATCCTGTAATGGCCGCTCTAATACTAATTTGCATCTTGTGCCCAACAAATCAGCATCCGTATTATTGAATCTGACCTCAGGATTGTGTCCATAGACCCAAAGTTGTTGTCAGGAGTTGGAAGAGTCGCCAATCATTCGGGGGGGGGGGGGGGGGGGGGTGGCGCTATGTTTTTTAAATTCACATCCACGCATGGTCACAGGCTTAGTCTTTAGGCCGCCAGTGGAATAAAACTGCAAGATATATCAAAGTATTAACCCTTTCAACCCCACCCAGCACCTTTTTTGAATGCCTATATCTTAAAAACCACTAAACAAAACCAATAAAAGCATGCTTTCTTTGTTGAGTTCTACTTTCATGCTAAGTATGGCATAACCTTACTTATAGAGGATGAGAGAGATCAGGAAACATATTGCTAAAGATCTATACAGGGAGAGAGAGACTGAGCGAGAACGTTTTATATAGAGAGATGCAGAGGGATATTGCTGGAGATAGCTCAAAAATGAAGTCAAGAGTAATAGAGTGGGCAACTGGAGCAGCAATAGAAAGATATCTGGGGACAAAGACGTGTCGAGAGAGAGAGAGAGGAGTTAAGACTGATATTTCATGTCAGACAGCTTCAAATTTAATGCCTGTAGGTGAAATTTCTGTATCAAGTTCCATACCATCCCTTCAGTAGGCATCAAACCATTCTGGACCTATTTGGGGCATAAGATACCCCAATCCGGTACTTTTTCCGATCTTGCTCAAATATTCCTAAACCTCTATGAATCTAGATCAGTTTTCAGTGATCCACAGATCTCCCTGCAGTATGTCTTTGCAAACCACTATACATCTAATGCTCCTAGAAGTGTTGTACTACTGCATATCATTTGAAGAACTAGAGTATGCAAAATATTTCCATGCATGTGTTTTTTCCCTCAAAGGGAATATTCAAGAGAAACAGATCATCCTTTTCAAGCTCCTATGAGACACTTGTCACTAATTGCTAGATTTATCGTGCACCTCCATGCTCCCAATTTGAGCAAAACTGAAGCTCAGAGAAGTACTTTGATTTGTACAGATTCACACAATTTGATCATCTGGAGAAGCTGTGACTAGAATTCTGATCACTTGGTTCTACTTACTGCAAATTGGCCACATAGCCTCACTTCCTTTTTGGTAAAAAAGTGGTTTTACCTCCTCATGCAAATCCTTACCAAGTGAGGGTTGCCTCCTGGGTGTACTTCAGGTGTGCTTCCCTGAAGGACGATCACAATGCAATGGCTTGGGCATCTCTGCGCACCTTCTTGTCCTGTGACAGGCTGTAGGCGGCTGGTGACCTCCCCTTCTCTCTTTGTTCACAAATGTTTGCTTCTGAGGCCTGTTAATTTATTTCTGACTCACTGTGGCCGATTACTTTCTTCATTGGTACATCCTACTGTGTGTGGATTGGGCCGAGGAAGAATAGAACTCGGAGTAATGAAGATGACCATAAGTAATTGGGCCATTTTCACCCACATGCTCTGAATATGCAGTTAACAGGATTGTTATGTGAACAAGTCCTCTGTGATTTTATGAAGTAGCAATGGTGTAGCGGGAACTTCAATTAAATCCTATCATTCGGTCCTGGAAGCAGGATCTCTGATTCCCGCATAGGATGTTCAACATGTCATGCTCTGCTGTTTCTCACAATGAACATATTCCTTCAGCCTCCACCAGAGCAGGAGACCGTGCTGTGTGAAGGAGACATTTTGCTGTACGCAGAAGACCTGAAGAAATGGAAAGAGCGATATGTTGTGATTAAGAGAGACTACGCAGTGGCGTGCTTCGAGAACAAAGAGGTATGGACTTCAGATCAGATGTTGTCAATGAATTGTTGTTACCATAAAAAAAAAAATCCTGGTGGCTCCAGTTGGCTGTGTGTGAAGTGTGTGGACCTCTTTAAGCCTCGTGTCTTTAGCATGAAGCGAACCCTGGGAAGAAAATGAGAAGGAGCTCAAGCCGCAGTGCTCAGTTTGAGGTGGCGGGCTCCAGCACCCATTTTCAGAGACCAAGACGTATTGTTGTAACATGGAAATACATTCTTTATGGATCATTAGGTGAAAAAAATGACCAAACAAATATAAAATATGAAAATGTGGCGATGAAAACTGATTGTATGAATTTTGCTAGCATTAATGAAATAACAGAGCTTGGAAACGCATATTTTTGTTACTGGCATTGTGTTCTTTGTAGAGTAAGGGACAAAATAGTGTTATAATGATTGCATAAAAGATACAGTTTAGAGTAGTTCTTTGGATTATGATTATGTTAGAGCTTGTCATAAAGATTACTGCGTAAAGTTTAGGGGTGATGGTTAACTAGATGGTAATGGTTGTGGTTTGATTTACAAGCGATTTTTTTCATTCTTTGGTCATAATGGTTTCTTGCTAGTTGTCAGTAAAATTTTTAAATGGATTATGTCATTATAGGTTCCTCTTAACACTTTTTCGAAACAATATTTTTGTATTCTTCATTATCACGCCAAACCATTACATGAAGACTCTTACGCACGTTCTAATTGTACAAATTGTGAGCACATTACACCGTAAAGCTGTCTATCTGAATGCCATAAATTTTAGGAAGGTGGTGGCCTTTCCATCATGGTCTCCTCATGTCTGAAGTGTGATGTGAAGTGCCATGTTAAAAAACAAGTAATTATCATTATTATATTAAACCCTGCCTTTTACACGCCCGTCTGTCAGAGGCAATGATGTAGGTGAACGTCTAGGGCTGCAAAGAGTGTGGGAAAGTTGGCAAGCAAAAATAACTATTTGATCTGAGACAGAAGTTTAATAATAGGATACTGAAACACAGCTTGCAGAGATGAAGAAATGCGATAGAGCATGAAGAACATTTCAGAGGTGTTTTGAGTCGTTGTTCATCGCCTTTTATTCATGCGGTGAATCTGAGAGCCCCTGATCCACCTGAAAGTGAAGATTCTTGGCTTGCCTTGGTTGTGGCTGTGATTAAGCCTGGGGTGAAGAGGAGAGATATGTGGTAGGTTGAGTCACAATTGCAAATACCTTTCACTATTAGTTTGTCACATTCACATCTTCAGGCCACTCGGTATGTTGAGAGAATGAGGAGGTTGCATTGAAGGGCACAAGCGGAGCAGCCCCAAAGATAACCACAGGAACCAGTAGTGGGTCTATGGGTCCTCCTCGAAAAAAAGATGGAGCAGGTGTAGAGTAGCCAAAGACACCACAATTGTGGGCCTAGAGGGTCTTCTGTGGAGTGAAAGAGATGTGATACAAAGGCAAACCAGAGGAACCTCCTTACTGGTCTATGGCAATCAACTCCAAATGGAGTTGGAGCATCTCAATGATAGCCAAAGACGTCACAGTAGTGGGTTTATGGGCTCCAGCCAGAAGTAGAGGTGACCAAGAATAGCCCACGGGTACCACAGTAGTAGTCTATGGGTACAACCCAGGCTTTGAAGTGGTGCACCCAAGATGTTGCCACACACCACAGTAGAAGGCCATGGGGTCTATCCAGAAGCACAGATGTAGCAGCTCAAGGATAAACCATAGATACCACAGTAAAAGGTCTACCCAGAAGCATGAAGGCGAAGCACACAGATAGGCAAAATAATAGAGCCTTGGGCCTATTGAGTGATATATTCACCCAAATGCTGTGAGGCGTGACCCACAGAAGTGCAACCATAGTAAGGAGATGAGAATAATAGTCACGTTGAATGAAGTTGCAGTTAATTTGAAGATGGTGAGGAGTGTGGAAGGAGGAATAAGGATAATGGGGTACAAATGAGGGGATCTAAGTTATGAATCTAGGCGCTTACAGACCTTTACAAGCACAAAGAGGAATAATGCCACAGGAAGACTCCCCTAATCTATTAGTTGATTTACTAAACCAGGCAAGATGCTATATGAAGGCACCCTTAACCTCACTTCCCTTCAACTAGATGCCCAGACGAGAGTTTAAATAGGAGGAAGATCTCTGAAAAGAATATGAGGAGGGATGGTACTGAGATAGGACTCAATCATGTGGCAATCTGGGTGAGGCCTGTGTAGTTCAGGGTATGCACACAGATCAAGGAGGGAAACCTGTAACAAAATGCAGAAGATTCGCACATAAAGCCCAAAAGATGTGTTTTTTGGTCCCCAAAAAGGGGTCTTAAGTCTGTACACAGTCGTTGCATTGGTACTTTTTACAAAACCTAATTTACACTGAATCTGCTCATGTAGGAGGCCCGTCTGAGTGGGTTACTAAAAACCACAGATTCAAGCATTTCATGGACTTTGGCTTGTGGACAAGTTATTGGCTTGGGATATATGTTCCCCGTACTCTGTCAACAACAGGGAGATGGTAGCTGCAGGGGAGAGAATGGATCCCTGGACATAAAACGGGGGTTCCACTGATTCTTTATTAAGGTAATGGAGTGCTTGGCTCAGCGGCTATCCCTCACTAGGCATGACGGAGACCTGTGAGTCCAGAGATGAGAGCACAAATATTCTAAGGCTGCCTTGTGGATGGCAGGGGAGCTGGATTCACTTCCTTGTCTCTTTTCAAGACACCTGTTAAACATGGAGTCTTTGTTTCTTTCTGTAGAGCCACTTGGACGAGCAGAGAACAGCCTGGGAACATTGTTTGCTAGTAACTCGAAGTGAGGAGGCCTCCCCCTCTGTCACTAATGGAGTAGATCTGGACTTTATCCATCAGTCGATCAGTAGATTTGTAGCGCGCTTCTTGTCACCTGTAAGAGTATCCAGCCGCTGCAATCAGGTCTGAGGAAGAGGTGCTCATGGATGATGGCACAAACTCCTCTGCCCTCTTAGTAGGCTTGTTTTCTCCTAATGGATCATCCCTAGACTTTAGGATATTTGTGGAGTATGGTTGAAACTTGCAGAACCGAGACTGGCTCCAGGACACAGTGGTAGTCGATCAACCCTTAAATACAGCAAATGTTGAAAAGGGGAGGGGGGCAGTTAAATGAGAGGATGGCAAAAAACCTTGTACTGATTCTGCACACAACTGTGTTCATAGTTACTCTGAGACAATACAATCTTTCTTCCCTTATATCACATCTGCTGCCATTTGGGAGCATTTAGTATGGTGTGTGCAAGTATAGCAGTCCTAGGGAGTGCTGCATCTCTGGTTCGTGCCACTCTTCAGGTTTCACAGTGAGGAAAGCGAGTCACTTCCGAGCCAATGGCATGGCAAGACTGTCATGAGCACTAGTGCAGGCTACAAGAATGAGCACCGCCTGAATGTTGGTTGAATATTAAAATACAGCAATATCCACGGTCCAGGTCAGGCCTCCAGTCCCGCACCTACTGCAAAATTCATCGTTACACCCCAGTTTACACCACTATGAAAGGATAAAACTCTAGAAGCTGTACTACAAAGGAAACAAGTGTTTAATGTGATGAATGCTTGTAAACACTTCTGCTTCCTATTCTCAGGCCCTTCTCAGTCTTGCCAAATCCTTGCTAGGTTCTTCTTTTTTAATCTCTTCACTTCATTAGTTTTCCTCCCCTCAAACCTTATCCCCCTCATACTGTCAGTTCTTCTCCTGCCTGTTCCTCCTTCAGCCACCCTTCCTCTTTCCCTTCTTGTTTTCTCCATCCTTTACCTACCTTCAGTCCTTCTCCCTTCCTCTCTTCCATTCAGCTTTAGCCCTTTTTTCTCTTCTCCGAACGTTTCCTTCTCCTCCCCCCACCTCTGTCATGATTTTTCCTCACCCTCATCCAAGTGCTTTTAGACTCCATTTCTTCATCTCATCCCTTTTCATGTTTTAGGTCGAGCCTTCGAGACCTGTTGTATACACTTTGTGGGCTTACATTCCGTCCATTGCTTTTTATTTGTTACTTGGGTTGTCCTTCCAAAATGCTTGATTTTTGGTGGTGAATCCTTCCTCTTTTTCCCTCCTTTTTGTCTTTTGTTTCCTCCCATGGAGAAGGGACCAGGTGAGGGATATTTACACTTTGGTTGTTTATCTGTACGTTTGGGGGACTATTTTTTATTTTGTTCCTGCTCGTGTTACACTGTGGGAGCTTGTTCAGCGCCTGTATTTTATTGGATCCTCGCTCCCGCCCCCCTCCTTCCCCTGTTGTTGCTGCCATCCTTCCTGCACCTCCCACTCCATTGCTTGTTGCCTGTTACTTCTGTTAAGTTCCTAGTACTGGGGTCCTTTTATTTTATCAGCACGGCACCTGCTTCATGGTTGCTGTGCTTCAGGTTTCACCATGGCAGCAGCACGCCTAACTTTTATCTACACGGGCGCCGCGCTTCATGCTTCAGCACAGTGCCCGCTTTTATGTTTCATTTTAGATGGGAATCCAGTTAGATTTGCTGGCCCTTTATTACTGGGGCTTCTGGATTGCTTTCTCTTCCGGGATTTAGGTCATAGCTTCTAGGTGTGGTTTCTGTACATTACTTCTAGCCTCTGAGTTGCTCTCTTCCTGCACCATGACCAGGGGGAATCAACTGGAAAACCTGCGCCAGGAGGATAGGACAATTTCAGGTGGGAGCAGCTAAATTAAAGCCATTCTGTCAGGCCCAAGCACCATTTCATGCAAAATAAGCATGTTTGACCTACTCGTGTCAGGTCTGTCCGCTCCGGGGCCACGTGAGCAGCCTCGCCCTCTTAGCCCTTAAGTACCTTATCAGTAACAACATCTTGTCAATATCAAACATTGTGTCGGGACAAATAACCCCGTTAGATGCATACTTGTTTATTGGGCTGGTACTTTACAGTTTTAGCTGAGAAAAGTTAGCTTTCCAACCATTAAGCGCCTTGTGTCAAACATCGCCAACCAGGCACTCGTACGGCTGATACCCTGTCATATTTTATATTCATTCAACTATACATTAAGAGTGCTTAAAAAGTTACAAAAGAAAAAGGCTTCAAAAGTGGTTTCCCCTACATTAGACAAAAAGTAAAAGATCTGTCCTAAAGTTTTCAATGACCATGCCCGCCAAGTTCCAACTATGAAACAGATGAGGCCAGAGACAGAACAAAAAACACACGTGCAGGGCAGTAGCATTAATCATTGTACACAAACCCCTGGCCGATATCCAGACAATATTAATGGAACATTCTTTAGGGTATGTTCATTTTCTAATTCAGTGAAATACCGTGCTGTAATATTGCGGTGTTCACGTTTTACTTGATGAGACATTACTTCCCCATTCATAGTTCTGCCGGTAAAACAAACGATTTCTCCTGTTCAAAACGTGCAGATCCTGGCATCTTGTCCTTTTTTTCACGCACACATTTTACCTGAAGAAATCTGTACCCAGAGGTGTGTCCAAAATAGTAATCCTGATTGTGCAAACACTAGTTTACACCCATGTCCGGATTACCGGTCCAAATGTAATGAGGGCCTTGGTTTTTAAAAACAGTAATTCCCTAACCTGACAATGAAGTAATCTAGGGCATAACAGAGCCTGACTCCCATGTTAAGCTCATGTCACTCATGTAAACATGTCCAAACACACATTTGTTTCTCATGAAAATCGTAAGGGTTGCTAAAATGATTACATGGTAAATTACTGAATAAAGCATTGCAGTTAGCCCCTGTTCCGGAAAGGCAATGACAAGTAACATCACACCGGGTATGGCTGCGTCACACCAGTCTTGTCTGTAGTGACGTCTCCCATCTTTCATGCAACAAAATGCACGGTGTTAAGCAAAGTGACATCGCTTTTCCTTTGGCCTTGATGACATCACTGAGTTGAACTCTTATCTCACTCTTAGCCTCTCACTATTCATATTCCTGCGTCCTTGATCTCTGATAGCGGGGACTGCTAAATCTGTGTCAGAACAAAAAAGCATTGGCAATTCATAATGCAGCCTGGGAAGAAGAAGCACGTGGCAGAGGCAAAGTTGTAAATGAGGGCATATCCAGGGCAGAGGGCAAGGGTTACAGACATATGAAGGAGCCTTGGAAAAGGTGCGCAGTTACCCAACCTTCAGTGACCATTTATATTCACAGTGTTCCTTTTCCCCACCCCCTCAAAAGAGCCACTGCTCGTTGCACTGACCCTCGATTTACTAGTGGTCCACCTTCCTCTAGGCATGTCCTTAGTCAGTGTACCACCCCTCCCTTCCCTCATGGTTAGGTACCCACCACTCATCTCCAGTAACTCTCTGTTGCATGAGCCATTGGATATTCAAAGATCACGGTGGAAAAGAGATAGGCATGTTGTATAGACTGGCTTCTGGTGCCCATATCATCTGATGTCACACGAGTCTTCCCAGTGTTTGTTATCATAAAGCCGCCAGGAAGAAGAAGCATGCGGCACAGGCAAGCATGTATTCCTGAATCAGACTGCATGACCCAGTGTGTAGTAATTATATAGCTATTCAATCCCTGGTGGCACAGTACCCCGGCTAATGTGCTGCATGGCTAGACCTATTGGCGATGCCAATGCTTGTTTCTGTGGGAGATGCTTTAACTCCTCTTCATCGATCTTCAGACTCTTGCTGTTTCAGATACCAGGTTTCAGCTCTACCCAGTGTTGAATACCATCCTTATCTTGCCCAACCAACCGTGTCCTGCTTCTAGTAGATCATGGCACTCTGAGCGTAGTGTAGCTTCCTTTGACAACGAGGCCCGCCCTGCACCTGCCTGTTATTGCCCCTCAGCAGCCTGCCTGGTGAACATGTGTGTCTCACCCAGCAGCTGCTGCAGTGGGGCCCCTCCAGTCTCTAGGCCCTGGTGCCAGTGCACCAGTTGCACCATGAATAGCTATGCTGCTGCTCATAGAAGAAAGACGGTCATGGGGAGGAATCCTTCTGCTGACAATCTGAGTCTGTTTGACAAATGCAGCCCGAGTAACTGCACAACTCCTAACGTTGTGGCCCGGCGAGAAGCCATCTCACTGTGCACCTCCTTTGTTGTGCTGCTGTTTAGATGGAGCCAGACCCGGTGGGGCGGAAGGGGGCAGAGCACGAACACAGACGTCAGAGCTGGAAGGGAGGTGTCCCAACACTTTACAGAGAATCAGTCGAAGGGGGTTGTCTCACCCTCACAGCTGGTGCAGTGGGGCTCCACCTGCATCTATGCCCCGCCTGCGTATGGGACCTGGCGCCATGCACCATTGATAGCTACACCACTGCTCATAGAAGAACAGTTGTCATGGTAACGAATGGGTGTGCTGTAAATTTATGCCTCTTTGAGAAATGCAACCAGAGTAACTGCACAAGTCCTTCCATTGTGGTGCAGTAGGAGACGAGAGTGAAACCTAGTCGCTGTCATATAATAAGTTAATGAAGAAACCATCTTTCGAGAGGAACGACATATAATAAATTTCCAAGAGTGCTGAATTACTTCTTGGTAAAAATTCCTTTTGAGGTTTGAAAGTGGATTATCTCTCCAGTTCCCCCAGTGAGTCTGCAGACATTCTGAGGTATGTTAGACCCTTCTTCTTTCCAAGTAAAATACACCAATGTTGTAGCCCACTCTGTCTCTACATCAGCAGAACAACTTTGCTTCGATTGTGCTCCCCTTTGCCATTAAAGGGATTGCTTATTAGTCACAAGCAGGGTCGGAGTGGGACAGACATTAGGCCCGGGCACCAAAATAAAAGTGGCCCCTATCAGTGAATTAGGTGGCTAAAAAAGTGGTCCATGTTTGCAAATTGGGGCAGTTTTGAACTATCAACGACACATAAGTGTCTTGCAAGGTATGGAAGACTGCATGAATTGGACCTTGCTGCTGCCAAAGTTTGTGGTAATAACCGGGAAATTAACAAAAACAGTCTTGCCATAAACCAGGCTCTCAAGCAGCCAAAGAACACGGCCCACACATTGACCTGTCAGACCAGCCCATAGGGCACTGCCTGATTGCCCTGTAGGCCCGCCCGACCCTGGTCACATGTAGGTCTTCAGTCAGCAGTAATCCACTTTTGCAGCATTCCAGGTGATGCTGAGAGCACACCAATTCAAGGAGACGTCCCTGAAGCAGAAGCCAAGGTAGAAATGAAGAAATAATATTGCTGGAACACATATGAAAGTAGTTGGACGAACAGCAAAGGCTTGTTACTAGTTTCAGGATGTAGAAAGTCGTATCTTCGACTTGGCAGTGGCCGAGCTGTACAAATGTTTGTTTTTCTGTGACAAAAAAACTTTTTGTTTTCTATGGAACAGTTTCAGACCTGATGGTGACAATAGTTACCAGCAAGCCTTCTACTCTTAGAGATCACTCACCACCTCGCCCCTAGTCTTCTTTTTCAACCACCCCCAACTTGCTACCAGGGTGTTGGCTTTCTGAAAGCCCTGCCCTCGCTCACTCCACAGTTGTTGGCTACTCACAACCACAACATGGGGTGTGGAAATCAGTGGTAGCTGCCAGTGCCCATGAGCTACTGTAGCGTGGACGGTGGCACTCTGAAATGCCTCTGAATTCATTTGATGAGCTTTCAAGCTGATGCGCCCCATCGAAATGCTTACATTTATTCTATAGAAATTTCTATTCTATATGAATTTGTGGCGCGCACAGCTACTCCAAGGAGTGTCCCGGCGCGAGCCTGAAAAACGGGTCGAAGTCAGAAGGCGGAGCTAAAAGAGAAACGTTTTTAGCTTTTTCTTGAAGGTCACAGAATCTTGAATACTACGAAGACACAGCGGCAGGGCGTTCCATGCCAAAGCAGCTTTTCTAGCGAAAGAGCTCCCGCCAAGCCTTTGACGGTTGAACCGGGGGATCTGGGCAAGAAGTTGTGAAGGGGAGCGCAGCTGTTTCACAGGGGCATACAAGGAAAACCTCCTCTGTAGGTAGGTAGGCCCCAGGCCATTGAGAGCTCTGTGGGCAATAGTCAAGATTTGAATTTTATTCGAGCCTCCTCAGGAAGCCAGTGCAAAGAGCGCAGATGGGAGCGCACACTGCTCCTGCTGGAAAGACCCAGCAGGAGCCTGGCAGCCGAGTTTTGCACAGTCTGAAGTTTATTCAAAAGATAGCCCGGGATGCCAGCGTACAGTGCATTAGCGTAATCCAGGCGGGAAAGAATCCGAGCGCGAACAACAGTTTCCTTTGCAGACTTGAGGAGAAGAGGAAGAAACTTCCTCAATGTTTTCAGGATGCCAAAGCAGGTCCCAGCCTGCAACTATTTATGTTATAGTTTAAGATTTACCAATTGGAATTCTGGGTAATATAGCTGCAATACATATGTCATCGAAGTAATGGTTGATTTTGAAGCACTCATATGGCCTCCTACTAATCTCGCTCCTTCTCACTTTCACTTCACTCCTTGATATCATCGACTACTCCCTATGCTGGCCCATTGATGCACAGCACTCCCGTGCTTCGAAGTCTAGGTGTGTGCTACGAATACTATACATAAACACATACATACCCAGTACCAATGAAGTGTACTTGGGAAGTGATTATATATCAGTGATGTGGATTTTATACGACCCATCAAGGCTCTACATTACATTAACATTTATTTTGGATACATTAAGATTAAAAGGATGTATACAGATTCAAACCACATGAGCAAGACCTCCCTTTGAAGGCACAACTCATGAAAGGTCACGCACCCAACTAACCGCTGGATTTGACTCAGAAAGGCTTACCAATTTGAGTCCCTTGAGAAGCATACTGAGCCGGACTGGCCAGACTGTGTATCGGGCGTTTCCCAAGGAGGCTGGAGGGGGGGGGGGGGGCCCTTCGATCATATTCTCTAAAGCTTAGTATGTCAGGTTCAGTTCGGATCAAGCTTGCACAAGTTTCCTGTGAATCCTTCCACTGTTGCGGTTTCTTTCGGAGTGGGTTCAATGTGATCTGTTGAGTCCTACTGGTTGTTAGAACATTAGAATGTTGAGCGCTCCATTAAAAACAATGGAGTGCTTCGGGCTTCTAATGTCCGGTAGAAGCCCGGAGCACCAACATTCCAATGTTTGTTCGCCTCACGGAGCCCAAGGGGATTTTAATCCCCTCAGGGTTCTTGAGGCCTTTCTTGTACAAATTAGAACATTCTGTCCTCTAGAGGCGGAATGCTCTAATAGCCTTAGAGCCCGCTGTAACAGGCTCTACCCGCCATTAAAGGCCTGCTCCCTTAACGCTGGAGTGGGCCTTAATGGCTGGTAGAATCTGCTACGTCGGGCTGTAAGGTTATAGTGGTCAGGCTTTCTTCCAGAATCTTCATACAGTTCTAGAATAGGTCTTCGTTCTGCTACAGAGGTCTAATCCATGTTGTTCCTTAAACTTAGACACCTTGTTACTTGTTATGGGGCCCTCTTAAGGAATCCTGCTTCATGTTGCAGATGGCAATTGAATCTGCCAACTAGACTTTTCATGGAATTTCTCTGCAGAGTTGATTTGTCAAAAATCAGGTTTAATCCCCTTTGAAATCCTGTGGTAAAATACACATAGAGGGGAATGCCACCACTCTCTAAAATCGACTTGTCACTCAAGCAGATGTGTGTGATATTCTGGTAGCACTCCCCTCACATTTTAGAACATACCTAGTGTTTCATTTTTCACACTACCTTTTGTATTTTAATGTATTTTTTTCAGGATATCTGTGTATTTTTGTGGTATAAGGCTAAATTATTCTGCATTACTGCATAGTAGTAGTGATGCTTGCCAACAACCCTTTGTCACCCTAAAAATGTCATAAAATGTCATTTCACGTGGCTTATTCCCAGTGTGCAAACAATAAGTTCATCTGTGGACGCTGCTATGTAGGTCCTTGAGGGCGATACCCAGGAGAGTCCATAAGAGATCTGTTGCTTCGGCTTTTGATTGTGGACATTTGTCGAAGGTGGATAAAGGGAACAGAGGAGACTTGCCCAACTTTCATCCCTCATTTCCAGGATGACACTTGTGGTCGATACCGTCACTAGGTTTATAATTTAATATTGATTTTAACACCCACCTCTCTCTGTCTCTCTTCTCTGTTTCAGGCCTACCAGAAAGGCACAAACCCCAAAAATAAGATTTTGCCCACTGGCGGCAAGGTACTGACGTCAGAAGAAGAATACAATGCGGTATCGGACAAGCAGTTCCCGGATCCCATTGGTGAGTGTTTAAGACAGAAACCTGAGGGTTCAAGGAGCTTCTTGTGGCTGGATCAATGTGTGAATGAATGGAGGAATTAATGAGAGATTGTGATTCTGTAGTTTACACCCTCAAAATAATTCACCTCTAGGTGCTGCATCAAGCAGACTGAAAATATCTCAGACTATGTCACTAGCACTTATTGATGAGAATATGACTCTTTAACGTAGATCTCATGATGTCCATCATTGCTCGGTTACGCAGCTCTCGTGTGGGATGTCATCATTTCACACCCTGTGTCTGCTGCATTATTCTTCCATTACTGGTGCTCTTACAGCATGGTCTCTTGTTCGAAGATGGGTGCAACAGTTTTGGCCCAGGGTCTTTACCCAACTTGAATTCGCCACAACATTTCTGTGGGTAGGTGCATGCATGACCATTAGTGAATGACCTATAGGGCCTTTGCTGCCGCAGAATGCACCGTTTTTGATGGCCACGGTTTAAATGGCCATAGGTGGCTTGGCATTCATGGAAACTGTTTCTTTGGCATACATGGCCGAGTGTGGTAAAGTCTACATGGTCAAGTCTGCCGCAGTATAAATAACCAAACGTTACACAGCATACATAACGAAGTGGCTCCAGCATAATCAGTCAATCAATCATTTGTAGAGTGCATTAATCACCCGCTTAAGTTCTAAAGGCGCTGAGCGGGGGGAGGGGGGAGGGGTGCAGCTACTGCTCGAACAGCCAGGTCTAGAGAAGTTTCCTGAAGGTCAGCAGGTCCTGGGTCTGTCGCAGCTGATGAGGAGGGGGTTCAATGTCTTGGGGGCGAGGTAGGAGAAGGATCTGCCGCTGGTGGAGGAGAAGGATCTGCCGCCGGTGGAGTTCCTGTGGATGCGTGGGATGGTGGCGAGGGCGAGGGTGAGGTCGGCGGAGCGAAGCTGGCTTTCCGGGGTGTAGAAGGTGAGACGTTTGTCGAGGTATCCTGGTCCGTCATTGTGTAGTGCTTTGTGGGCATACATGTGAATGCGCCACAACAGATCTGGTAAAGTGTGCCACAGCATACACTGCTACCCATGCAGAGGCATAACTGGACATTGTGGGTATCTGCAGCATATCACACAATTTGTGCTGCAGCATACAGAGTTATCAGTGCCACAGCATACTGCTCATTCACCACCTCCACCCCCTCCACTGAAGCAATGCCTCGTCTATCCCGTGAACATCTTTAACCCCCATATGAGTAACTGGCCCAAGCTGCACCCTAATAACCTACAAACAATCCCCTTATCTCCAATCAACGCTCTTGGATGGTTTGTTGTTTTTCATTGGGGACTTGGATCAGGCACAGTCGGCCATCCGTATAGCTTGCTTGCTGCCTCCTGGCTGCCACAGTGAGGATCTGTTCTGTCCTGTCTAGGGTTTGTGTAAGAGCGCACATGCTCTTTGAACTAGGAAGGATCTCCCAGACTGAACTCTGCTGAGTAGGAAAGAAACACCAGAGAGAGGGATTTGCACCTCTCCATCTCTTGAACATGCACAGTTGTTGAGACAAAAGGCTGTTAGAACATTCTGCCCATAGAGGGCAGAATGTTCTAATTTGTAAAAACAAACGCCTCTCAGAGCCCGAGAGGGTTTAAATCCCCTCGGGCTTTGGAATGCCTTTAGTTCACAGCAACAGCTGTGAACAAAGTCACACATTGGATTGTTGGAGCCCCGGGCTTTTACCGGCCATTAGAAACCTGGAGCACACCATTGTTTTCAATGGAGCTCCCAACATTCCAATGTTCTTATATTATATACAATGAAGTCATAGGTGTTGCTAATTTGTACGTGTCATGTTACTTGTTGTATTATATATCTGGATGAATGGACAGAAGCAGCAAAATACCAGTCAAATGGCTCAGATTTTTAGCATGTGTTTTAAGCCACGCCCTTAATTACATTGGCCACGCCTCTATTGGAGACCCCCCGAGTTTTTTCATCCCACTTAAAGCCCTGCATATAATCTGTCACCAGCTCAGAGTCTCAAGGCTGGGCAACTCGGTGGCTTTGGGACCCTCTGCCAGAGTTCCGAGTAAAATACGAATCCACCAATTCCAAGTAGTCCATGGGGAGCACCAGAGGCCTTTCCATTAGAGTCTTTGTCTCAGTAGTTGGGGCCCTGGGGCTAGTAGTCTGTTTCCAGCAGGACCCAGTTCAGGGTTAACACAAGTTAAGGGTCCAGCTGCTCTCACGGTCTTATGTTTTCTAAAGGGGACAAAAGCTGGCATGTACTAGTGCCCACAAAGGCATACCAAATGTCTATGGCTCTGTATCTTGAAAACGATCATCACAGATTTGGCGTTGGGCACCTTATTCTGAACCAGTGTCAGCTGGACCCTGGGTTTTAGGGCTTAAGGCCCAACTGCAGGTTTAAAAGATATTAGAACATTGGAATTTTCGGAGCTCCATTGAAAACAATGGAGCGCTCCGGGCTTATAATGGCCGGTATAAACCCGGAGCACCAACATTCCAATGCTTCTTTGTTCACAGCTCTGGCTGTGAACAAAGACTTCAGGGAGCCCGAGGGGATTTCAATCCCCTCGCGCTCCCTGAAGGCTTTGTTTTGTTAGAATATTCTGCCCTCTAGTGGCAGAATATTCTAATAACCTTATAGCCCTTCGTAGCTGGGCTATACCGGCTATTAAAGTCCCGCTCCCTTCTCGGGCCTTTAACGCTGGAGCAGGCCTTTAATAGCCGGTATAGCCCGCTACGGCGGGCTATAAGGCTATATTATAGGGGATGGCAAGCATGAATCATGTGCGGACGAGGGAGCATGATTAATGTGCATGGGGAGCACAAGCAACAATCATGTGCTAATGAGGGAGCATGAATAAAGTGCATGGGGAGCACAAGCACGAATCATATGCAGACGAGGGAGCGTGAATAATGCGCACGGGGAGCACAAGCACGAATCATGTGCAGATAAGGGAGCATGAAAAATGCACATGGGGAGCACAAGCACGAATCATGTGCTGATTAGAGAGCTTGATTAATGTGCATGGGGAGCACAAGCACCAGTCCTGTGCAGATAAGAGAGCATGAATAATAAGCATGGGGAGAACAAGCACGAATCATGTGCAGATGAGGGAGCAGGTATAATGTGCATGAGAATGACAAGCATGAATCGTGCAGATGGGGGAGCATGATTAATGTGCATAGGGAGCCCAAGCATGAATCATGTGCGGATGAGGGAGCATGAATAAAGCGCATGTGGAGCACAAGCACGAATCATGTGCGGATGAGGGAGCATGAATAATGCGCATGGGGAGCACAAGCACGAATCATGTGCGGATGAGTGAGCATGAATAATGCGCATGGGGAGCACAAGCACGAATCGTGCTGATGAGGGAGCATGAATAATGCGCATGGGGAAGATAGAAAAATAAGCATATCGAAGGAAGTATTCATAACATGTATTGGAGGGTCGAAGCTTCAATAATGTTAATGGGAAGCATCAATAGTGTCCATGAGGAGGTGGAAATCATGAATAATGCGCACGAGGAGAAGCATGAATAATGTACACGGGGTAGAAAAAAAACACCATATTGGGGGAAAGTGTTATTGGTATATATAAGAAGTCAAGCATGAATAACATGTCTGCGGAAGTGGAGAGCATGCATAATGTGCATTAGGACGGGGAAGCGTGAATAATGGGAGGCAAGAGCAGAAATATTGTCCTTGAGGAGGATGGACGCATTAATAATGTAGAGGAAGGAGTTGGGAAGCCTGAAGGCAGAGCCCAGGGTGAAGCAGTGACAATAGGCCATGCCTGCCTTTTGTAAACCAGTTCCCCGCCCTTGAGCTTTCTCCAAGTGAAAAAACTCTCTGTACAGATCTGAGTTGTTAACAAGGGCACGCTGAACACAACAATACCTCAGCACATGACAGCTGGCTCACAAAGTGTTTAAACCTGTCAGCGAGCAGCTAGAACACAGAGCAGCAATGCCCAACTTAACTGCTAGTGGCGGCGTGCCCAAGTGGGCGTGTGGGAGGAGCCTCACCAAAGTGTTTTTCCTTTCAGTATGAGGATGTGGAGGACGGTTGCCACCTTGCTGTTTTTTTATTTATATTGGTTTAGCCTGTATTTTTAAGAAGAGGCTGGTATAAATATTAGGGACAACAGTGAAATTCAATATGTATTCCCTTCTGAAACATAAACCTAAAACAGCAACAACATGAAGAAGTCAGCTAAAACGTCATTGAGAGTGATCTAAATTCTTTCAAAATTTATTAATAGATCAGCTGAGCGATAATTGCCACATTGTAAAAGAATCCTGACAACTTTACAGCAATTACTTTTCAGATTTTGTCTGTTCCAGAATAGGAAAACAAACAAATCCCAGTATTTTCTTGTAAGAAAGGTGGCAGCCCTACTCAGGGGTCTTGGTGCACGAACTTCCTGTAAGTTCTGTGTATCCTGAGCGACGCTTCCTTTGCAGCATGAGCCTGCACGACCGCTCACACTGTGTTGGCTATGGCCCGAGATGGTGAGGGGTGGGTCATTTTTAGGTCTCGCCTGAGACAGCGCTTTAGCGCTGCTCTGGCGAGACTTATAGTAAGCACTTTTGGAAGTGCAAACGAGTGCTTTCAGGCCGCCAACTACTGTGCATGAGTGCCGGGCGCGCGCACCATTTGGCAGCCTGAAAGCACTCGTTGTCTTTCACTTTCGCCGCTTTGATGTTTTATCGTGATCGCGATCACTTTCACATTCGCGGTCGTACGGCCGCTTCCCTTCCTACTTTAATGCACTGTTAAAGCAGAATCCACGCGTCGTAAAGCATGCCCGCCCCCACTCCCCCCTCCCACTCCCTCCTCGTCAGCTTCAGTGCGCTCTTGTTTTTTATGTTGTAGAGTGCATGTGCAGACTGCTCGTGTTGCACTGTCTGCGCTCGCCCATACACCTCCCACTCCGTTTGTTCCACCCCCTCCCTAGGTCCCTGGCGTCTCTCCCGCCGTGCTTTCACGCCCGCTCTGTTTATTCCAACTCCTCTGTGGCCTCTCTTCTGCCGTGATTTCACATCCTCCCAGTCCGGAAAACCATTATTCAGTTGCCGCGAATGCCAGTCTGTTGTGGCACACGCAATGTTCTTTTAATTAATATTGACATTGAGCACTTCTGAGAAGTGCCTGCACCTTTAAATCCTGGCTTGCGTGTAGCTGCTCTGCTTTCACCCCTTCCTTTTTCATTCCGGATGTGTCCAGGCACCTGGAAGCAGCAGCTCCTTGTCCTCCGGGTTGCCGATGAACATGGGGGAACTACTGGTTTAGACCGTGGCGGTGGAGGGGGCTCAGAGTGTTTGACCTACTGCCCCCTCTCGAGCCCTTCCAGCATTCGCCAAGTCATCTCTCCAGTGTGCAAGTCCGAGGCACAGAATCCGGGAAAGCTTGGACCGGTTCCCAGCCCTCAAATCACACTCTCTCGAGTTGTATTTCCATCTGAGCTCCTGCGCTTCATGTTTTTGATGCTAACGCAGGGGATTCAGGTGCTTGTGTTACTTCCGCTGGTGCTAAACTGGTAACATGCTGAGTTGTGTACTACCCATTATTTAAGCATGGCCGGAAATGCAGTTTGTGTAGCTAGATACACAAGCGGTTAATATAATGCTATTATAATAGGAGAATGGGTTCCCAATTGCACATTATAAAAAGCATGTCACCTCGTAGTTCAATGACCATATACAGGCATGATGCTGACGAATGAGTGCTTGGTTAAGGGCATGGAAGTCTGAAGAGATTTACCAAAGTTTTATAAAATGGGTCTGGAAGAACCCAAGCAGTCTGGCTCAGACCTGCAGCCCCTCTCCTGCCCTCGTTTAAACCCCGCTAGTGTCTTCGTAGCGCTGCACAAGAGAACATCCTCGGCTTTCCAAAGTCTGTCACCCACCTCACTGCCATGTGTTTGACTTTTTCTGTACTCCCCCTTGCATCTATATGCCCCTACACACCGTGCTCTTTCTCATCTCCCCTTGACTTACTGCGTACTATTTCAAATATCTCTACTCACCTGTCCTCCACCCCCATCTTTTCATCCCCCTCCCGACCAGCTGCCCCAACCCCTTCCCTCCCACCAGCCTCTGCCCAGACACAGCCTGTTTGCACAGGTATCAAACGGCCATCGTGGCAATAAGTGCGACTGAACCTACCTGAAACTAGATTCCTACAAATACCCGCCACGCCTGGCTCTGCATGCAGTGCCTGGATGGGCGCCTTTCTTAAAGCAGCGCTAAGCATAGCATTTCATATATATGCGCATGTGTGTGTGATGTGTTTGTATATATATTGTACGTATTTACGTCTTTGGGAGTGTGAGGTAAATGCAATTGTGTGTGTGTGTAGTGGTAACGTGTTTAGTTGATGTGTTAGCATTAAGTGTGCATGTGTGTGTAAATGATTTCACTGGAACGAAACCCCGTTCTAATTTTTTCACAGCTGGCGAGGTGCAGAGAGCAGCACTTGGTGCGGGAAATAATTCCATTTGTGCGTCTCTGAACTGGTCGAAAGACCCCGGTCTGGAGTCTAGGCGCTGTGCTTTTTCCACGAGTGCTGCTAACGTCTGAATTTCAGTGCCGAAGATAGAAGGAAACGCGCGGGTCAAAGCCACAGGCCTATGAGATGTTAAACACCGAGATTCTTTCCTAATTTATCGCGAAACAGCGCGGTGACAGCCCCTTGATTCTCTTGCCTTCCTCTTTGTGCCCATTTTACGAGTGCACGGGTCATAGCACTTCTGCGGCAAGCACCCTCCAGCACCTCTGAAAACATACTTCAGCTTGTTGTGTTATTGTGCTGGTACATATTACCAGGCTAGGGTTTGAAATCGGCAATTTAAACATACATTGTGTGATCTTGACAACTGCTAGCAACAGCGGCAAATAAAGTATGGAACTCTCAGGGTTTGAGTTGGAAGTGACTAGTTAAAACTGCAGTCTTAGGCACAGATATCAATTTTTAGAGGCCCGCTCTACCATCCAAAGTTTGGACTCTTAACACCCGCAAACACCTCCCAATAACTTTGCTAAACATAACAGCTTGCGAGGGGGAGAGGATGTGGCCTAACAGCTAGAGCGGGTCGACCTCAAACCTGGGGAATTGGGTTTGGGTCTCGGCAGACACGCTCAACATCCTGTCATTCTGGGCAAATCACTGAATCTCCCCGTGCCTACCAAAAATGAATGTGTCTGTGTGAAACGTAACTAGTGCTCATGCAAAGCGCTCAAGTTTGGAACGGAGTAAACCGGTTCAAGACCCTGCGTCGGCTCCACATTGTGTGATTCTGGGCAAACCGCGTATTCTCCCCGAGCCTACACATATGCATTTGACCTCGTGTGAGTAGTTTGGTGCTCATGTAAAGCGCTCAGAAGCCCTTGGACCGAGTTCTCGCTATATAGAACAGAAAATAATAAATGTAAAGCATAGTCACCGCCTGTTGGATTGACCTTGTCTGTTTACAAACCTGGCCGTACCCTGGCTGGTAAACGGTGACAGCAGGAATGCACCAAGTATCATGACGGTACCAGACCAGAAAGGGGATCTGCAGGCAGCACTCTCGCAGACGCACATCCACAAAATGGTGCCTTACTTGCCTTTTAAACAAGCATTTGCAATGCAAATAGGTCTCGCATTTACGTGAGTAAGCTATTGGCATTGTAAATGACAATGCCTTTTATTTATGTTTTTAAAACGAAAACAAAAATAAAAGGCATTGTCATTTGCAATGTCAATAGCTCAAACTCTCGTAAATGCGAGACCTATTGCATTGCAAATGCTTGTTAATTTTGCACTTCCATGCACATTCTCAAGCACCACAGGAATTATAATCTACTCGGAAGAGGCAACACGGGAAACAAGAGAAGTGGAATGTGGAAATGAAGAAGAATGCAATATACACATTTTGAAAAAAGAAATGACCCACCAAATTGCATTGACGTTTTGAACTACCTGCAAAACCCAGTGGCATAGCTAGACCTGGCCCCTGCGGCAGCCGCATTGAAGAGCGGGGGGGGGGGGGGTTAGGGGGCTGTGCTGTCGATTGTCGCCACGATACGGCAGGTAAGAGCTGGGGGTAGGCCGCTGTCCTCAAAATGCGTGCCGCACCCACCCTCCCCTTGCTATCCCACTGGTAAAACCTACTGCTTTTTAGCTATTTGTTAGTGAAACTGTGCTGAAATTAGGCCTGGGCAGAATTTGTAACACCGCTGTCAGAATCTGAGGAATTTGGTAATTTGGCGTCACTCTTCTAATGTGGAATTACTGATACATTCCGCTGCTCTGCCGTGGGAATGAACTAAAATTATGCAGTGGGTTCTAAACAGGGTGGGAAGAGTGAGCAGTCCCTCAATGTTTAGAAACCACTGCATACCCCTCGGCGCCCTTACATACCCTGCAGTGATTAACCCCTTCCCTGTGGGGGTAATTCCCCCACGGTCGGGGGGATGCGGGGGGGGGCCGCGGCGCTGCTGTGCTCGTGACGAGCTCAGCTCGTCATGACTCACAATGGAGCAGTGCTTATGACGAGCTGAGCTTGTCACGACCCCGCCCACTGATTAATTCTCCCGCACAGGCGGGGATATAATCGTGCTGAGCTCGTCATGAGCACGCAAGGGGTTAAAGGTCTTAATCACTGCAGAGTATGCAAGGGCGCCAAGTGGTATTTGGCTGTGCTAGTTTCTTAGGCAAAATGCATCCTTGCATCCACTTTTAGAAATGAGGGTGCATGTTGCACTCAGAAAATCGTGCCTCATGCCCACTCTGCCCCGTCGCAGATTTCTACAGAATTTGAATGTAATTCCGCTGAATCAACCTTCGCACATTCACCCCACCCCTAAACTGAAATATGCCCTTCTCTGCATAATTTTTCCCATGTTACCTTTAAAAAGGTGAATTACCAACACCCCTGATGAGGAAGAGGCTTGCTTGGCACACCAAGAAAGCATTTTAAATATTTCATGAGTGCTCCTTCAGAACCTATAGCGTTTATGGAAATGTATGTGGAAATTGTGCTGTACAATATACTATTTGCCCACATTTTATCAAAAAAATATTCATGGGAGATTTAATCCCACTCCAAACCCCCCGAAACCCTAATCCAGACCCCTCTAGATTAAATGTTTTTCTTGCTCGTCATATTGTTGCCCACTCTACTTCTACTCTCTTTATTTAAGCCCCGCTACTATCCGAGACAAGCCACATGCCAATCTGATTCGGTCCTGCTCCACTAGGAACAGTCTAGCCTGAACTGCAAAGCTAAGACTTCTCTAGAAAGAAACAGCGCAACCCCAGTCCGGTTATGCCTTTTTGGACCTCATCAGAGAGGTGCAGCTTGAGTTCAATGGTGGTGAGCCTGTGCCCTACATCTGGGCATACCTGTTGAACCCGAGGTATCAAATTTATCCATGAAATCGACAGCAACTAAATGACATTGGCAGCTCGCTAGAAAAGGGGTTAGTGAAGCGGTAGCCGCCACTCTTATACCATCCATATGCTCTTGTGGTATGTTGAAGCAAGATGGCGGAAAGAGGTAGGTGAGTGGCCTTAGATAGCGGTAATGCTGATTTAAGCAGTTGTACGGTAAACGTGTGCTTGGACAGGCTATTCCAATTGCCAGTTGAAATCTACCCTATGTGTTTTCTTGTATAGGGTGAATTAGAACATTGGAATGTTGAGCGCTCTATTGAAAACAATAGAGTGCTCCGGCTTCTAATGGCCGATAGAATCCCGGAGCTCCAGCATTCCAATGTTAGACTTTGCTTACAGCTGTATCTTCGGCTCAGGCCTTTAACGATGGAGCGGGCCTTTAATGGCCGGTAGAGCCCACCATTATATTGTCTCTCTCCAAAACTATACTTGTTAGAGACATGGCTTGAACAGTTCCATATTCTGGGTGATCAGGCCCCAAACCCAAGAAGAAAAATCTGTGTGTCCAATAGAATGGATTGAGTCACATACCAACAGAATTGTAGACTGGGCGGATCAGAGGAAGGCGAGGGTTCCATCGCAGATGATGTCTAGAGTACTGTCGCTGCAGTTACTCGATGTCTTGCCCATTCTTGGCAATTCTAGCCTGCTTAGCTGCAAGGACCGCATGACTCTTGGGTGATTCACTCTCCCAAGCAGCAGCCGCGCAGAACTTGAGTCAGCTGGGCCGTGTGTAGGTTTATCTCACGATCCAGGGCCTTCGCCAGCCAACTCAACTTCCTCCTCTTTCAGTAAAGTTTCAATCGTGATGCCTTCACCACAATCCAGGAGTTGTTGCTAGCTTTTGAGAAATGGCACCAGCAAAGATCTACTCCCTTGAACACCTCTTCTTCACACTGGTCTTGTCGAAATTCAGCTGAGTTCTTGGGACAGATAACCAGAATAGAGTTTCTATAGGACACTGCCGAAGGACTAGAACCAACCGAAAGGCCAGCTTTCTGTAAAACTTGAGGACGACACCAAGCAGGTGGAATGATATCTTAGTTCTTTTCTATGCGTTTTAGGCCTTCAGCACTAATTTGGCACAGTCGCTAAGTGGGGTCCAGATAAAAATCCTTACACCCCTTGACTGTAACCTGTGGTTACAAGGCATCTATTGACTTTGAACGAGTAGGCATTTTCTATTTTTGATCTCAGACAAGGAGGCCTTTTGGCTCTACCGTCTTTCAGCTAAGTTAGAATGTTGTCCAGCATATCCTGATAACAGGTAGCCGCATCTGTAGTGGGCTCGCAGATTAGGAGCCAGAGGGCTGTATTTCCTTCAGCTTGCCTTTGAAAACCTTGCGGCCGTTCTGGATTTGCCCAGGATTTTTTCTAGCGGTGATAGGTTATTCTAATTTACCTGAATGCTGTTGACCTAAAAGTGCCTGGGGTGGTCGCTGCCCCTAAATAATTGTAATTTTTAAAGAGTGGGAGGTCACACAATATCGCCCATATCCTGGAAACTGACTTCTAATAGGTGAAGGCCAATAGTAAGGCATTCATTTTGGTTAGCGCTTATTCTGGGTGTAACGCCACTGCCCTGGGCCGTTCTCGCTTCAAACATAATCCTTTACGGTTCTTGGAAGATGGGTATTTAACACTCTATTTAACATGCATTGTTGCTTCATCAGTGCGGGTAAACGTGACCTGCCGGAGGGCAGAAAACGCCTGGATTCAGATGTCATATGCTTAATAATTAGCAGCTGGCAAGATGGCTCCTTGGGCGCGGCATTTACAGAAGGTATCATTGTTTACCCTTTATATCACGCAGCCGGCTGCCTGTGTGGCCCTTAATTGGCTAGCCCTTCCAACGCTATTGCCATCTGTGCCAAGACCCCGAATGCGGAGGCAGCTGCCAGCATCTTCAGCTTTGGGAACATTTTCTACCCCCACGCTCTAAATGGAAGAATCCGGAGGAGAGACAGGACTTGGCCATTTATTTTTTGCCAGATCTGCCTTTGCCGCCTACTTCTATATAAAAAAAATGTTGTCACGTTGTAGAGTGCTTAGACCAGTGCTTAACTTGTGCCGGTGTTTGGCACCGGCACATAATTCTTTAGATTGGCATTTATTTCTGAAAGTCCACTACAGGGTAGCTCTGTTTGTCTATTTTTTAGCAGGGCACACCAGTTTAGCAATTATATAAGCATTAAAAAAAGAATTGGAGAGTCCAAACTGTCAATTTGTAGAAGTAGGATGATTATTAGGCAGAATTTATTCTAGCATGTATCAGTGATGGCGGATTAATTTGCTAGCGCAAACTCCTGGTCTCCTGAGCAATACCGTGAGCCCAGCAACTTATTTTTTGATTTTTTTTTCTTCACAAAGTTAGCACTGGCTTAGACGTCATGTTGAATGGTGGCACCTGGAAGTCTACCTACAAAGCAATTTTTTTAAAATTCGTTTTATTGATTGTACCCCCACACCTTCCTGTCATCTGTTTTTTTCCAAAAACATGCCTTTATTCTTTCAAGGCTCGGGGAATATCTGTTTGCCTCGTATATAGGTCACACGGCCCTGGAAATGACTTCAGTGGGACCGTCTTTGGAAACTTGACCAGTCTGCACCACCTGTGCACAGGAGATTTATTCAGGAGTCTCGTGTTACAAAGGCGTCGGGACACCGCGTGAGCGCTCTCAGGTGCCAGGACGGCGTCACTCACGCTCCAGGATGTTTTGCAATTGCCTGGCCGCGTGCAGCCTTCTAAAGATGCCAACGCAGCCCGCAGCCCTTGCAACAGAGCAGTCCTCGTGGCTTGGAAATGGCTGATAAGCGCCTCCTCTCTTTTGGAATTTTAGGGAATTGTGTTTCTTGTGCACCTTGACTGGTCATTATGGGGCTGATTAGACATTTACGAGTATGGCAGAAGTGCTACAGGAGCACTACCTCAAAAACCTAGTGGTGGCTGGCATGAGGTTGGTGGTGGGCGGGTGGGACATTAAACAAATAAATTAAAAGCACTTCCCTGCAAGCGCAACGTTCTCCTCGATGGTCTTCTCTCCTCGAGGCAGGCTCCAAACTCCCAAGCCAATCCTGGCACGGCTCCCACCAGCATGAGAGCAGCACCAGGATTGGTGGAAGCGGCCTCTATGAGTGCTCAGAAGAGCACTGGAGGCTTTTGCTTTCTGTAACCAAGCTGGTTAGAGAGGTTTAAATTGCATATGTGTGGCTGGCCGTCGCAAGATGTCCAGCCAAAAAGAAATTGGCACTTTAAACTGAAAGTGCCCTGCTCTCTCTGCTGCCAGTCAGCAGTAGCTCCGCCTCCGCCCTGATGCTCCGTTCGGGACAGGGTGACGAAGAATAAAAGGGTAATGAAGTTAGTCAGGACTAAGTGGGATGAAAAAACAAGCATTGGCATAGCCAATAGGTCTCGCCTTTGGGACCTTATTAAGTGTTTAACCATGCAACAGTTGCATAACTAAACACTTATAAGGTCCCAAAAGCGAGACCTATTGGCTATGCCAATGCTTGTTTTAACTGCTGCAATCTATTGAAGCCTCACAGAGAACATCAAAGCAGCCTTGCGGCCGCGAAAGTGATCGCGATCAAACATCAAAGCGGCCGTGCGGCCGTGAAAGTGAAAGTAATCGCGGTAAAGCGCGACGCGCGCGCCCGCGCACATGCACTGTTGGTCTAGGCTGGCCTGGTAGCACTTTTTGGAGCCCTGACAAAATGTCTTGCCAGACCAGCGCATGCGCTGTGTCAGGCGAGACCTAACTAGGGGGTCTCTCAAAGGGGCTGGTGTAATTAGGGCGTGCCTTAAAACGTAATGTAAAAATCTGTGCTTAGCATAGTATGCCACCCAGGAGGTAAGTAGCAGCTTCTGTCATTGAATCCAGATATATAATACAACAAGTAACATTACACCTACAAGAAGCCAGTACTATTGACTTTGTCAATGGTTGTTAGTTGCATAACATAAATAAGCAACAACCATGGCTTCGTAGTATAGCATGTTGAAAATGCTTCAGTTCTCAAATGATTAGACTACGACGAGTCCCTTTGAAGTTACATCAAAGGCTTTAAGCAGTGGTACTGCTGCAGAGTTGAGTTGGTTTATTTTTCATCCAGACGGTGAGGGCAAAAATGGAGAGCAATATGGACCCATCTCGGCTCCTAGTTTTTAGAACTTCCAGTGCTGAGCACCGGCAGAACCCGGCCCACTAAAAGCCCTGAAGTTAATTCAACTTTGTTACCATTTTATTTTTCGTTTCTGGTGGCATTTCAGTGTGGCACCGCCTCTCCGCTCAAACTGAGGAGCCGTCCCTGCAAAAAACCTTCAAATGTTAACAAAATGTTAAACTCTCTATTAGTAAAAGAGTGTAGAGGGCACAGTGCTTTCTATTTGTGCTAATTTCATATGAATATTCCATGAGCAGTCCCATTTTTATGTGTTTTGGGTCCAGTTCACGAAGGCTTCCATGAGTACTTCTTCCCATACTTAAAAAAAACTTGTGTGAATTTGTAATTATGGAAAAGAGGAAAACGGCGGGGGGGAGTGGGGGGGCAAGAAATATATTTATGAGGAAGTAACATCTCAGAGCAAAATATATTTTAGAGCTTTCGTGAGAGTACCTCCTCTTCATTCTTAATCTGTTTTGAATTATTTATTTTTATCAAACTTAATCAGAAAGTATGTGTTCCTGTGATCGCCAGCCCCCCAGGACTTAACCCTCAGGGCCATACATCAATAGGTGGGGTTCACAAAGTGATGACTGGGCACCTGAAAACTCTTACTAGAGATGCAGTGGGCAATTGAGAAATCAATTCTATGTATTCATGAAATGTGTATATTACTTATTTTTGGGGTTCCACATGAAAAAAAATTACATTTCCAAAATATAAAATCCAGCCTCAAAAGGCGGCCTTCAACAAAAATATTATGCAACATTATACACCTATTACAAATAGGCTATGTAAGAATTCCTAAAGCCAGTGAAACATTCTTCCAACATATTACAGAATTGTACTAAACTACTATTCCAAATGCAGTTCTAGAAAGTCGGTGTCTGGAGTTAGTTTTAGGTAAATTTTTATTTTTGTAGGATCGTATTTTTGGATGTCTTTATCTTTGTGGTCTACATTATAAAGTCTTATTTTTAATTTTCTGTATTTTTGTAGATAGAAATTTTTGTTTATCTTTTGTTTGTAGGGTACGTTTTTTGAGTATTTTTATTGTCTGTTTTTTTGCAGTCTACGTTTTTCAGTATTTGGTTATTAGTCTGTAGTTTTGCAATTTATGTGTTCCCATGTTTCAATTTCTATGTATCTTTCTCCTCCATTGAGAGGATGCCTTGCTCTTCGCAGCAGTGTACTCATTAGAAATGCAACATCAGTCCATGTGGTTTTAGCCCCTTGTACAATGCCAAATGTCTTCACAGGCCGAGTTCAAGGTGTTTCTGTCAAGTAGTTTTCAAAATAAACAACAATGGCGTTGTGGGGGTCTTTACTAGCAAACCACGAGTGGGTTGGTTTTGTTTAAAGCAGGTTTTCAGTGATCTACAGAACCGAGAACATGATGTAACATCTCAGAGGAACAGTGGCGGCTGGTGAATTTTGAAAGTGGTAGGCCGTAAAAGTTCTTTCCAATTTTCACGGGATGAGCAAGGTAGTCACACGGTCCCAGGGTCTGAACTGCAAATGGTATAACAGAAATCCTGGGACCAGTTCCGGCTTCCCCACTTAACCAAAACGTGTGACCAAAAGACATGAGAGAAGCTTTAGTGAAAATCACGGCTCGGGTGACTGACAAAGTAAACTGTGCCACTACCATGTGCGTTTCTAATCATTCTAGAACTTGCAATAGTGTACTTCATACAAAATAAGTATTTCCAGAGTTCAAGTCCTTAAATTGCCTAACCCTTACCCCTCATGTACTCTGATGCTGGCTTGAAACGTAGTTATATCAATGTGAAAAACGATACCCTGCATCTCCATTTTTATCTATTTGGATATCGTGTTTTCTAAAAGTGAGTCCTTTGTCCGGATTGCTCCAAAACTATCTGAAGCATTCTCAAGCCACTGGTGACTCTTGTGAGCTAATAACAACATTGGAAAACCCCCAGCATTCACCCGAGTAGGACTCCTCACCGAGACTCTGCAGAACAAGTGCGGTGATGAGCCCAGAAAATACAAAACATGCCATGCTAGCGTGCGGATAACCAATTTATTCTTTTGTGAGTCGCAACCCTCACAGACCAGCAGTCTAAACACCTGTGCCAGAACTCTCACACCCCTCACATCAGGTAGGGTGTGACAGCAGTCTGTCAAACCTGTCGCAAGTGCTTGCACACTAGAGTTAAGGGACCTCTCACAACTCATTTTAAGCAAGGAGGTGTGCTTGAGTTGAGGGAGTTCCAATACAGGGCTACTGAACTGGAGACAATGGTCTAATGTGGCATAATGTACTCAATTGCTTATGTACCAGTGACATGCTTAGCATAGCTAGAACTATTGGCTTTTTCCATGCTTGCTTATAATTATGTGTTTCATGAGATGCAAGCACAGAAAATCTTTCCTTTACTTGCTGTGTGCCTCCTATGGCTGATCTTATGTCCAACTGATGTGCAAATGTTGCTTTCCTGTTTTTTTTAAGTAAAGAAAACAAAAGATACATGGCTAATACAGTGACATCCTTTCATAGAATGCAAGCAGGGCTCGAGTTGGGGTACCACGCGTGTGGACGGCGTCCCCCCACTTATTTTACCGGGTTTTTACCGGGTGGACGCCGTCCCCCCTGCCCAAAAGATGGAGCCGGTACCCGAGCCTGCGCGCGCGCTCAGCACTCACCAAACCCCACCTTCTATTGTCGAGAGAGGGTGAACAGAGCTCTTTAAGTTGTTTCACGTTGATGGAGCCGTTCAGTATGACAGACGGGCGCTCGTGGCCGTATATTAGAAAAGGTCAGTATGTGTTTATGCATTTCAGACGGAGACCGGCAAATTTACTGTGGGCAATAAATACGCACCGAACAAGCGCATCTTTAATTTCCCCGCTCCTTTGAGTGTCAATACGGTGACTAATTCCAACGTAAACATTCTCCTTTGCCCTTTGAACCTGCCCCCATCACCTTCTAACCTTTGTTAATTAGTGGGGACTACATCTCGTGACGTCACTTCCTGCCGTGAGGTCACTTCCGGTGACACCACCTAACTTGGAGCGTCCCCCCCACTTCTTTTTTTAGGACTTGTGCCCTGAATGCAAGATACATTGGTTCAGTAAAGAGTGAGGTAAGTAAAAACGTACTTGTTACTAGGCCGATCTATTAATTAGACAAGGTACAAGCGGATTGCTCAGCAACGCTCTCTGATAAAAACTCCATGCGATAGGAAACTGCGGGCCCCAGCACCGCGCATTAACAGACACTGAAACGGTGTCTTGAAAGGTCTGTGTCCTACGTGCTAATGCGGCCAAGTGCACGCAGCAGAAAAATAAGCAGCCTTTCTTGCCTTTCCGAAAAACACACTGCCAAATTACACATGAAGGAAAGCAGTCCAGACTGCACACTTGCCGAGCAACGTATTCAACTGACTTCCCAAATACCAATGACATACTTTTAACATCTATTCGCCTCAGATGTCTGCTCTGCAGGCATTCTGCTTTGAGTAGGCACGGTCGGCAGCCAACCCATTAGGCTAATTGGATCGTTGACAGACATTTTGTAGGGCTTTTTTCATTAAAGGGAAGGGCAACGTGGAAGATACACGGACACATTCATGATTTGGTAGGCATGGGGAGATTGAGGAATTTGCCCAGAATTACAGAATGTTGGGCCGATGGCGGACCTGGTTCCCGTTCCCCAGTTCCAAGCAGCTCTGGCTGTTAGGGCACATCCTCGTCAGAGACGAATGTGAAAAGGTAGAAGAGGTTGAGATTTGAATGACGATCAGTACAGGTACAAATTAGTACAAGGTTGAGGTGCCCACTTAAATGTAGAAGTGCAAAACGACAGGCTGAAAATGGGTTTAAAAAATAAAGTAAGAAAACTTACCTGACTCGCGCCGCCTCTGCTGCTGGGGTCCCGCATTGGCGCCTTCAACGTCTTCTGCCGCTGCGTCACTGGAGTGGCTGGCAACCCCTCTCAGCCAATCCAGACGCTGCTCCAGCAGCGCCAGGATTGGCTTGAGCAGGGATACTCCCCGCCGATTAGGAGACCGGGGGCTGCGGCATGAAGCAACCCTTGCTCTCCTAAGGGGAAGGCTAGTGCGCCTGTTCGGGCTGGTCATAAAAATGACCAGCCCAAAACCGAACATGCGCACTATTGCTGTCTAGTGCGCTGTCACTCAAATCCTGAGTGCTGCCACAGCCCCACCCCCCTTCAGCGTCCGGTCTCTCGTTCTACTTCTGATGCGAATTCCAATCAGGATTCCTGATTGGAATTAGCATCAGAAAGTAGAACGAAGAATTTGTTATTCGTAATTGATTAAAACGATTAAAGGGGCTGTGGCATTAGTGGGGCAACGCCCCAATGGACGCACTGCCACTGCAAAGGAATTAAGAAGACGTTCTGTACAGTGCTTAATTTATAACAAATTAAGTGGCAGGTCCCATCTCGGAAGGCCATTGCAGCCTGCACACAGTGCTTAATTTGAGCCGCTGGTTTTCGGTGCTCAGCACTGGCAGTTAATTGTTAATAATAGCACTTATGACAGTCTGCCACATGGTGGCACTGTCCGAGTAATTTAAAGATGAGCACAACAATTGTTTATAATTCAATATACATTAAAAAATTACTAAAACCTGCAGCCCAACCCATTCATATAGCTTTGAGGGCCTGGAATTGTCTGAATCGTCACACTTGTAGGAGTATGATGGTTAATCGTTGTGTTGGTACTGTTATTGTGGGTTCTGGAAGGGGCAATGGGGGGGTACAATCTGCATTGGTATCCTGACAAGTGCTCTGGCACTTGTATTGTTACAAATTAAGCAGTGCCTGCACCACGCATTGCCCCTGCCAGTGCTGCTAATAATAGTACCAACATAACACCTAACTGTTGCACTCTTTAACAGTGTGACAATTCAGACTATTTCAGGCCACACAAAGCTATAATAATGGCCTGACTTTACAGTGATGGTGATATGAGGACAAAAAAACAAGCTATACTAATGGTGTGAGAGGCTTGTATTATTCATTTTCAATGTGATTTGACTTAAAAAACATGTTTGTTGTGCTAGTTTTAAAATTAAATCGACAGTGCCACCATGTGGTGGACTGTCACTAGAGCCGGCGCTGACAATTAAGTGCCGGTGCCTAGCACCGGAAACCGCCGGCTCAAATTAAGCACTGGTTCTTTAGTATGTGTTCCTGTAGGATAACGCATCACCAATCCCTAATCCCTGTTCAATTAATTTTTTTAATTTTAATTCTAAAGCCCCTTGTTAGTTTGGATTTTTGGCCTACACACTTGCAACAATCCAACGTGTATGTAGCAGGCATACAATGGCACAGAGTGCGATCCACAGCTGGCTACTTTGATCTGCAGCGGCACACCATGCACACCCCTATTTACCGAGCATGACAACCATCAGCTCATCAGGCTGTGGAGGACTGGCGGTACAGCGACAAATTATACCCACAGGACATAACTTTTATACCTTATGCCTGTACAGGGAGCGTTGCTTACTGGTCTTTCCAGTTTAAACTTTTTGCCAGCCCTTGCAATCGGGTCCTTCAATAAAATAATCAAATTTCGAGGTTCTTCGTGCTCTATGGAGGATTTAAATTTGCAGACTAATATTGTTAAATTTCCGAAGGCTGAACGTGCAGATACTATTGTCAACCTGTCAAAATGTCATCCTTCTCAGAACATGAGTTCATAAACCTACTCCTAGCCGACGGAGAGCTGGAAATACATTTTACTGACAAGATGCTCATTTGCTCCTGGAATATTGCAGATATTAAGAGACATTAAACCTTGGTGGGGAGGACTTAATACATTTTTTTAAAATAAATAGCAAATAATTTGTTTCCAGGTAACTTGGTTTACGAAACCTTTTCATTTACCAAATTTCATAATACTCCAAATTCAAGCTAATGCGAATCCTAAGGGCTGCCCAACGGGTAGTCTGGAAACAGTTCATATTAGTATTAATTTGAAAAGTTCTGTAATTAAAACAAAAACGGATTGTCTTCTGTTAACGGTCTTAGAGGATTTTAGACAAAAACGTATTTTACTAGTAAATGTGTATTTTTAACAATTAACAGTGAAGAATAAAAATGGCATCCAAGCAGTGTAAGAGGTGCTGGAATTCATCCTTGACCAGAGTCCCTTAATGATGGAAATCATAACCGTGGATTTTAATTATAAGTTATTATTCAACTGTCGGCCTCCTCCCCTGGATGACGGTTGTCCTGAATTATTCTGGAACATCCCATACTCCATTCTGGGAAACTGGTGGGAAAATACGAGACCAAAAAGTTCGTGGGAATTCTTTTGGGATTTAGGATTCTCTGTTTTAAATGGAAGATTTGCATCAGATCAACCTTCAAACATTGCCTTTCTTTCTACTAAGTCACAAAGTATTATTGTTTTACTCTTTTAGACTGCTGCTCTGTTTCTCTGTGTCAAGATTATCAAATTATTCCAAGGAAAGAAAGCGATCACAACCCACAACAGATAACATTGGCTTTTAATTGTCATACTTTTAGGTCACATGATAGGTATTTAGATGGTACCAGTAATTCTTCAAACCTAAGATCAATAAAGTGGAATGATCCTTATAGTCAATGACTAGCATTATTAAGTAAACTAAGTTTTATAAACCTTTATTTCTCTCACCCATCTAACAACAGGAGCAGTGATTGGGAGAATTTGCTGTATGATACATTGTATTTTATTTCCACTAATACAACTAGGAGATCATGGTTTTGTCCTAAAAATAAGGATTGTTTGATAATTTTAGCAAAAAGAAATAATCGATAACTGTTCAGAGGAATTCTAAAGAAACTGAGAACAATATTGAGAGATATTTCAATAAAAAAGGAAAAAAGTGGCCATCCATAGAAGGTTTCAGGATTCGGCTTGGAGGAAACTGCATCACTCTATTAAAACCCACAACATGAGGCTACTCAGGTCTGTGGTTGGCTGGGGTACCGAGTCTATAAAACCAGCAAATGTTTTCTACATAACTTACGAGGGATGGAAAGTGCATGTAGATAATCTTTATGCGTGTTGTAGCCCCACCTTCTTTAATCCACCAAGACATACGATGTAGACTGCAACTTGTAGTTGTCCTTGTGAACACATTACATTTGTACATATGCTTTAGAAAATGTGTGTAGCAGTGTTCCTGACCAGTTTTATGTCTGTGAATAAAAGTCACCTCACAAACGTTCTTTTGTGTTCCACTCAGAAAGTTGTGTTAACTTTCGCTAAGGTTCTTCTTAGTGGTATCTAACTATACTGAAAAAATGCCTCACAGCAAACCGGCCAGAAAGGGGGACCAACAAACCCCGCAGCCGGCAGTGTGACCAAGTAACTGGTTGACCCTCTTGCCAGTGGATACCATATTCAGATGCTGTTTGAGGTTGGAGCAAAAGATCCAAACAGATCTTGAACTTCAATTTTCAAGAGGAACTCCCCCTGTGTGACAAACATGTGGCCCAGTGTGCTCAGTACTTCTATGACTTTACAAAATTTCCAAAATGTTGTGCATTCCCTAACCTAAACCAGGGGTAGTCCATGTGACCGGTTTGCGCAGTATCGTTGACCCAGCCTTGACTGTGGTCAACAATCCAATCATTCCAGACATTTACATTTTCTAGGATATCAAACCAAGTTAGTAAACTGGCCTGGTCCGCCGGCTGACAGTGGAGCTTAAATTTCTTGACAATTACTTTAAGGCATTAAGAAGTCTTGGTAGCCCAGGAACATCACAAAAAGCGAACCACGTCCAGTATGAAATTAGAAAAAATGGTTTTACTCAACGTCATATCAATATCATTAATTGTGATTTACTTTAATTCAGTATTTGACTTATTTGCAATATTACCCAAATAAGCAGCTTATCAAAGCCATGTAGAGGTGCATTTTGGCTTTAGCACTTGTAGCTTCTTTCCAAACTCTTGGAGTTCCACCATACTCAACCATGAAAGAGTTTAGTAACAGGGATCCAGCTTGAAAGTTATCTTTTACCATTTCTATTGAATGTTTAGGACCAGAGACTAACATCAATCTCATGAATTTGTATGTTGTTTTAATTGTGTTCTACTTTGCTGGCTCATCCCTCACACACACTCTCATGCTCTAAGCCTTGCTGCTCAACCGCGATACCAAGGAGAATCGAGGAGTCTTTGGATCCCAAGCTTTTCATCTGAGACCAATTACTAACATCATGGTTATGTTATGTTATATATATTCATAGAGCGCAATGGTTACCCAAAGGTGTCCTGGTGCTTAGCTCAAGAAATCAGTGATTTGAGAATGGGATTGAATTTGGGGGTAGAATATAGTCTTCATAAAGGTGCACAAAGGAACTGTTGCTGAGGGAACACTGTATAATTCACTAATCTTTAGCCAGCATGTTACAACTGCAATTTGAAATGTTCTCATGTATTTGGGATTCTGTGAAGTGCTGCCCTGCCACTGCGTTGAGGAAATGTTTTAATAAGTTCCTCTCTGAATCATAGGCATGTTGTTAAAGGGAAATGAAATGCAGCACACCGGTTCACATATTCAATCCTGTAGTGACTACTAGCAATGTGTAAATGTAAATCATACACTAGCCTGACATGCATTACCATCAACCCTTGCTCAAGCAACAATATCACACAGTAGTGTGTATGTGTACATCTGTGCAGTGTGAACACCACCATTCATTTGTTTATGGGCCCAGAGTCACAACAGGTGCACAGCCACCGCTGATGAGTGTGTGGCCTGCAAGTTTCCATGGGGTGAGCATTAGTGCATATACTTTGAGTCAACGTCCTCAAACACAGGATTGTACAACAGCGGCTCCAGACTCCTACAGCAGGTTTCTGCAAATGGTTCAATGTGGGTTCCTAACATTAAACATATTTATAATAAAGCAGGTTTTTTGAATGGGTGGGGGGCAGGTGTGATGTATCTGGAGAAATTCATTGTGGTTCAAAACACATCCACAAGCAGGAACACCATCGGATGTGTCCTCAGATTGGGACAAGATTTTTGCACTCAATAAAACACACTGCAAAATGGGGATGTGGGGAGGGAGAAGGGCAGAGGATAAAAGAGAAGCATGCACACTTCTAACAGAAGTAACAGTGAAAATTAGTTCAAAAGTAACAGCATCAATGCCTTTTATAACAACACCCGGAGTATCGATGTAGTAACAGTACCTGCTGTAAGAAACAGACAGATAACTGCATCATCACATAACAATGCCAAAGCATTTCATGTGTAGGATATACTTTTGGAGACCACGGAGAGAGGAGCCGGCAGAACTGGGGCTATGGGCAGGAAAGCAGTAGGGAGGAGCGACAAAGCAGAAGAAGCAGGAAGGTTCGCTAAACCTCTCGGGCATGTTTTAGGATCTTCTTGGCCTTGGTGTTAGCCTCCTGGATTTGGTCTTCGTTCCCAATATCCTTCTCCATGATCCGGTCCATCTTCTTGTTCTAGATATCGATCTCATTGCCTACATACAGGTCCATGTTCTTGAGGTTGCCGAGGATGCTTCCCACTTGATTCAGGTTCTCCTCCATCTCGTCTACTCTGGCATCGTTGGTCACTCTCTTCAACCAGCTGTACCATCTGCTGTGTGCTTTCCAGAGACTCCTCTGTGACTTGATTTACTCTGCGGTGGAGCTCCTGATGCTCACATTCTACTGCACCATTGGCAGCCATCTTGTGTCGTCAGGCTCTGGAGAGAGTGGAGGGCCAGCAGCCTTCAGGATTCTACAGCAAAAACTCCAGTCTCCCGAAAGGTCTCATACATCTGAGTGGATTGCCTCTACTTCGCTTTCGAGTCTGACCCTGTGTTGCCAGTTATGAGGGAGCATAATCAATCTCGCCTTGATACTGCTAGGTGATTCCCACAGCCACATGGATCTGTCCAAAGGCCTGATGGACAGAGAGAAGAGATTGTGGCACCTGAGCAGCAATCCTACTGTGCTACGGTTTAATTGGTCCACAAATGAGGTGCTCCGTTGACAAAAAATTGGATCACCTGCAAACTTAGTTTCATCTTCAATGACAAGTTGCCCTGCAGGTTAAGTGTGACCTGGAATGTGCTCATCCAGTGATATCTATGTGGTATCCTCCCTCGTCTGCTGACACACCACCACATCACACTTGTCCGTACAGTGTCCTCTCTGTGATTAACTACTGTAATGGTGTCTTTTGAAGCCTCCAAGCCAAAGCAGTAGAGTAAGTTTAGAGAATGCAACACTGTGCAGCTTGCCTTATCTTTGGACTGAATTGAGCCAAATATTACTAGCCTGCGCTGATTATTGGTCAAGCTGAGGATTGTATTCAATACGTTCTTCCTCATTAAAAACATCAAAGTAATGGAAGGAATTCTCGACTTATTCTCAGCCACTGATGATCACTGGGGCTGTACAGTCCATTGTTTTTCGCCCACTATACCACTTGAGACAGAGACTAGTCATATGCAAATTAGTCTTTGTTCTGCTCCAATAGGAACAGTCTAGTCCAAACTGCTAGACCAGTCCCCTCAAGATGGGAGCACAACCAACCCAACACTGGTTTTGGCCTACTTAGGCTTCACCAGTGAGGTTTACCTTGTGTCCTGTGGCACAGTGAACACAGGGCCCATTACAAAGGCATTGTGTGGTCGGGCTCCCTCTCTCATAGGTCTCAAACTGAATTTTCTTAACTACCCAATGAGTCGCGTAATGCTATCCTACAAGTCATGGGGCCTCATTACAAGAATCTCGTAACAACCCCTGTAGTTCTATTCCACCTGAGTTAACGAAGCATGCAGGCGCGGCCGGCACAGGTAACAGTGATGGGGCGGGGAGTCGAGAGACGACGGGATAGGGAAAGTAAAATAAAAAAATATATAAAACTACTTACCTTGCGCTCACCGCATCGCAGTCGGCGATGTGTTGAGCGCAAGGTCAATGATTTTATTAATTTTTTTATTTACTTTCCTTATCCCGTCGTCTGTCGGCTTCCCCCACTGCCCTGCAACCCTCCACCCCACCCCACCACTGTTACCTGTGCCAGCCGCGCCTGGATACATGGGGAGCAGAGCTACTAGGTATTACAAATGAGAGGGCAGCCTTAGAAATTAGGAATTACTGGGAATCCGTAATTACGGTCCCAGTGCCCAGTAAGTCATCGGTTTTCACCAGGCGTCTCCACCTACTTTCCAGGTGAAACGCGAGCCTGTCTATCGCTTGTCATTTTTGGAGAAACTCCGTGATACCTTAGAAACGACCTATAGCATGCTTGGTTTCATTGACTGATCTCGAGTTTATTTTGACCTGCGTTTGCGGCCTAGATTACTGGTATGGCCTGAGGTGACGGCGAGACTTGCCCCCACTCATTGAATAATTTATATACATTATTAATCTGTTGTCGTTTTAGACGTGAGTGAACGGTGGTGCCCGGTCACGGAATTATCCAATATTTATGTGTTGTGTTTTGCAACCCTCCTGAAGCGGAACATTCACAACCGGTCTTCCCAGCTAGGCGCAGTGGTTGTGTCACGCATGCGTAGTTTCAACTCCTAGCATAGGCGTGACGGGATTTCGCCTGACGGCGGCTCCCATGTCACATCACATATGTCCTGCGTGGGTCTGAGTGGCGGCTGAAAAGCAGGTGTGTGTCTCCTCAGGACACGAAGCCTGACGGACACCCAGCCTTTCCATAATACAATTACCCATTAACTCTCTTCGTCTAATGCCTCACTGCGCTTTTCTCAGAACGACACATTTCGCGTTGCTGGTGGCTAATCACTGATTGAATAATCGACTAAGCAGCCTGAAAATTGCACCTGTTTATGTACTTTTCAGACGTGATATTTCGGTGTTGATTGTTTTCCAACAGGACAAATGGGTGTCGCATTTCAAATTATTTCACCCGTCAGCCCACGAAATTCAAATGAAATGTGATAGAGCGCGAGCTGACAGTTGACGTCCAACGTAGACTCCCAATGCCCCAAACAAGCAAACATACATTTTTTTCGGCTGTAGTTGAGGGGTGACAGACTACCTCATGGCATAGGACAGCAAATAATCTATGCACTGTCCGCATTAGAAGACCCACGGGGGACCCACCCGGCATGCCACAACAGGCGGTCTGAATACTGCAGTAAGTGGATGACCCAGTGCTTAATTTATACCAGTGACACTGACAGCCACTAATATTTGGGTCCTGGGACTTTTATTCTTTGACCCAGAGAAAAAGGCAGAAAAGAGAGAAGGAAAAAGGAGAAAATGTAAACACACGATGACCAGGAGACAGCAGGGATGAAAAAGTGGCATAAAGAGGAAAGAAGTGTAGGGTAGAAAAAGATAGACATGAGGTGGAATAAAATCTACGAAACCTTGGTATTCGGCAATCCTGGTATTCCAACGGGTGTCTTCTAAGAAGAAATGTAGATCCCTAAATTTAGTTACTTTACAATTTTTTTTTACACAAGTTAGAGCAATGGGGGGATGCATTACAATTCAGTCAGTCAAAGATATGTTTATTTAGATCATAATCTTTAAACAATACAAAACAATTAGTATAATTTGAAATTAATTCATTACAATTCAATTCTCCCTTCCTTGTTTCTTGCACCCTCTCCTCTTCTCAGCGTGGGTTTCATGCGACTGCTTAAGCACAGCCTACAGAGCCTGACACCTCCGGGTTTGCAATTTTGTTTGTCAAGGCAGCAGTTTCTCCTCTTGTGCATGGTGTATATGACTGCATCTTGTGAGCGCTGTTGTGCATCGCCACGAAGCAAATGTGAGGTGGTCGGTTTGCCACAGTATGACGAGGGAATTTTCAGGGCCCAGCGTAAAGTTTCTCAAAGTCTGACTTTCTGACATTTGCTTTCTAAGGTTTACTCCAAATTTGTAAGTCAGGACTAACCTCGAGCTGGATTGCTTACACAATAGTCTTGATACTGTTTATTGTACTGTGTTGCTTTGTAGGTCTTTGTTATGGTTTGTTTGGTCTGATTTTAACTATTGAGGACATGGTGGAAAAATGAGTTTGTGTCTCTGTTGCTCACAAGAAGTTAAAACCTGTGCATTACTGTGTGATTATTAGGGAGGGAAACCACCCTAGCTCTGCACTACACCCACTCCTGGGAAGTTACCGCGCACAAGTAGCATACGTTTGCAAAAGCATACATCTGCGGTTTCTATAGATTTCTGCTTGCCTTTGGTGTTTGCTAGTCATTGTTGCACTGTACAAAGAGTTGCCTCCTTGTTTAGCAGTTGAGAATTTATTTAAATTGGTAAGTGATACCAGAGTTTGGGAATGTGGACACAGAAATGATGGTTCCACTATATCCAGCATCAATACACTCATGACTGCAACTTATTTCAGTGCCACCTGTTTCTCCTGTTTCCACTACAACTACACCTAGTGCCATTGCTCACTATAGGAGTGCACCTACTGCAGATTCTACTGCTTTTCCTGATTCAGTTCTACCTGGTTTTGCTATACTGACTACTACTGACCCTACTGTTGTTTATACTCCTGCTACTACTACCACTGCTGCCACTGATGGGCAGAGACTAGAGCGTCATGGATCTTGCAGCCGAGTGCCCTCCTCTTACGTCTCGCACAAGCTCTAACGCACAGGCTAGTAATATGAAAAACTCACCCTGCAACCAAACCTGCTGCCAGGGCAGATCTACCAGAAATGCAAATACAACTCCTTTGTGATTGGGTGATGCACTCACATAATCTCTCCTTTGACCTCACCAAAACCTTTGTATATGACTTCGCTACATGGCAACCCTCGCTGTCTTGTTAGCAGCACCCATGTCGTCAGATTTTTTACTTTTAGGTTTTCTCCCTAAAACACTGTGTTCATGACTTTGTGGATGTAACAGTTGTAACGAGAAAGACCTGCATACTGTAAAACATTTTTTTTTTAAATCTCCGAAGGGGATTATTTGTGTGTAAGGCGATGATTAGTGAATTTTGATTTTTGTTTTTTCAGCTACCAACGAGAAGGAGAACGCTCAGCCATTCATGGTCTTGCCCACCCAGTTCCCCGTCTATCTCTGGCACCCCTACATGCGGCACAGTTTCTTCTGTTTCCAGGATGCAGAATCTCAGAAGAGTTTTGCCGCAATTTTGGATGACTGCATTAGACACCAAAACCATGGTAAGTGCTGACGTCTGATATGGATTGAACTGTGAATGGCAACAAAAACCTAGGGAGTGCGCTGATATTGATCCAGCTTGAGTCTACGTACAAAGCAGCTTCTGTTGGCGCAAAGAGACAAGCGACTTGGCCCAGGGGATGTCAATCACACCAACTGTTGTCTGCAGCGGGACCACGCCATGAAACTTCAGTTTTTGTCTGTTATTGCAGCGGGCACTTAGAATACCATTAGCAGTGCCACCATATCTTTCTTTACACTTTACAGCACATGGCTGGGCTCTCCTGCATCCAATCCAGTGCTTAATTAGAGCCAGTGGTTTCTGGTGCTTAGCACCGGCACTTAATTGTCAATCCCTGCACTTATGACAGCTGCCACATGGTGGCGCTGTTTGTGTGATTTAGAGATTCGCAGAACACCCGTTGTTTTATTAATTTAATATAGATTAAAACATCGAATCCCTGTCACCTAAGCCATTCTTATAGCTTTGAGGGCTTCAATCAGTCTGAATTTTTACATTTGTAGGAGTGTGATGATTAGTAGTTGTGCGGTACTGTTACGGTAGTACTGACAGGGGCAGTGGTTGGTGCAAGCTAAGGTGGCCTCCTGGTGAGGGCCCTGGCACGTATGTTTTTTTTTTACAAATTAGGCACTGATTCATCCACACTTGCGTCTTTGGCAGGGCGCCCAGTGTTGTGGGGCTGCAAGGGTCTCGCTTGAGTAGTTGGTATTCTTTGATAATGGACCCTGCTGAAAGGCTCACAAGTGGCTTCCTTGTCAGTCTCCCTATCTGAGCTCTCTCCACTGTAGCCTATAGCAAGTAGGCCGGGCCGGACTGGCCATAGCGGGCACCGGGCTTTTCCCCGGTGGGCTGCCTGGTTGGGGGCTGGATTTAGGCTCCTGGGGGCCGTTTTTGTTACCCGGGGCCGGCAATATCGGCCCCCTGTAACAAAATCGGCCAAAACTGGCCCGGCAAACAGCTCGGCCACACCCACCTCCTCCCCCCTCGGGGGACCGGCCGAGCAGTTTACTAAGGCCGGTTTCGGTTCCCAGTCCGGCCCTGCAAGTAGATCTCCATTATTCCCCAGCTTCCCTTGGTCCATCTACCATAGGCAAGTTTGTTTCAATAAACTGTCCAGTGTTCTCAGTCGCTCCTAACTTTGCTTCCATTCTGGGTACTCCATGTTTAACCATTGCCCTTGTTCGAACCAGTCCCCTAATTTGCTTGTGAATCTTTGGACAATGTGGTCAGTAGGAAGCCCGCATCTCCCAGCAGTACCTTGACCAATGCAAAATTAGGCAGAGCTCTCCAAATGCCATTGGCACAGCACCCTTACTCAAAGCCTTCTCGTGGCAGCATGGCCTTTGCGCTGCCTTTTGTCTGCTGGTGTACTATATTCCAGCTCAGGCCTGCTGAGTGACAAGACAACCCCAATTTATCACTCAAAAATGTATAAATGGACCCACCTTCCGAAGCTTTATGACTCCTCCACCGCCCATTATGACTTCCCTGTGTCACTCTCACACCCCTTTCTCCTCATGCCCTTTTCTCCTGCCACTCATTAATCCTTCACTAGTAACTTAAGCCTCGGCCCTCCTAACTTCTACCCTTTAAACTTCTCTTCTACCTAAACTCTCGTACTGCTCCTCATGTGTCAACTCCAGCCTCTCTTGACCCCTCTCCGGGCTTTCAATACTTCCCTAAACCCTTAAAACCCCTCACTTATCCTTCATAACAGCTCCTATCTCTAGTTCACATCGCCTGCCCTCTTGCTCCTCCCTCCTGATTGTAATCAGGGGTGTAGCTTCGTCAGTAAAATGGGGGGGGGGGGAGTGTTCATACTTTTCAACAATTATGCTGGCATACAATGTTAAAATACATTATGCAAAGTGCTTAATTTTAACCAGTGGTTTCCGGTGCTCGGTACTGGCACTTAATTGTCAACACCAGCGCTTGCGACAATCTGCCACATGGTGGCGCTGTGTGGCTAATTTAGAGATGACCACGACAACAGGTAATTATTTTTCAATATACATAAAAAATGACTATCACCTGCCGCCCAAGCCATTCTTCTTGCTTTTGAGACCTGAGATAGTCTGAATTGTCACAATTGTAGAAGTGTGATGGTTAGTAGTTCTGTTGTTACTGTCATTGACAGCATGGTAGGGGCAATGTGTGGTGCAAGCTGCAGTGGCCTACTGATGAGAGCCCTAGCACTCATGTTTTTACAAATTAAGCCCTGATTATGCGGCAAAGCAGAGTTCATGAGAGGGGCTTAAGTCCCAGGGGAAAGGGAGAAGAGTTTAGCAAGGTAGGAGTACTAAGTGAGAGAAAACATATTATTTTGTAAAATAACTAACATTTTTTAGGACTTTTAAAATAGAGAGAGGGAGAGAGTGCATGTGCGTTTTTGTCTGTGTGTATGTAAAAATTCCTTTTGAAAATACATTTATTGGGGAGGCTAACACCCCAAACACCCTTCCTGAAGGTGCGACACTGGCTGTAACCCCTCCTGTTCTTAATCCCTCTTTTTGCTTCTCATATGTCCTCTCACTGGACGGTACATAGTCATTAATTCTCACAACAAGTAACACAGAGTAATGTTACTCAACAGACAGTAGAGAGTAGTGAATGAACTGGGGCCTGTCCACCCACGTTGCTCCACTTACAAGTTCAGATAAATAACTTTTTTATACACCAGTCATATAACGTCTGCCCTTTTTACCCTTTATAGGGATTTTTAATAGGAGGTCTTACTGTTACCCGATGTAATAATATTCAATTTACCAACCTCAGAAAGATAAAATGCTTAGTGATCCTTGAATTTCATATCATAGTAGACCTAAATGGCTTGTATTTTGTCATTGAGCCATCCAGGAAGAGGAAGCTTTATTGTTGCTGTTGCAGCCTTGCCTGAAAAACCACTTAAGCCCCAACACCTGCTGCTTCCTCACCGTAGGAAGTTGTAAATGCTTGTTTGCAAATTTTCACACCTATGCTGCTGATGAAAAGAAAATTAATCTAGTACCCCTTTAAAAAAAAAATCACCCTAACTTGTAAAACTGCTGAGTAAAATACTGGTGAAAGTTCACCTGGGCCTGAAGTTTTTTTTTTGCTTTGCCCGTTACCCGGAAGTGTCCCTTTTAGAGTTAGATGTCCCTACACATGTTGTGTGCATTATTTTTGTTGAAGGGGAGTTGCAACTCACAGTTCAGCAATGAACAACACTTATACGTTGTGTTATTAACACTACTAGAAATAGTTATATATCTACTACTAGCTCCTGCTCTTTCAATGCCATCTATTTCACCTGTGATTGTAAAAACTGAAGGTGCAAATTGCAGGCTGAAGGGAGACTGGAGCGTTTTAATGTCCCATTTTAGGAATTGTCTGAGTTATTTGGCAGTGCCTTCTTTGCCTTTCATGGTTTAACCTACCATCCAGTTCTTAAATCCGGGCAGGTGATTTGTGTTGGCAGAGGCCACTGGAACCAAGCTGCACCCCACTGAACAGGCCCACAGAGAGCTGGGTTGCTTGTATTCTGTTGGGAGGTGTCCTGCCCCGATAGTTCAGGTAGGACTGTTCCTTCTGGAGCAGGACCAAGGCGGATTTTTATATGGCTAATTCCTGTCTGAGGTGGCATGGTGTGCAAAAAAAACGATGGATTGGAATGTTGCCCGGGTAACTACCAGTGGCTGAGATTGATTCAAGCATTCCACCCACCACAATTTTGGTTTTCTCAGTACACTTTTATTTCCATGGGGTTTTCTTACCCAAGATTCATTCAACTAATTAGCTAAGGAAGAGCAATGTGATCCGCGTCTATGTATTAAGATGTTACGTCATTACCAAATGTTCCAGTGATTGTTACATAAATATTAAATGTTGTGCATAGACAACTTGTTTTGTTTGTTTAAAGAGTTAAATTACCACAGGTCTCTGTTTCTTTAAATGTATGTGGTCCTGTTAAGGTCCGCCAGTAAACACGGCTTGTGGGGTTGGCTGTGAGCAAACGTCAGGCCGCCGCGCATTGGCTAATTCGTGCAGCAGTCTCTCTTGCTCTGTTTTGCTCTATCTCTCGTTCTCTTCTTCCCACTCTCCTTTGCGGTCTTCTTCCATCTCTTCTCCGCTCTCTCCTTGCATTTCTTCTTTATTCTTCCCCTCATTATTATACTCTTTCTTCTCCCCTCTCTCCATTATATCCCCTATCGTCTCTCCTTTCCCCTCTCGTCTTCCCTCTTTTCCCCACTTCTTCCATCTCTTTTCCACTTCTCTTCTTCCCCATCTCACTCAACTCCACTCTTGTTCCCTCTCTTCTCCCTCTTTTATCCTCCTCTTCTTCCCTCTTTTATCCTCCTCTTCTTCCCTCTTTCATCTCTCTTCCCCTTCTCGTTTTTTCCTTCTCTTCCCCTCTCTCTTTCACCCCTTTCTTCTTCAGTCATTTCCCTCTTTTTTCTGCTTTCCTTCCTCTTCTAATTCTTTCTTCTCACCTTTTCCTTCTCTCCCCTCTCTTCTTACCCTCTCTTCCCACTCTCCTTCACTCGCTCATCTTCCCGCTCTCTCTCTTCCTCACTCTCTTCTTCCTTCTTTCTCTCCCCTACCACTCTTTTCTTTGCATTCCTCCTCTCTTCACTCTTCTCTCTAGTGTTTCATCTATCTATCTCTTCCTTCTTTCTCTTCACCACTCGAGTTCCCTTTCTTCTCCCCTCTGATTACCTCTCAATTGCCTTCACTCTGTTTTGCCCTCCCGCTCGGTCCCCATTTTCCCTCTCTCCTTCTCCCTCGCTATTCTCCACTCTACTTTCCCTGCTCAACTCCCCTTCTCCATTTTTCAACCTCCCTCTTATCTCCCTCTTCTTCACTCTGGTTCCCTGTCTCTTCTCTCTTCTTTCCTTGTTCTTATATTCCCCGCTACCTCTTCCCTCTCCCTCTCCCTCTCTCCTTTCCCCCTCTCTCCTTCCCCCCTGGCTCTCTTCTCTCCTCTTTAGTCTTTCTTCTCCCTCTCCTTCTACTCCCCTCTTTTTCTCTCTATTCTTCTTTTTCCGGTCGCACGTGGCAGGTTCCTCACATAGAACCTTTGGCAGAATTTTTTTCAAATGTGTTGAGGGTTTCGATGTCTTTTTCACCCCAACTGATCATGATAACGTGTTTGTGTAAAGGATGAGCGTTGTTTTCCGGAATACAATTAAGTGTACGATAAAGCCAGATTAAAACACAAGTGTTGGGCAATGGGACTATCTTGGCCGTCAACAAAGACTTCTTTCACACACACGTCTTTACGGGTCCGAATGGAATTAGATGTCAAATTTCACTTGAGAAAAGGGATTACCTTAGGCAGTGCATTTTTCTTATCTTTGTCATTTAGCTTTTGTTTCTTAAAAAAATAACTCAATTGTCATCGTTGTTGTTGCTACTACAATTAGCACAATCATTAACTTTTTGAAAACGTTGCAGCCAATCAAATCTGTGACTACAAGTACAAGCCCACTACATCATTGCTCCTCTCATCTTATAAGGCCAGAAAAACAGATTGGGGCGCTCCCAGGCCTGGCACAAATGAATAGCCGTGCTGAGCAGTGTATCGGTTAATAACTCTACTTGCCGCTTGCCCTCATGTATGGTTCAAGCTCAGAATAGCAGCGGGCCAATAACTATTACTAACTGGATCTATGGAGTTGTGGTCAATATCCCTATAGTTTTATCATGGTTTTCTCTGTCAAAAGTAGGCTCAGAATGAGTGGTTTTGGATATGTTGTCTAGATGTAGAATTATTATGTTTTAGAAGTGTTGGTCGTATTTTTGAGGTGGGTGATGTAGCTGATCTGTAGTGTAAGTGGTGATTGATATATAAAGTTGTGATGTAGCTGTAAATGGGTGGAGGTTTAGGACGTGAGTGAAATATTTGTGTGGGGTATAGCTGTAGGTCTGCGTGTAGGTGATGTATGATATACGGTAAGGGTTGTAGGTTGTAATGTCTTCAGTCTGAGCACACAGAACAACCGCTCGGGCTCCCCCAAAACTGTGTAGCTGACGTGGTATGATGTTTCTCAAATAGTCTGCATTCTACACCAAAAATGCCTTTAAGAACTATGTTTCAGTGACTACTAAACTTCTAATTTCTTTCTGTGTGTACCTTTTGGTGACTGTCTCTGTATCAGGAAGTGGTTTGAACAGTTATCTATTCTGAACCCATGGTGACCCTTATGGAAATAAGTGCAAATGACGGAGCCAGACAATAATTCCTTCTGTCACCCCCTGTTCTTGGAGGACGACAGTGGTTTAAAGTTCTTTGTATCACCTTTAGTATGATGCTTGGTGAGAGTTTTTTTTCAAAGTTCCACAAATTACTGCATTCTGAAAATATAATTTTTTTGTTTCCTATGTCTGTTTAATATAATCAACCTGCCTTATTTAGCATTATTAAAGTCAATGTGGGTCAGGTGTGCGAACAGGCAGGTCGCAAATTGCATAATGGCTTTTTTCAGTGAGTCGCAGAAAGACCTACCTAATGAATACTAATTAGGCAGGTCGCTGTTTTCACTGCCTGTGATTGGCTGTGAACACTGGGATAATGGCCTGCATTTAGCACCACCCGTACGTTTCCATTCCCAAACAGGATTTTGCTCTAAAGCAGCCGGCGTTCCGTAAAGGAGCTGGCGGTGCTTAAACCAAAAAGAACCCCTTTTGAGAACACCTCGGGGGAGCAGACATTGGTTCAATGGATGGCTTTCTGCTGTCCCCGGCCACACCCAACCCCCTCAATCCCCCCCACCCCCCGTTTGAGGTCACCTTACACAATTTCCAAAGGGCAAGCCGTCCAACGGACATAGGTTACCTTTTACAAATTTGTTACCTCTTTGTGGTTTGCATCTGCAACTCTGGTCGCAAACCAGTGAATTCATACAGTTTTCAATCACAATTAGGAGGGGCTTCCCCTTTCATGCCTCTGCTAATTGCCTTAGAGAATTTGTTGAGAAGCTCTGAGCATCATATTGTTGAGATACCTTAACTCTCGTGCCTTTCGTAAGATGGGCAATTCCTGAGTATACAGCACGCAGAATAAATCAATTATTTCAAAAGATTACGTTTGGAAGTTCTCTTCTGTATGGTCAAAATGTGTTGGTTTTTGTAGGAATACACCAATCCCTGCACAAAGCCCTCCCATTAAGTCTTTCACCACACTTCAGGTCTCATATTGGTCTAATGCCTATCCATAATAGAACATATCAGGGTGCTACGTTTACACTCGAATGTGAAGGAGAATGATGCAGGCTGCCAAATAATCCCGGCCCCCTGATATACCCACAAAAACAATTGTTGTACAGAAATTTTCATTTTTGAATTGTGTTTTTCGATCATTAGAGAAGTAATTTAGCGCAGTGGCATAACGAAACATGCAGGATGCCCCCCTTCGAAGTACATAAAGGGGCCCTTTCCTGACTTACTCAGGAGTTCCCAGGCCAGGGTACTGCACTGAGGGGGCTCCCGGAGCTCATGGGCCTCCCGCACTGCAGAAGCTGCGGGGGCCTTTATTCCGCCACTGAGTTAGTGTGGGTAGACATTGTTGATCTGGGCTGAATTTTTCTGGACAACATTTAATAAAAATGGTAGATGTGTTGCAGTGATGATGTAATATATTTTTTTGGGGGAAAATTTTTATTGTTGTTATGTGCATCGAGTACAGCTGTTCACCATCACTTACAGTTAGTTATTCATTTACATAATATACAAAGTAATACCACTATATGAAAGAAGCATAAGTACAATCGCTCCAACCTCACTGTCGTAGGATCCTCCACTGCTTTACGTGAAAGACTTCCCAAGTTGAACGCTCTCTCAGTTTATCAGTCACTCAAATCCGGATCAGAGTCTTCGGGTGGAGGGGCGCATATGTTCCCCCGAAATGTGTTCCACTTCCCCCATATTCGCATCCATTTGCGGGGGCATCCCCAATTAATAAAGACTTCCTTTTCTGCAACCATGGCACTGTCTAGGTCACGACACCACTGCTGGTGAGAGGGAATCGTTTGTGCTCCCCAGTGTTGTGCAATATTCCTTTTGGCCAGTGTGATACTTAAGGTTGCCCATTCCTGTTCTGCATGATTGAGATCTGTTGGCTCCCACACATTAAGTAGGCATCTCCGTGGTTCGGGGGGGAGACAGCGAAGCCACACACGTGAGTGATCGTGGCCATAACTGCCCTCCAATATTGTGTGATATGGGCACAGTCCCATATTATGTGGTAAAAAGTACCCATGAGCCCACATCCCCTAAGGCAGAGTGATGTATCAGCCCTCCCTATTTTGTGTAGTGTGGTTCTAGTGTAGTATGTTCTGTGCAGTATTTTAAGTTGCACCAGTTTTAATCTGGGGGGAATTGCCACTTCCCGCGGAGACGCCAGCGCCTCCTGCCAGTCCTGTTCGTCCATATCTCCCACTTCCACCTGCCATTTCTCTTTAAGGTTCTGTGTGGGATCCTTCTGATTGTTGACTAACTTACAATATGTTAATGAGATAGCTTTTTTGGTTAGGGAGTCCGTCAACAAGCGATCCTCAAGCGGTGAGGACTCTGGTAGATCAGTTCCCGGAGGTATGGCCTTCGTCAGTGCGTGCTTTATTTGCATGTATCAGAATTGTTCCGTCCCTGCCATCTTATACGTTGCCTGCAGTTGAGCAAAAGTAACCACCCCACCCTTTTTCCACAGGTCTCCGACCCTGGAGATGCCTATTAGACCCCATTGTGTGAAACCCTTACTCGTGCGCAGCTTGCCAAACCTGGGAGAGTCCCAAAGTGGCATGTGTTGAGTTATCACCCCTTCCCAGCCTAGCGCGCGTTGTGCCGTGAACCATACATGCACGGTGTGTGCCGTGGGGCCAATCAGTGTGTTTTTCCGAGATTTGTCATATAATGCTCCCAGGATTCCATTCGTACCAAGAATGTGTCTGTCCATACGTAGAGCTGGTTCGTCCTGTGGGGTGTGAAGCCATTGATTGACCACTATTAGCTGGGAGGCCCAGTAGTATAATTGAACGTTAGGCAGGGCAATTCCGCCATCATACCAGCCCCGTATTAGCTTGCACATTGTTATACGGTGAGGCTTTCCTTCCCATAGGTGGTAGCCCACCTCCGCCTCAATGGACCTAAAATAGGAGTGGGGGACTGGCATAGGTGTGTTTTGCAGTGCGTACAAAAACCTAGGGAGAGCCATCATTTTAAACAACGCTGCCCTCCCCAGCAGTGTTAATGGCAGGGAGTGCCAGCATTTCAAGTCACTCCGGAGCCTCTTCAAAGGTGGGAGTAAATTACGTTCAATGAATTGCGTGGGGGTGGGGCGTGATGTTTATGCCGAGGTATTTAAAACCGTCTTCGACGATGAGTATCGCAGCTCCCCGTGGCAGGCGCGGGGGAGGGCCCTTAAGTATATATCGCACCGATTTTGCCCAATTGATTGAGTAACCGGAGACTCTACCATAGGATTCACAAATATCGAGCAAGCAATTGAGAGACCGGCCAGGGTGCGTCATATACAATAATATGTCTGCATAAAGAGAGATACAGTCCTCCCATCCCTCCGCCCACTTCATCCCACGTATCACTGGGTCTCCCCTTATCCACGCCGCCAATGGCTCTAGCACCAGAGCAAACAGTCGGGGGGAGAGGGTGCAGCCCTGTCTAGTCCCTCACCCCAGAGGAAGGTCCTCCGACAGTCGCCCATTGACCACCACCTGTGCCAGCGGCTGTGCGTATAGCAGCTGTATCCAAGCACACAATTTGGGTCCGAAACCAAAGTGTCGCAGCACCGCAGAGAAATGGCCATTCCACTCAGTCGAAGGCCATACTGGCATCTAGCGAGAGAATGACCACCTCCTGGATATAGGGTGCTTGAGCCAGTACACCATGTAGTCTTCAAAGGCTCATCGCCGTGTTCCTGCCCGGCATAAAGCCGGATTGATCAGGGTGGATGAGGGTCATGAGATTGGGCTGAAGCCTGGCCGCCAGCGCTTTTTCCAGTATTTTTGCTTCCGCGTTGAGGAGCGAGATCGGTCGGTCGGAGGTGCACTCCTGTGGGGGTTTACCGGGTTTGAGTATCTCTAGAAGTGTTGCCACCCTTTGTTCCAGAGGGAGTGTTCCCGCCTCCAGGCTGGCTTGATACATTCTCAACAGGGGTGGCACGAGCGTGTCCGCCTCTTTTTGAAAAGTTCCACTGGGACACCATTCGGGCACAGTGCCTTCCCTGGCTGGAGTCCTTTAATGGCTGCAATGACTTCCTCTATCGTGAGGTCTGCCTCCAGTAGTTGTACGTCTTTTGGTGTCAGTCTTGGAAGGCATATGTCTCTTAAGAATGCTAAGTTCTCCTTAACGGTTGTCGTTGCGACGGGAGTGTATACGTTTTTGTAGTGGCGGGCGAATGCCATGACGATATCGTTAGGGTCTGTTACTGTCTCCCCGTTAGGCAATCTAAGTTGTGCTACCCAGCGACTGGCCCGTTCCTTTTTATCTAACCAGGCTAGCAGTTTGCCAGCCTTGTCCCCACTTCATAAATCGTGTGCTGTGTTTTCATGATTCTCGCCCTGGCAGCCTCCCATACAAGGTACCTGTATGCTTGTTTAGCGAGATTAAGTGCATGGGTTGTTATATAATTGTGGTCTGTTGTGTGCTCGCCCTCCGCTCGGCCAACCGCCCGCTCCAGCTCCAATACCTGTTGCGCTTTGTCCTGTTTATGGGCAGAGATCAAGGAGATGGCCTGTCCACGGAGGATCGTTTTGTACGCCTCCCATAGGATGATTGGAGAAGCCACTGAATGTGTGTTTTCTTGAAAGTATTGTCCCGAGGTCTTATGCAAGGCCTTCCCTATGTTTGGAACTTTGAGGTCCCCAGGGTATATAGGGTATATATGTCTCTGTCCCATGAGGTGTGATGTATATGTTATTAATACTGGGGAATGATCCAAGATGCCTCTGGGGAGGTGTTTGATCTCCAGTATTTTTTCAAAACCCGTTGGAGAGGTAAGAAGGTAATCTATTCGGGAAAGGCTGTTGTGTGCGCCTGAATGATGCGTGTATTGATGTTCTGTGGGTTAACGCGTGCGCCAAATGTCCACTAGCCCAAGTGCGTTGATGAAGTCCTGCAAGGGCGATGACCCCGCTCCCTGACCCCTCGGAGGGTGTCTATCCCACGCAGCGTTTAGTGTGGTGTTGAAGTCACCCCCTATGACGAGTTCCCCGGGGGGCAGAGCGAGCAGGCACCTACACAGGGCCGGGAGGGCGAGTGTGTGTAACGCCAGAGGGATGTACACTGAAACAAAGTTATATACGCGCCCCTCCCATTGACAGGAGGTTGCTGCAAAGCGCCCCTGATCATCTGTCCATGTCCCGCTCACCACCAGAGGGCAGCTCTTCCGGATCAAGATCCCAACCCCCCTAGAACCAGATGTAAAATCAGAGTGTATTACCATTTTAAAACCCCATCTGTCCAGTGCTTTTACGGCCGTACCAACCAGGTGTGTTTCTTGTATGAGGGTGACTGATGGAGCATGTCTCCTGAGATGCTGCAACACTAGACCCCTCTTTATCTTGTTGCCTAGCCCGTTCCCATTCCAGGATATCACGGTCAAAGGAGAGCCCAGTGTATGTGTGTTATCTAGTTGCGAGCGTGGAGTGTCAGATGCCATGACTCTTGGAGTATGTGGGTGATTATTCGATAATGGATCCTATCCAGTGGTGTACCAAATCTTTCTAGCAACGTGCGTGTGGCTAACTTTATCAGCTGTAAATGAGCTCGTATGTGTAACGTGAAATGAACAAACATAAACAAGAAACAATTTCCCACCACCTCCCCCCTCCCTGCTCCCCTGCCAGACGGATTCCCAACTACCCGCCACCCCAACAGTGCAGAGTGCTTCAATCCCATAAAACAGTACTTGCGTGCGGGTAGAGGAAGTCCGAAAAGTGCCTTGGTCGTCCCCCTGCTCAAAGACATTAAGTCCGCTGTGGATCGTAGCGTTACATGTATCATCGGAGTTCAAATGTGATGTCTCAGTTCCTTGTCTAGACTGACCAGTCCCGTCCCGCTACCTGACGTCATTTAAATGTTGCAGTAATTTTCCGCTACCGGCCTCAGGCGGGTCTCCGTGATGTGGTGGGGGCCTGGCCGTTGGATGTCACCTGTCTTCATACCCCGGCCTCCGTCAGTGAATAGTCCTCCTCACCGTCCTCGTTTCTGTGATCTCGGGAGTCGTCCACCTCCCGGTGTCTTTGTTGGTGTCTTCCTGTCCGTCGGGGTCCTCCCACCTGCCGCCAGCCCTCAAGCCAGTCGTGGGCCTCCTCGGGTGTATCCAAGAACCAAGTTTTCCCATCCGCCACCACCCGAAGTTTGGCTGGGAACAGCATTGAGTAGGCGAGCTCTCTACTTCTAAGTTCCTTTTTTACTTCGAGAAAACTCCTTCTCCTCTTGGTGACTGCCGCAGTGTAATCCGGGAAGAACAAGACCACAGAGTTCTCTATACGCAGTGGTGGAGCCACCCGTGCTGTCTGCAATATGGCATCTCGGTCGCGGAAATTAAAGATACGTGCCAGAATGGGTCTGGGGGGAGCCCCCGGCTTGGGCCTGCCACCCGGTACTCTGTGTGCTCTTTCCACTGAGAAAAAACTGGAGAGCCCCCTGGGCTGAAGCTGTGTCTTGAGGAGGTCTTCTACATAGAGATCCATTGCTGGGCCTCCTTCGCTCTCCCGGACGCCCGTAATTCTGACATTGCGCCGGGAGCAGCCTTCCTGATCTGCAAACTTGGCCGCCATAAGCTTGTTTTTGGCTTCCAACTGACTGACCTTTCGTTGCAGGGTGGTGGTGTCTTTAGTGAGGGTCGTCGTCACCTTTTCAACCTCCATGACTCTAGTGGCCATCTTCTGAAAGTCGACCCTCAGGAAGGAGACGTCCGATGAGATCGATCCTACCGTCATCTGTACGTTGTTAAGGGCGGACATGATAACCTGCAGTGTGACCTTGGATGGGCCCTCAGGTGTTGGGGCCGTTTTCGTTGGGGCATCCCGTTCGGGCAAAGCCGAAAGTCTTTAGAGTATGCGTATTTATCCAGCTTAAACTTTTGGGCCGTGCATTGACCCTTGCCCCCCATCTGCGTCTGGCTGTCAGGGCAGCATTGTGCCCGATCGAAGTGCTGGACGGTACTCGCCTCCGCCTGCCATGTGTCTACGTGCCACGCGTGGCCTGTCGGTTTTCCCGCCACGCAGTAAAATTGATGTTGGCAGGGCGAGGTTACGCCGGTGTCTGATGCGGGCCCGGCCCCTCTGTAAGTGTCGCACCTGGAGGAGGGCAGCGTCTTATTCAAGCAGGCCTGATACGAGGTTAGACTGGCAAAGATACTGATTGTGCCTGCCCCCAGGGCTGTTATCCTGCTCCTGAGGCCTGTGCCTGCGAGTCCCTGGGCTCCCACGCTACTCAACGTATGATAGGGTGTTTCCTCTGCACCTGAGTGCGCTGCCAATTAAGGTACTGGTGATCATGCCCTCGGGGCAAGGGTATCGCCTCCCCTTACGTGCCTGTGGTGTCTCGGAGTGATGAACGGCAGGCATCAGTCCTGCGAGCCCGCCGGCCTGGCCCGGCCTAGCGCGCCTATCGCGCTGTGTATTCTGACGCCCCTGTCCCTCGTCGGGGCCTTGCACCATCTTTTCTCCTCTTCCGACGGTAGGGCTGTCCAGCCGGGGCAATCGCTGTTCCTCTTGTGCGCTATGAAGTGATTGTGGTGCTCGCCCTCGGTGACGCGGTCGCGCCGATCTGGGTGCACTCCCGCCGGGCTTCTGCGTTAATCAAGGCCCCTGCTTGAGGTACGCAAGCAGGCCGCTCCTGGAACTTCGGCCTCAGTTCCTTGAGGAGTGCAGTTTTCGTCCAGAAGCGGGGTCGGAAGGTGCCCCGTGTGCTCCGATGCCTGTGGGTGTCTTTGAGGCAGATTTAGTAACAGATTATGTGACGGATTAATGGGGAAAATTGCGCCGATCCCGGAGCTCCTCTAGGCTGCGGCCATCACGCTCGGCTGCAAGCCACGCCCCCGATTATTTAATATTTCAGGAACCATTTGACCTTTATACTTCTTTTGGTGTCAAAACATAGGTTTTGGGGGTCAAGTAGTCTTATAGAGACAGAAAGTAACTCCTCAGAGCAACCCATCTGCCATTTTCCAAAATGGCAGCTATAATCGAGGAGGAAGAGACATATATAGAAATGAAACTAATAATAATGCTTTTTAATCGTTTTATGTGTAGACCAAACAATGTTTATTATCTGAATAAGAATTTTTTTTATCACTCCTGTTTTGGAAAAAATGTCATAGTTCACTTTATTTGTTTTGGCTATCGCTCGTGGTACATTTGCAGAATGTTGAGCATTTGAAAAGAGCATGTAAACAGGAACATCTTTTGTAGCACAGGTTCTGCAAGGGGAACAAACTTTACAACGCAACTTTTACACCGCACTACCATTACAACGAAACTTTTAAAACGCATGCGATGTTACAACGCATGCTTTTACAACGCAAGTCTTTACATCGACTTGCACTAGATGGCATGCTAACATTAGAAATAGTGTAGTTTACTATCCAAAGACCTTCCCTATTGCAACGTGGACTGGAGTTAGAATAGTAAATTACACATTTCTAATGTCAGCACGCCATCTAGTGTATGTCGATGTAAAGACTTGCGTTGTAAAAGCATGCGTTGTAACATCGCATGCGTTGTAAAACTTTCGTTGTAACAGCATGCGTTGTAAAAGCATGCGTTGTAACGTCATACATCCATATCTTCCCAACCAAATTCACACGGATCTTTCTCTACATATGCATGATCCAAAACACATACATATCATCTGATCAAATAGAACGCTCTTTTAATGTGTCCACGCACAGAATATGATATTGGTGGACGGTCACTTAGCGGGGCTGATCTCTTTAACTCACTGCACTGAAGATAGCCAAATGAGTGACGGTCAGAGCTCGTTTTCCACACACCCACAAAGTATTTTTCTGCGTCTTTAAGGTCACATTCTTCTTCTGTCTCAGCAAATCCTTTTAGAAACTTCACAGGTTCAGCAATTAAATCTCCAAGCTTTGCTCATAGTGTCATCACCCATAAGAATATGTGCCTTGATAAGAATGCTGGGCTTCTCTGGGTCAAGTTTCTTGTACAGAATATGAAGCTGGATTAAGCGTCTTTTCTCGACTGTTCCATAACGTGTCCATAACTCTGACAATCCTTGACTTATGAATATTGCAACAAATCTAAGTAGCACAATAATAACATCTTGTGAGAAAGTGCCCTCTTTCTTGCATGGTGTTCCCCTACTTTTTGCTGAATTGCTGATGTGCTTTGACTGAGTGTGCCCTGGGCTCCTGCCAATCAGGTACTAAGAGCCTGTGTTCCTTCCATAAAACTGCATTGAAGCCTAAACCCAATTGGCATCTCTGGCCACATGTCAGACCCCGGTAAATGGTACCATGGGTACCCAGGGCACTGTGACCAGAGAAGGCCCCTAAGGGCTGCAGCACTTATTGTGCCACTCTTAGAGGCCCTGTACCCTGACACACTGCCTTTGCAGGCTGAGTGTCTTGGTGCAGAACAAAACAAAGAGTCAACATGGCACACATCCCTATGTGCCATGCCCACAAACCACTGCCCTGGCATACATCAGTCACCCGTCTAGCTGGGTGCCCTATGCCAGTGGTGAGGGTAAAGGTGCATGAGCCCTGTACCCCTACAGTACCCAGGTCCATTTCTGGACCCTGTAAGTGCAGTGCTGCCATTAAGAGTATATGGTGCTGGGAGGTTGTCATTACAAACTCCACAGCACTATAATGGCTACACTGAAGACTGGGAAGTTTGGTGTCAAACTTCTCAGCACATTAAACCCACACTGATGCCAGTGTGGGATTTAATGTAAAATGCACCACAGAGGGCATCATAGAGATGCCCCCTGAAACTGGACCAACCTCCAGTGACCTGACTGAGTGGCTGCCTAAGCTGCCACCACCAGACATGTTTCTGGACCCCTGGGTCGAGAGCTTGCTGCTCTCGGGGGCCTGAAAAAATGCACATCCTGGGACGAGGTGCCAAGCCTCCTCCCCCAGGATGGGCAGGGTTCACGAAGGAGAAGCTTCAAAGGCATGGCGCCTTTGTGAGCCTCTCCAAACCATTTGCTGCTTTCAGCAACTGGTGCCCACTGGTTCTACCCCCCACTTTGGACGGGAGAACCGGCGGGAAAAACAAGTGAGGAAGAGAGGTGTGCCCACCTCTGTCAACTCCACCCCTAAGGTGGGGGAGGCGGGGTGAAGGACAACGTCGAGTCCCCACAATCTTGAGGATGGCGGGACCCAGCCAACCAGGGACATGCTCCTGCCCCCCTCCCACTGGAGAGTGGCAGAATAGAGGGTGTACCCACCCCAGGGAAGGGACTCATTGGTCCCTGCCCTTTACCTACCTGTAACACCCCTAAATTTAGTATGTAGGGACACCCTGAACCTTCCTTCTTCAGATCCAGCAACCACAAGAAAAACAATAGAAGAAGAAGGACGAGAAGCCGTGCAGAGCTAACAAGTGGGCGAAGCCCCCTGACTTGGCCCCAGCCCTACCGGCCTGTCTCCCCTCGAACCTGCTCCTGCAAAACCCCGGCGTGTCCAGCGGACAGCAACCTCAAAAACCCCGGAGAACCTGCCTGCCTTCACGTTCCAAGCTGTTTCTCCCGTGAACACCAGACGTGTTTGAACTGCAGCTTCTGGTGCCAGCCAGGAACCGCGAACCCCGCACACTCAGCACCTGCCGAATCCGACCCGAGCTCGAGTGGACAAATATCACAAAGTGGTCCCCCCGGCGATCCTGACCCGAGATCTGGTGACCCCTGAGCTGCCTCAAGCCTCCCGACGACGCCTGCAGCCTCAATCCAGAGGACCTGCCCCTACCGCGACCAGAGCGGGTAAGAAAATCTGACGTCCCAAGGCACTCCTGCACCCGATGCCCCAAGGCCTTGTGAGCCCAACCCAGCGGTGTCTAACCAACCCTCTACATCCCAACTTACCCCTCGAAGTGGTGGTCACTCCTGGAAGATCCTCGTCACCGAGTCTGCAGTGTTTCTTTGTCCTGGAGCATCTCCATTGAAATCAACAGGGCACCCGACCTCAAAACAGCACCCAGCCGCCCTAGTGCCGCTGAGGGTGCCCCTTAGGTGTTAACTTGGTCCCCAACTTGCCCTGAGCTTCACCCTAGTAGCTTTGCTCCCACCACCCCGTGGCCTGCTTGCCAGCCACCACCAACCGGAGCCCCCCTATCCTCCATAGGATAACATTGGGCCTCAACACTCTGCACCCGGCCATCCTAGTGCCACTGGGGGTGCAACAACAGTGCATCACTGACCCTGGGAGACTCCTGAGACTTACCTCAGAACCCTAACTCAAAAGACCAATTACCTACCTGGAAACCGATAACCTCTTTTTCCTCATAGAATAACATTGGCACTTTTTCTCCCAAAAAGTTTGTCGACTTTTGAAAATTACAAATATTCCTTAAAAATCAGCCGAATAACCAAAACGCATTTTTTCAACTATTTTCAGGAAATGTCCCAGTGCTGAATCTAGGTATCCAGCACTGAGTAATAAAAAGTATTGATAAGATAACTTACCTGCTAAGTGAATTTCATCCCATAGGATAACATTGGTGATTCTATGTTAAAATGTTTTTAAGTGTCAACTTTTGAAATGCAATAATATTCTGAAAAAATCATACTTCTAACTAAAACGCATTTACTCACCTGTTTTCATGAAATGTCCCAGGGCTGAATCTAGGATCCAGTCCTGTGTCGGTAAAAGTAATCCGAAAATTAATTAACTGCATTTTACTTGAAAAGCCCATTCATTCGAATGTACCATACCTTCAATGTGTTGCAAAATGCTTACTTAAACTGTAACCAAAATCAGTACAAGTTATACTGCAATTTTAAACTGTGTTCATACAAGTAATTTACTACTGCAAAGTATTTATATGCTTACCTGTACCAGGTTTGCTTGGTTGTAGAAATAAAACAGTATATTTTTTTATACAACCACAATTGGTCTAGAGTTCAGTTCCTGAGTGTGTGAATTCATTTGCTGACTGAGTGTGTACATCAAATGCTGTACACTGTCCTCTGATACTGCCTTACTGCTCGACCACTCTACCACAAACAGAGAGTAAGTTTCTATCTAACTTTAACCTCTGCCAAACCTCTGGAGACCCTTGGACTCTATACACACTGTACCTCACTTTGGTGCAGTAAATCTAGAGCCAGTTTCTGACACATCTGTGTCATTTGACAGCACAATGACTCAATTGAAACCAATTGTAACAGCCCACTCAACATGTGGCACAACATAAAGGTCAACTTCCTAAGATTTGCTGTTAGGTTCTTAAACAATATGTCCCGTACCTTTTGAATATCTCTCTTCAGGCTCCATCTTCTCATTGAAGTTCATTCCCCTTGCACTAATTGGAAATTCAGTGTTCACTGAAGCATCAGCAATGTTTTGGCGAGTTAACATCTCCAAGTTCATCTTGTTCGATGTTTATGACCATAATTTATCAAGTTGCACAGGTATAGGTGCCACATTTTTGATGCAGGCAAGGCCACTTGTTTCACTTGTAGACATTCATCTGATTCTCTCACATTCCTTGACATATAGTTCAAGATAACTGTCAAAGACAATGTGTTGTTTTTACAAGGCAAGGGCACACTGACTTTGATATCTATAAAACAGTCTGAACGACTTCTCCGAAGTTTTGCGTGGATAAAATCTTTACCATTAGCAACTTGGCATATAGTCCACAGCAACAGCAATTTTCAATGAGGACACCTTTTCAAATTCTTCATGTGAAAGGTTTTTTTCGAGCTCTTGTATGAGTTTGTGCTTCACTGGTTTGGTTGCAACATCTCCTTCAAATAATGCGTTTGTTGGAAGATGATCATGCGGCAGAATGTCCTTGATAAATTCACCCCTTTCTTTTGCTACATCCATCTCTCTATGTGCTTCCAAAAGTTGTTTTTTTGTAACCTGTTTTGTAGTGGCTGGTTGGACGAAACTCTTACTATGGCAATTAAAGCATGGAAGTTCAGCTTTAGTGATTATATCAAACAGTTTTATCATTTTCAATGCAAATCTCTCCTGCTTCAGTTCTGCGTGTAGTTTCTATCCATGTTCCAGAACATCTCGAAGACGTGTCTTTACTTTGTTATCCACATATTGTTTGGTCACGAAGTTGTGTAGTTGCACAGGCTCAGTCATTTCAAAGGGGTTTCCTCGCTGCTGCATGAAATGAAGAAGGTTGTCAACATGTTCATTAAAACGTTTCCCTCTCTTTCCAACAAGTTCATAGTGAGGAACAGTTTCACGATTGTCCATTAATTTTTAATTTGCCATCTCTCTGAAAACATTGCAAATAGAAAGGACTTCATGGTAAACTAGCTGCCATTGAGCAACATATTCACTTTTACCTGTCTGACCAACCTTTCCCTTGGAGCATATCTGTGATCTCTGGATTGTCTTTTCCAGTTTCATGTCGGGAGCCACAGCATTGAACCCTCCCTTTTTGTCTTTCACCACAACATGTCTTAGGATGCATTTTCTGTAGAGGTATGGTTTTTTCCACCTCTAGCTTCTTCACTCTTTTCAAATTCCAAGCCGCATATCTCAGGTAGTTTATGCAATCAAATTCGTGAAACACAGTAATCAGTGACTCCACAGTCTTCACGTGTAGCTCCCAATCACCTTCCAGTTCAGCGTGTACCAAGTTTTTTACTAGAGTTATCATGTGTGGAACATTTCCCCAGTATTTGCAAAGTTCTGATTTTTCTTCACATTCTTTGACAAACTCTATGAACTTGGTTTTCTGATTTTGAACTGAGAGTATTGAACATTGCCTGGCTTTGCATTATGTCTTTTGAATGAAGTGCACCCTGTGCCTTGTTCACCTCTGGAGTAAGATATGCAAAACCTAATTTGTCATTCTTGCTTTAGAAAGCAGTCCAACACAATATTTCTGTAGCCTTAGATATGATGAGCATACCGTGTAACAAACTAAAATAATGAGTCCTGCTCAATACTGACTGAACAGTTTTGCTTCGAAAGATTTTAGCCTCAATAAGTGCATCGTCTATTCCAATTTAACTGAGATAACTTCCTATGCAACACAACTATTGTCATGTGGAAAACGATCATCAAATTCTAATTAGATTGCTCATAGAAAAGTTAGCTACAATATGGAAAACACCAGCAGCGTAGAAAATTGGCAGGATAGGATGGTCTTCAAGCTGAGCACGCACATTTTGGAAACTTTTTAGAGCTGTGTATACTGTTGCGTAGTTTATGACTGGATAGGGTATTAGTGGTAAAAACCCAACCTTCTTCAGTGGGACGGTATTCTGGGATATCAGAGCATGAAGTTCAGCCCACGGAGGAGTTGGCTTTTCATCATCCTTCAGTCCGCTCTGCACCGAATACGCAGTAGGATAAATTCAGTTAAATCGGCTTTGCGGACCGCAGCATTAGGCAGAAGAAGCTCTATGTTCTCAGCCAATTTTTGGTAGACTGGGATGTTTTGGTGGCTTGTAGTGATTTTGCACACGTTGGCAAGAAAGTTGGGCTATAAGTTTGCAGCTTCGTTTGTTTATGCCTACAGCTGACACAGCTTGTTTTCCAGCAGCTACTTCATTGGTACAGTCTTGAAAAAGCACCATGGCAGTATCCTGTTTGCTGGATGTTCCAGACAAAGAAGAGCTGTCTTCAAAATCAAAATTTTCAAGAGCAGCAATTGTAAATCCTTTCCTGGTAAAGTGACTTGGAAGTGGTGTGCTCTCGGATTCACAGGTGTTTACAGCAGGAGCTGCTAACAAGTTCTTGCTCTCTACTATGTCATTATAACTTGTTGATACACCAATCCTATTAATTGACGTGATTAGCTCTCTACTTTTGCACTTCTCATAGATTGCAAGGGCAGTCATCATGTGTAGCAGAGTTTTCTTTTTGCCTTGATATAATTCTTAAACATGATTTGAAAAAGACAGTACATTTGCACAGCATAAGCCTGTCTGTTCGTGGGATTGTTTTCCACTTCTTTGCTTATATCATCAGTGTTGTCGGCTTCTGATCCAAACTCAAGAACTTTAGTTTGTAACAGTTTTGCTCTGCTGATATTAAACAATGATGCAAAAAATACTAAGACAACATTCATGTTGACTTCTATAATTAAGTCCAAAATCGAAATCTTTCAGGATGTTTCTTAACATGGTTCCTGCTGATTTTACTGCATCCTGTGATCTTATTTTGGCAGCAAGAACTTCAGGAGTCAAATCAGCGGAGAACACCATAAGTGTCTCATTCTTTTTATTTGATTGACAAAAATTAATTCTGTTGTACATTCTCACCAGAAAAATCTTATTTTCATATTTATGGATCAAAACAGTTTCATCATTGTTTTTTGTAATAATACTTTAGTACATCATAATTAAACAACAGAACAACGTATAAATGAATGGCTTCTGCCTTTTTCATTTGGGAAGCCATTCATGTATACGTTGTTTTGTTGTTTAATTATGATGTACTAGAGTATTATTACAAAAAATAATTTGTCTTTCTCGGGTGCAGGGTCAATCTTGTGCGTTTGACAGTGGTGGTTTCTAACCACTCTTTTTGGGATGTATGTGGGTCACATCCAAGACTCAATGCACCGAGACATAGTATAGAACGAACAGGCCATTACAAGTATTAACGTTTGGTGCTGGACTTTTAAGCTTTGACCCCCTTCTCTGTTAATACAGTTTCATCATTGTGGACTATTATTTCTCTGATCTCACTGAGTGTGAATCCATAACCAGCACTCAAGAGTGGCTTTAAAACATAATTTGCTTTTTCAAAGAGTGCAAACTTAACTGAAGGCTGGTGGTCACGTTGCTGCTGGGAGCTCATTGTACATTCATATTTTTGAATGTATGGACTCATGCAGTTCAGATGGGCTTACAAATTTGCTGTAAATACCCTCACCTCGCTGTTTAGATCAGCTACTCCGCTGAAAACTTAATTGTGGAAAAAACTAGCTGCAGATAAAAGCATGTTTGCTCTTTAAGACTCACAAACTCTGTACTTTGTTCTTTCATCAGTCCCCTTGGCCCTTGTCCTGACTAAACCACAGTTAACACATTGAAGAGCTTCCGCTTTCTGATCAGTTTTTGGAGGCGGATTAGGGGTAGCCATTGATCTTCTAAGTGCATGGACATTGAGGTTGGTTGTCGTGGCGTTCTCAGAAGAGTCGGATTCTTGTTGTGATTCACTGGTTTCTGCTATTTATTTTTCCAGGGTTTTTTCCATTGTATGCGACTTGTAGCACTTGTTGTTACAATGATAACATTTTTGATCTTCTTCACCCATCATTTTCAATCTTTTGTGAATTTCATCTTGCTGTATTTCTGCAGCTTCTCAAATCTCTTCTGTCCAGCAGCAGTTGATGTTAGCTTTTCTCTTGATTAGTTTGGTATATGACATATTTTTCATTGTTAAAGGAGTCCGCAGATTTTGTAGCTAGCAACACTCTGTCAGGCGGTAAAGATGCTCTGCTACCACCTGCTTCGCTCTCGTTTATGAATCTGAATCAACAGAAAACCTGAAACAAAAACAATTTTAAAATAAATTGCCATTATGATGGCTAAAACACATCATTATAGAACCGGCATTTTGGAAAATGGAGGAAGGGTTGCTCTCAGGAGTTATTTTCGGTCTCTTTAAGACTACGTGACCTCCAAAACCTATATTTTGAAACCAAAATGAAGTATATAGGTCTCATGGTTCCTGAAATATTACATCATCACTACAACACATCCACAATTTTCAGAAATGTCGTCCAGAAAAATTTGTTCTGGACTAGCAATGTCTACCCAAGCTAAATTACTTCTCTAATGATACAAAAACACAAATCAAAAATGAAAATCCATGGACAGCAATGTTTTTATGAAGGTATATCAAGGGGCCAGGACTAGAAGTGACACTGTAATTTGTTGCCCCTCTCCTGTAACACCAATTTTATAATTTGCACCTTGTTGTACTCAATTGACATGTGCTAGCCTTTGATTAGAGAGACATGGTGAGCAAAAACACGAAGGACTCTAATGCGACCATGGGCTCTTGCCAGTGGCTGAGATTCATTTAAGCGTTCCATCCATCACTTTGGTGTATGTTGCTTAAACGACACCTTGCCAAAACAAAGACAATTCTGGCTTCGTCTGATCTCTATGTGAATAGTCCATGAATGGCTGGCAGTATTTTCAAATTTTTTTCATGCTCTATTGCACAAAAATAAAGTGCTAAATTTTCTGCCAAAAGATAGTAGGTCGATCTTTTTATTTTCATGTGGATTTTCATTGCAGGCCTCTTTCAATCACTCATTGAGTCATATTGTGTTTACCAGGGAATGTCAGAACCTGAACGAATGAAGCAATATAATATTGTTGCTGTTGCTAATGGTACTCCAGCCCGCTTGAAAACTTCCCGATACTGCCACCGGCTGTGGGGCGCTTTTGTTTTGTTTAATCGTTACCACAGAAACCATTTGCAGAAGTAGTGTGGTGTCACTGTCAGGCACCAGGCTAGAATTATGGCATCTTTCACACCTTCTTGCAGATATCTGAACATCTGCAACTATGTTCAATCTTTGTGTGAAAACAAAGGTGTTGCTATCTGTAGGGAGCCCAGTCTGGACTGGTTGTGTGTGTTATAAAGTGACTTGGAGCTCAGATTGGACTGGCTCTGTTATACAATGAAATGGAGCCCAGTCTGGGCTGCTTGAGTTATACATTGAGAGGTAGCCCTGCCTGCAGGGGCAGAGCTTGGTCAGTAAGATTGGGGGGCGAGGGAGGAAGGAGTGGGCTTCATGTGTATAGTAGGATAGGGGAACTAAGTGAGAGAAAGCACATTATTTTGTAAAGGAACGAACATTTTTGAAGTCTTTCCAAATAGAGAGAGGGAGAGAGTGTGTGTGCTTTTTTGTCTGTGTGTATAAAACATCCTGGTGAAATCCGACAGACACCTCACCATTCCCGATTGACAGTACCTGCACCCAACTATTTATCACAAAATATATTTATTAGGGTCTTGTAACACCCTAAATATCCCCCCTGAAGCTATGCTCCTGCCTGACTGGTCTGTTATACATAGTGCTTAAGTTAAGCCAGTGGTTGCAGGTGGGGCCCACCAGTGCTCGTTTTTGAGGGCCTGCACTCATTTTACCTCATCAGACTTTGACACAGAGCAAGAGAGTCAAAAACTCACAAGAAGGAAAAAAAAGAGGAAGGGAGAAAAGGAAAGACTGACAAAAATCACGTGGAGGGAGCAGGAACCTGCAGGAGTGAGATAAAAAGGCAGAGTGTCTGGTAGTGGATTAAAGAGGCACAAGGTGGATTCAAGACTGCACAGCTCGGTATTCGGCACACCAACATACAAGAGCACTGACTGTGAGCTTCTGAGCAAACCTTTGGGGCTCAGCACTTATTCTTTTGCAAACAAGCATTGTTTATATAGTGCCTAGTCTGGGCTGTGTGCGTTATGCAGTGAGAAGCATCCCAGTCTTGTCTGTGTTATACAGTGCTTTAGGACACAGTCTGGGCATTGTGAGTCCGATCCGGATCGTGTGTATCATACCGTGTGATGGTGCCCAGTTTGGGCTGGCTGTGTAATGCAGCCACTTGTTTTCCACAACTCCCCTAATCTATGTGTGGTTTATATTGGTACAGAGTTCATTTCGCAGTAGTAACACAGGCCCCTGGAAGACAAGTTAGTTACCCATCGCATCCCCTTGTGCCTCAGGTAAATACACACTAAAATACACACCAGTTTGGTTCAAGATATATATCTCAGCTAGCTCTGTCATTGGTCATACTGGTCTGTAACACAAGCATATGAAGGCCTGACATAGTGGCCCATGCGCATAGGGTGTTGCACACATGATGAGATTGTACAAGGGTGTGGCGAACACGAGAAGCCCTGAGGCACATATTTTTTACTCTCCTGAATTAAGAAGCTGCCTTGCTTGCACCACGCCTGCCCAAGGCGAACATTCTCAAATTATATCTGTTTATCCAAGGAGAGGTCAGTGACGTCAAATGGGGTGGTCAACAACCGCAAATTGAATATTTATGTCGCAGAAAACTCAAGAATGTTGAAAGTAAGCACTGTGCTAGTACATCTCTCAGTTTGTACATTTTTATATACTTTGCAGTTTCATTTGCTTTCGGTTTACTGATGAGTTTTCCTAAAAGCTACACTTCTGGCCCATTGTGATAAAGTGTCCTGTTCGTATATCCAGATTGTATGGTCAAGAGTCTCAGGAATGGTAGCTAGCCTCCGCCCGTCCGCTCCCCATCTTCTCATTATGACCAACTCCGTACTGGGCATGAGAAGTCGAGGCACATGTCCCCTGACAGGTGCTCTACATGTTTTATTGTCCCTCACCAACAGAGTACTTTATTCTGTAAATTGGGGTGCACCTAAATTGGTTCTCATTTGATCATGGGCGACTACCATCCCGAATGACCACATCATGATGCAACTAAAGGCTGGTGGTAGCTGATGACTGGTCATGGGGTGCCTTTTTACCTAGACCCCAGTGGGGAGTCTGTCAGCCAGCTCTTTCCGTGTAAATCATTCTAGTCTTTGATGACTGCCTCCGCAGTAATCCTTTGAGTGCAAGATGTGTGAGCAGTGTTTGGGTATGTGTGAAGTGGGTTTCACACAGTTTGGTGTCCCCCTGATTGTATGTAGCCCCTAAGGCTGTTGGGTGCTCTATAGAGTTTAGTTTAAGACTGTTTCCCTGAGCTGCCCTCCTCCTCTGCAGAAACTATTGTAGAACCAACCCTGTATGTCTGGTTGGAGATCACAAATACTTGAATGGAATAATGAGTCTTTGTATGACCTTCTATGGACAAGCACAGTCCCAACAGTTCAACCTGTGGCTACAGATGTGCATCAACTAAACAAAGTATTGTGGCTAAGTGCACAGCTAAAGATACACACCCGCACACAATAGTTGGGTACCTGATAGTTGTAGTCTTGAACATCTCACACCATTCCTATAGTGCATAGGTTTAGGGTACCTTAGTGGTATACATACAAAGATACAAACCCACACAAACGAGATAGGTGGCCCAGCCTACTCCAGCATCCTGTCAAATTAGCTAATTTAGAAGCAAAAACTGTACACTATTGGTAGTTGGGTGCCCTGGAACTCTACAACACCTACATAGGAATGCACTTTTGATGCACTTATCAATTTATGTAGGTCTTCCTACCATGTTGTGGAGTGCGGAAAAACATTTTTAGACCGGTTGCACACTACACTATGTGGAAGTGCGTGTTTGGTCCATGGCACCCTGCTGTATTATATGTACTTTGATTCAATGAGGTGAGCCTTCACCTTATATAACATGTAAGCAGTCCCTCTCATTCAATTGTAGTTGTATTTATATAGCGGTTACTACCCCTGACGAGGCGATGAAGCGCTTTTCGACGAGTAACGCGCTACTTAGGAACCCAAAGCGTATTAGTATAGGTAAGTTTAAGTTGTTAATTCAAGCGGTGGACATGCATGTCTGTTAGTTGGATTGGATAGGATAAAGGAGGGATAGAGGAAGAAGAGTCTAGAAAAGGTTATCAGAAAGATCAGAGTAGTAGAAGGAGGTTTGGGATGAGTCAAAGGAGGGATAGAAAAGGGAAGATTTTAGAAAGTGTTATTTTGGAGATCATAATAAAATAAGTTTTGGAATGAATCAAAGAAGGGAAGAGGCTAGGGAGGGTTATTAAGGAGATTATAGTGGTACAATGAGGTTTGGAATAAGTCATAGTGGAGGCAGAGGATATAATGAAAGAGGTATCAGATGAGACAGAGTAGTGAACTTGAGTGAGTTGAAGGGTTTATTTTTATTGTATTTTTTCACTCATTTCTTTATTTTTACACTTGGAGTACAGTAACAAATATATATATATATACATACATACATATACACATAACAGATATAAAGTTGTATTATGTAAAATCCCATATGGACATGTATGGATAAATAGAAACTTTGAAGTGTTGCTGTACGTAAAGCTAATTTCATATATATATATTTGGGGATTTTTTAGGAAATTTCCTATTTTTTCTCCTTTTTAAAATTTCTTTATTTATATTTTCCCAATATTTCAGTAGTGAAGCACTTATGGATACAATTCTTATGATTGTATTCACAGGTTTTGATAGATAAAAATAAAACCGGGGCCAAAAAGCATACAACCTAATAACTTGTATAACTTATCACATTTTGGGATAAATAACATAAAACAGAGGCCCATAAACATATAATCAAATAGCTTGTAGGTAAACTATGCAGTGGCGTATATACATGTTAAGCATAACATAATATATGTATTGGAACAATAAGTAATTTATACATTTGTTAAGCAGACCTATAATAATATCTATACATTTTTAAATTATAGATAGTATATATATATTTGTACAAAGAAATGCACATATTTTACTACACACATATAATCAAATTATGCATGTTTACATATACAGGCATATGCTGTGCATTTGTGTTTTGAGTATGGTGATCATGTAGGAAAGAGCCAACTCTTGTGTAGTCTTCTGAAGGTAAGATACTTAGCCTAGGATCTCATGTTTGCCGTTTAGTGAAATCCCTAATTTGGCTGCTTGAATGGAGTAAGATGGACCACTCATGGTTTTTTCCTTGCATTCTGGGGTTTTGAGATGAGGTGTCAATTTGTAGCTGATTGCTTTGGGGGTGATACAAAGCAGCTTAAAGGGGAATCTTCTGCCAACTGTTAATCAATGTAGGGTCCTCAAGCCAGGGGAGATGTGTGCTTGTGGCTATACATGTCAGAGTAGTCTGGCGGGTCAGTTCTTAATCCGTTGTAGTCTTTTCATAGTTAAGGATGATCCGTGGTAGAGGCAATTGGCATAATCAAGTTTAGACAGTACAAGAGATTGTGGCCTGGACCTTGTGTGGGAATCCCAGGTGGGGGAAGATGCGTCACAGAATTTTCATAGTAATGAAGCTTGATCTTGCTAACTTATCCACTTCAGCATTTATTTATGACTTGGAGTCCATAGTAATTGCAGGGTTTCTTACTTCCTTGGATACTTTTGGAGGTGGTCCCAGATACTCAGGCTAGGCGCAGAGTGGGTCATAATTTTTCCAGTCACCACATGTGAGTATTTCAGTTTTGGACACATTCAGTTTGAGATGGCTCCATGTCACCTACTGATCAACTGCTCTGAGGCAACTAAAGAATTTTGAGTTTCCAATGTCTTTGGGGCTTTTCAGTTTAAAAAGTATTTGTGTGTCATCTGCGTAGTTATAGCATGTGAGCTGAAATTTATTGATCAATGCCAGTAATGTCTTCATGTAGATGTTGAAAAGCATGGGTGATATGATAGAGCCTTGGGCACCCCTGCTTTTGTGAAGTAAAGTTTGGATGAGAAAGGGAGGTATGGATGACTTTTGTACTGTTTTGAAAGTAGGATGTGATCCAGTCGAGAGTACTCTTCATAAAGTCTTTGGATTAGAGTGTTCTGATCAACTTTGTTGAAGGCAGCAGAAAGGTCCCAGAGAAGGAGTGCAGCGATCCGATTCGGTCTACTGTATTTTTAAGGCCATCCCAGATGGCAATGAGGACAGATTCAATGCCTCTTTCTCGATGGAATCCTGTTTGAAATTTGGAAAGTATAGAATTATCTTCAATGAATTGTGACATCTGGGTGAATCAATCAATCAGTAATCTTATAAAGCACGACTACTCAAGGGTCTCAAGGCACTGAGTCATGGGGTGGAGGTCTGCGGTTCAGCTGAAGAGCCAGGTCTCGAGGTACTTCCTGAATGCTGCTCTGTCTTTCAGTTTTGCCAGGAAATGTCGTTTTGTAATCGGTCTGTAGTTATTGGGGGTCATGTGGGTCCAGGTTTGTTTTCTTTAGTAATGGGTATATGTATGCCTTTTTTAAGTCTTCTGGAAAGACACCTGTAGTTAAAGAATTATTGATGATTGTTCTGACTGTTATGGTAGTATGGCTTCAAGAACGTTCTTGAAGATCTGCGCTGGACAAAGGTCTGAAGGTTAGCTGGCTGGCCTGCTTACTTTGACAAGATCCATAAATTCAATTTCTGTTCGTTGTATGAAGGAATTTATAGGTTTGGTTAGCCTGCTCTTGGAGGGGATTGTTGAAAATGGGTTGGCACTGGCGGGTTTCCTTTATTTTTAAAAAGGAGTCCAACATGTTTACTTTGGTTGTATAATGGTTAGCCAGTTTGTCAGTAAATTATTGAGAAATGGGATTAGTTCCTTCTCTGTATTTAGGTTTATGTAATTCAGTGAGGATTATATACAATTCTCTATTTGCATATTTAGCATTTTTAATTATTTTTCATTAGTAGCTTATTTTTTTAGCTTTTTTTTATTGTTGGCCTGTATATTCTGTTAAGTTTGCGAAGTTTGTCTTGCTTGTTAAGTGTTTAGAGCCAGTTGTGTTGCAGCTTTGCGTTGTTTTGCTTTATCTTTTTTAGTTCTGCATTCATTCAATGTACTTGTTTTCTTGTGTCTTGTTTTTTTGCTTTTAGTATAAGGATACAAAAAAGTTTCTGGAACCAATGTTTTTGAACTGATTTTTTGTGTCTAGATCTGTGTTGGATGTTAGTTGTGTTTGTAAGTATTCAAAATTGAGTTTGTTCCATGGTCAATATGTGGTTGCATGTTAGAGGGCCTTAGGTGTGGTGTTTTGTGTTGGAAAGCAATCAGATGGTAGTCCTACCATGAGACTGGAGTAAGCCTTTAAAAGGTAAGTAGTTCTTGATTTGCAAAAAATGACATCTAGGATGTGTTCAGCGATGTGTGTGGGTTTGTGGACGATCTGATTTAGGTTCAGTGTGTCTAGACAAGGGATGATAGTTCTCGGATGGGGGTGTATTGGGTTCTCAAACCATATGTTTAGGTCACCAGGGAGGCACAGTTTGAAGTGTAGTGTTATATGGTTCGAAACTGTGTCTAGAAACTTGTCTGGGATTGCTGCATGGTGGTTGTCTGTTATGAAGAAGGAAGTTACAGGTGAAAGTTGGTTTAGGGTTGCATCCTGTGATGGGGGGCCTCACAACCTTGTGTGGAAACATCCATCATCAGCTTTGCTTAGATTTATTGTTTCTTTAGATAGAACAGCTAGTTTTCCCCCTCTTTTGCCTGTGCGATTTTTTTTGCCGTGATAGTTTGATTATCCTAAAGGAACAGCTTCATGCAACACAAATGTCCCTTCTACTTTGTAGACTTCTGTTTCTACTGTGCTTCGATTTGTCTGTCGTGCCTCCCTTTTTCCGCCTAACTCGCTGACTAAACTTGCGCAAGACGCATTATCAAATGTCTTGAGCAGACCTTGCGCCTTCTCGTCTGGCTGTCTCTCATCTATCTTTATCAGTTTGGAGCATGGCCTCCAAAGCAGCACGCAATGCAAGAGTAAAGACTTAATCAGTGATGTGTATCACGATAAAAGAACTTTATTGGTTAAAGCTCTTCCTCTGCAGTCCCCTTGCGCGCTTTTGAAATTTTTGTTCAAGCTTTTCAACGATAATCCATCAGTCAAGTTTTATTACTTATTTCAAGCAGCACTTTCTTAGGGACCTCATGTAAACTGCATTCATTGCCTGAATTATGACACTAGTGAATATTTCTCCAGAGGTATTTTTTTGTGAGATTCAAGGGAAGTGAACCTGAAATATCCTGGACAAGCTGTGCGGTGCACCCAACCAAAAATGTGGTGCATCGGGAGAGGAGTAGAGGGATCTTCAGCTGCCATTGGGAAGGCAGACAAAATGGCAGACCGTTCTCTGAGAAATAAACCACATTCTTGAAAACCTTAAAATAAATTCAAGAATTGAGATCTCTCTGTTTTGTGTAAATACAGCCAGAGGACAACTAGCAATAGATGGATGAGATGAGCTCATGCCACTGAGGACACAGTCTCAGTGAGATAGTTCAGGAGGTTGAGTGCCTGCTGCAGGATACAGACTGCAATGTATAATGTGCTGGTTGGAGGTTGTATTGCCACTAAGATAGCATGTTGGGTTAATGTGCCTGCTTCAGAATTGAATGTGCGTCCTCGAGGTTATTTGTGTTTTATATTATGTAATTATCTGTATGCTTCATGAGCAGCAAGGTGATTTACAGATTAAATGTTTAGGTCATACATGTAATGCTGTGCAAAGAAGCTTACTGCATGCATTTAGTCTGGTTGAAATTTCATTACAATAAACAGAATTTGATGATGATCAGCGGGATAGCAACACAATACTTTAAAATCCAAAACTCAGAATATGAGTGCGCTCCCTCAAACCAGCCTTAACAATTTCCGGATGCGTATGTAGGCTTTATTAGTCCTTCCTCTCTGTCTCCCATTGCATTGTTAATTTTTTAGTTCTCTAATACAGTTAATCCGCTGTTTAACACTTGCATTCAGCCCTTGGGCTAATTGCCCACATACTCCAATCCCAATGCATTACGGTCATTTGTAGTTATTCATGGGCTAACACATTTCCTCACAGTTTACTTCAATGGAACTGTCAGCGTAACTATGTATATATGGTCAAATTCCTTGCCTTTTGCATCAGTGCAGCAACCAATATGTACCATAGAAGTCCAGCTGAACTCTAAAACAGGTAACATGGGTGTACTATCTCAAACCAGCCATGAATCTCCTCCCCAGATGGATTTTCTGTGTGGTGTGAGGGATGGTCACCTGAAAGAAAATGAAATTGAGGCCTAGCACCTGTACTTATCTTTGCTCGCATGCAAGGAAGAACATAAAAGGATCACAACTGATCCCAGACCAGTATCTAAATGAGCAGGATGCCCCGGTAAGCGTGCTACTATTACAGCTGCGGTGTTCCGTTCACTGGGAAGGCACGCAGAGCTTGACCAGAGCCATGATGGCGCCCGTTCCGAGTCCAGTGATGGAGCGATTTCCAACAGTGTGTGGGCATACCCCATGAGACGAGGAGATGGTTGAAGCCGTGCCTACCAGCCAGTGCAGTGGCTGGTAAGACTGAGCACACTGGTGGCCTGGATCACTTCCTTCCTCACATGCCCAGGGCCAGAATATGAAACTAGATTCTCAGGTGCATCAGCTTCCTCGCGCGTAAGGCTAGGTTTACCTTTTATCTGGGTGCTAGATTGGGGCTGGCAGGGACTAAGAGTGCCTTGAACAGCATACAACTTGGTTTCTCCAGGGGGAGGACTGGCAGGCGGTGTCAGAGTTAGGCATAAATTGGGTCTCCACATTTGCATGATGGTCCTGGCAGACCAAGCTGCCTCAAGCTTTCTGAGCTCATGGGACTAGGGCCAGACTGAAAAGCGAAATCCGCCCGAGAAAAATGTTCAAACCAACCCCATGTTGCAGCAAGGCACACGTCAACTAAGGTCTCGAGTGGGTAATGTTAGCCCACACAGCTATGAAAGCATTCTTTCCCCTGGTCTGCAGCTTACCAGGGAAACGCCAGAATGGGAGAATGAATGACCAGTCCGTCCCTGCATGGAACAGGTGTTCAGAGGGTGTTTAATTTGTGCTGGTGGGGTTGCCGGAAGTGGATGCTGGAACCTCTTTCTCATCACCAGACTTTGGCCAGAGCAAGAAAGAGAAAATTCGAGAGGGAATGAGGATGAGAAAAATTGGATAACATTGACAGATAGTGAAAAATAACCTGCGTGAGTGAGACGAAGAGGGAGAAAGTGTAGGGAGGTTGAAGAGAGAGACATGAGGTAGAATCAAATCTTTGTGTTCTGCATCATACTCAGCGATTCTGCTTGCGCCATCCTGAGAAATCTGTCGTCCTCTGCTCTTCTGTTATTTTACAATCTAAGCAGGGCACACTCCACGTGTTGACGTCACATAGGGCCTGCACTGTAGGATGGCCCCTCCATGCATGCGTTGTGGCGGCGTGAATGCGCGCGACCTTCCGCGAGAGCTGACTGCATGAGTCGAGTGGCTAAAAATACCAGCGCGCGCGGCCCGTATCCTGTGTGGAAGTGAGCTAACGAGCCTGCCAGCTGGTGACGCATGCTGTGGCGCCCGCCCAAGAAAACGGGGGAATATTTACACTTGACTTCTACGGCGCATTCTTGTCGAATGTGGTGGTATTTTGCCCTTTTTTGAGGATCTTCGTGGACGCCTTTCTTTTTGGCCACGAACACACATTGGCCTGCCAAGGGCATTTTTGTGATTAAGAGAGCTCGTTAGTTGGGTGAGAACAAATCACCATAGACGAGATTGGAAGTAACAAAAAGCCTTACTCCTTTTCAAATAAGAATAGTGTGTAGTGGTGTTGTTAGGGCATTATGTGCCTTAGTGCAAGCAAGGACAGTGGGCCTTTTGTCTGCTGATTGGGTGGTAAAATATTGCAGTGATGAGGGTTCAATGGGCCTGTCAGGCCTCTGGGTCCCAGCATCACTGCACCTGCTGCCCTGCTGATCGCCACGCCCTTGATTACTAGTGAAGAGTGCGCTCCCCAGCATGGAGAGTGGCACCCTTAGGCCAGGCCGTGGTAGACAACGACGCTGGCGCAATGCCACTTGTGGTAGAGGAGGATTTATTTTCCTTCGCTTCTTTCAGATCATGGGCTAAGCTGGCACGTGGTGCTGAATTGTACTACTGAAGCATTTATATAGCGCTTATTACCCCTATGTGGGGCGCTGAAGTGTAGTGCATGGGACAGCTGCAGGAATGGGATGAAAACCCAGGCCATGTTGTCCTTTTTTTGCAGTGATCTTCTCCATTTGGACTAGAACGACAGCACCAATGAGCAGAAGATAATTTGAATCTGAGCCACTATATTCACCTCCAGCGCCTCCTGTTTGATGACTATCTCTGGTTGCAAGAAGACCAGTCAATGGCCTTGCACATCACAAACTCCCATAGTAGCTCCTCCCCCCCACACCTGCCCGCCCAACTATAACCTCTGACATCCATTGTCGGAAGAACAAGCAGAGTAAAGGGAGTATCCTTCTGGAGAGGTGGAAGGTCCAACCACTACTGGGGTCTCCTGGTGGAGGCAAACATCCAGATGCTCGTCTCAAAATTCTGAGGATCTAACCTCTAAGTCAAGAGTATATACTGAACAATCAGACAATGACAGAACTTGGCTCACAGGACATTGCAAGGGCTGCCGCCATTTCTTCCTGAACCTGTTATCAGGAACAAACCTTGGGAGCCTCTTCGCTTAGGAGGGAAAGTGGCACTGGACCTCCAGCACTTAGGGTTCTTTGTGTGTCTAGAGTGATAAGCATCCTCAAATCGATGCACCAATGAAAATAGTCCTCTTAAGCATGTCCAGCACCACCTGGATTCTGGAAGGGGAATGGACTATTAAGTTGTCAAAGTACGGATCTAGGAAAATGCCCAGGTCATGAATGTCACCTAACAGGGGAGTCACCATTTTGGTAAAGATCAGAAGTGCTGACTTGAGGCCGAACAGCTGAATGCAGTACTGGAAATGTTGTTTGAGAATAGCTGACCCCAGGCATCTCTGATGACAGTCTTGACCCAGGCCATGAAGGTCCACAGCCTGACGGCCTCGGGTCACCAGGAGCTCCGTTGGCTGCATCAGAGGAATATCCAGTTTGGAGGCAGTCTATTTTTAAATGAATCGCCCTCACCTAAGAAATTACCATCTTCAAATTAAGACCGGGCGTTAACCTCCCCCTGTTGCCCCAAAGGGCAGCTCCCACCCCCTCTCTGAAGATGAGTTATGATTTGTTAATTACGGTATTGGGATATTGTCCCTCAAATTATTTCCTCTGTTTACTTCCCCAAGTGAGAAAGGTATGCCAAGCCGTGGGTCCCGTACACAGTATGCCACTGGGGTCAAATTGTACCTGACTGATGAGCCCTAATAAGGACAAAACTGGCCTTGGGTTGCTTCTGTTCTGGTTCAGGGAGGACCTGGCCTGGCAGTGCGGGCTGGACTGTTCCATTGGTGCAGGCTCAAGACTGATTTGCATATGGCTGGGTCCAAACTGAGGTGGTATAGTATGCACAATAATGATGGACGGGGGTGCAGCCCAGAGTAATTACCAGTGGATGAGTTGAATGAAAGCATTCTGTCCATCACTTTTTGTACCCCTCAAATTATGAACCGCACCACTCACTGCTTCCTCCTCCACCTTCCACAGAGGATGCTGTGTCTGCTTATTTGATGAGAGGATGCCCTTTCACCTGCACAGACTAAGCATGTTATGGCAACAGTAAGCAAAAAGATAAACTTTAAACCGTTTGCTTATATGTGCCGTATTTAACACATTTCTTCTGTGCATGTGAAGGCTGGGCGTCAATAGTGCCATCCCTCAATCCCATAGGTAGATAGTTAAGCCTATACTACAGGAAGGGGAAGAGAAGCAGTCTGGGCTTAATTGAGGAACATTCGGTGCTCCATCACATTTTGCCAAAGAAAGTGCCAGGCGTCATCTTTGGCAAGCTCTTTGAACTTTACAATAAAGCACACGTCAGTGCAAGGCACCAATGGGCTACAGCAGCGCCCGCGCAGTCGAGGACTGCATGCAGGGCCGGCTGCAGCGCTGGTGCGATAGTCTTTATTTGCACCCCGAAGGAGCTCACACTCACACACTATAAAGAGACACTGAATCATACAAGTGTATACATCAATGCATAGGATACGTTACAAAAGACAAGAGGACTACTAGGAATAGCTGTCATGTCATGGTAGCCAATATATTTTAAGAGTACTTGGTCTGGAGAAGCACAAAGTCCAAATTTAATAACAAAGTGGTTGTGGTTGATTTTCGAATAAGAATTTATTTCCACCGTAACAAACCTTTTTTTTAGCAGTTTTGGGATAGTGAAAGACTCAGGGAAAAACGAAAGCTTCTAAACCTATGCCTTGCAGTTTGTATGCAGCTCTTTCATCCCAGTCCATAGATCACCGTGCTATATTAGGATTGTAACCAGGGTCACTAGAATTATGCAGTTCGGTTGCATTTTTCTCTTAAATATGGATTTGCCACATAATCCATCATCTGCTGCATAATCTTCAGATTCCTAGTTCAAGTGGGAAAAAAAGTAACTAAAAAAAATATACGAAGATACCTGCGCACAAGAAGACCCTGTGCAAAGGTTGAATGGTCATCTTTCAGTTGCTTATTGCTTTATTTGAGTACTAAATTGTTTCTAATAAGGAGACATATTTTCCCAGACAGTGTTGCCATGTGTAAAAATTACAAAATAATGAAGCAATATTATCACAAAATGTGACACATTACGCTGCATAAATTGCCTTTTTTTGCAGAATAATTTAGTCAGTGGCCCTGTTGTTTGCTACCTCTCGGCGCGCTTTTGTTTTCACTTCAGTCACTGACTGTGAGCACGAGCATGGTGTTAGCTATGAGAACTCAAGAACACAGGCTGTCTTCTCTGTGACCCTATGGTAAATAAAAGCATGATAAAAAGAAATGCCTACACAACTTCTTTGCACATCAGAGGATGTAGATATAAAATCCAAGATTCGAGCTGCATGGCTATGCACACATAGTTCGATAAACATTCGGACATCACTGTGCAAGAATGAAAAATTCATTCATAGTGTGTAAAAGGCTGTTTTAATGCGAAAAGATCATACGCCAAATTCTTTAACTTGGCATATTGCTTCACAATTAAATACACCACCGCCTCTCTAATGTAAATGCCATTGCAGTGCTTAATTTGTAACACAGTAAGTGCCAGGGCTCTGACAGGGAGGCCACTGCAGCTTGCACCACCCATCGCCCTTGTCCTCTCTACCAAAACAATTACTAATGTCTCTCTCACAAGTAAATGCAACAGTTCAGTTTATTCCAGGTCCCCAAAGCTAAAGGAATGGCTGGGGAGGCAGGTATTAGCAATTTTAATGTATATTGTATTCCTAAATATGCGTGGCTCTGCTCATATCTAAATTAGATGAGCAGCGCCATCATGTGGTGGACTGTTCTATGTATGGTGTTGACAATTAGGTGCCGGTGCCGAGCACCAGAAACCAAGTAAGTGCCGGTGCTTAGCACCGGAAAGCCCCGGCTCAAATTAAGCACTGCACCATTGCCAGCTTCCTCCACGCTTAAGCCTTCCCATTTCCAGTAGTGGCTGGCAACATTAAAATATGGTGCGGCGCGATGCCCAAAAAACTCACCATATTTGTTGCGTTTGCTGGCACAAAGGTTCTCATTGCGGTCTCTCTGCTCTCCTCGGTGGTGACTAGGGGAGGAAAGGGAACGACTTCCTCCCTTGTGGAAAATGAAACCAACCAATCCTGGAACTGCAGCGCAGCTCCAGGATTGGTTTGGAGCTGGCTCACCCAGTGCTCATTTTGAGGCTGGGGGCCTGCGGCTGCAATCCCTCGGGTGTTTCTCAGCCCTGGGATTGGTAGCTCTGAAGTGCGCATGTCAGATTAGCTGGCACTAGACAGCCGGCCAATCTGACATGTGCACTGGCAGGGAGCTGAAGTAATTGTGCAATTGCACTAATTAGCCCCGCCCCCTGCCCTCGTGCTGTAACAGCGCAAGCCTGCGACACCTTATAAATACTGGTATTTAATACCATTTTCTTATTGTGTGTGCCTGCTGTGCTCGCAGCATGCGGGGCGACGCTCCTCCGCCATAAAGGAGGAGCCGCCGCTGCCCATTTTCACCTCCAAGGTCATTCAACTAACTAAATATCTAATGGTTCCCTATCACCTCTGATAGTCCCTATCCTTTCCTTAGTGCCTTTCTCTTGCTAAACGTTCAGTGCCTTATGGCTCAATACGGCCTTCCACCAACGCCTGAAAGAGCCAGCTCACCCCATCCAGGAGTCTAGACAACCCTTCTATCATGCCTCTCTCTGGCACCCCCAAAACCCTTTTTCAGTACCTTAAGGCCAATTCTGGACCTGTCCCCATAATTGGTAACCGGTATGTCCCCCATCTCAAATAAAACAGGCAGAAAAACACTACAACCCCAAGAACCACCCATTTATTAATCTGTCGTAGATGGAGGGTTGGCGTTAGAGATGCAGCAAACCCTTGGGATGTGCAGGGGGAGGCATGAAAGAGGAAGCCCTACCCTGCGCACCCACTCAAAGTTCTTGTAATCCCACCCCTAGCCCCATTCCAGCCAATTGGATTGCTTGCCAGCCCGCACCAACCACTCAAAGCACAGGGAAGGGGGATGTGACGAGAACAGGAGGAGCCCATCTACCCCCTCCCTGCTCCCTTTCAGCTCCCCATTGCAGGGAATACCATGCCATATAATGAAGATAAACGGAATAAATGAAAGAAATGCGCACCACCACATCTTTCTCTTTACGTCCCTTTTGAAGGGTCCTTTTTTGCTGTGTTTTTCTCCCTTTCCCACTGAAATTCTAGCCTTCTGTTACTCATTCGTTTCCTTGTTTTCTGCTTTTCCCTCTCTTTTGCTCTGTTTCAAAGTCTGATGACAACAAATAAGTCCTCTTGCATACATCAAGCACTGCTGCAGTCCTTCGTCTCTTTTACTCTGTGACTGTTTCAGTCTACCATGTTGATTGATGTTGCACCTCCAAACCAAAACGGAAACAGTAAAACCGCGAGAGAGTCGAGAAGGGAGCTGTGCTGCCAAGCATGACACACTAAAAATAATGAAAGAAGCGCTCATCCCTCAAGTCTGACATGTGGTACGAACCATTCACGAATCATTCATTTGTTATTTGATCGACTTATGCGGTGCATGGTGCTTGCATTATTTTACATGGAGGTCAATTTTCAGAGTAAAACTGTACTGTTTGTAACTGTGTTAGTGTCAATAAGGCAGTGTATTTTTTACTCCTTAACTTCCCTGTCTTAAACGAGGCCTCTAGCGTTTTAACCAATTTCTTTATCCAATTGTGATTTAAAGAGTAGGCCTCCTTTGGAAGAGTTGGGCTACGGTTCCACCTTCCATCCACTATGGGACCAGGGTTTAAGCCCCACCATTTGAAAATGTCACCGGTGGTGGCTACCACCGAAAAGTACAAGTGGGGCGGGAGGGGATATGGGGGTAGAAAAAGAAATAAAAACCTGGCTGCCGGTCGCTGCCTCCACCGAGCTCTCTGCCTCTTCAGTTCCTACAGGAAGCACATACAGGCTCTAAACCAATCACAATGCTGTTGTCACCATGACAGCAGCAACGTGATTGGTCTGAGCGCTGTGATGCGGTGCTCAGTCTGGGACTTTGAGCCTGTTCATGTTCTCCACAAATGGCTGTACAATACAGCCGGTGGAGAATATGTAATGTGCGCATGACTGTTAGGCCAGCCGATGATGGCCGGCCAAACTGTCATACGCTCTTAAGTGCCCACCACTCCTCCCCTCCTGGCTGTGACTACAGCCCAGTCCCGCCCTCCCTCAGTAAGGAAACTTAAAATGATAATAGCGTTGCGTTATCATTTTTTTTTTACCTTTTTCCACTGCTCAATGCAGTTTTATATAGCGTGACCTTGGCCCGAGGGCATTAAAGCATTTTACATGAGAAGCAGAAGTTTTATGTGAAAGCTTACTTATTTTGTATTTGTGACACAGGGAGATTTAAGTGATTTTCCCAGAATCACAGGATGTTGAGCCGATGCTGGGATTGCACTTCCCAGTGCCATAAAAACAGAAAAGTATGCTTTCATGTTGAACTTGTGCTTCTCATGTAAAGCGCTTTAATGCCCTCCTGCCAGGTTTGCGCTATATTTAACTGCAACAAAGTATCAATTGTGCCCTACACACACAAGCCAAACTTGGCCGATGGGGCGTTAGGCACTTTGATAGATAAAAGCAAGTGTATTCCAGCGCTGCAACCTTACACTGCTACTGACAGGGTGACAGTTCCAATGTCGGGAGCTCTAGCCGTCAGGCACTGGCGTAACGAAAGCTGAGGGGGCCTCCCTGCAAGATACACGGAGGGGCCCCCATTCCGGATTTAATCCGGAGCTCTAAAGCCCAAGTACTGGGCTGGGGGGGGGGGCTGCAGCTCGGGACCCCCCCACACTGCGGGGGATGCGGGGGCCTGTGTTACACCCCTGCCGTCAGGCCACATCGCCTTATTCCTGTTACGCTGTCAGAGTGTAAGGCTGCAGCAGCAACCTAGCACTGGAACACACTCGCCCATTACGGTCAGTTCGCCTCACAGACGTGCTCCATCTGAAAACGTCATATTCAGCAGCACCTGCGCTGAACGTGCATGCCACTAGGAGTACCGGTACTCTCTTGCACAATGAGAAGTCCCTGTACTCAATGGGAGAACGCTGAGAAGTGCTGGTACTCCGTACCGGTGAGTACCGGCCGATTTAAAGCACTGCATGCCAACATTTTGTAAGAGGAAAGTGGGAGATTAAAAAAAAACATTTGTGAGAATGTATTTCCCCCATTGATTTATGCTAAGGCATAGGCAATTTCTGGCGGGCAACAGCCAAAATAACAGCTATTTTTGGCTTAAAAAATCGAGAGTCTCTCCACTGAATCCGGTGTATTTGCATGTATGCATTTTTCCTTACTGATGAAAGACTCCACGTCCATTCCGCTCTGGTACTGGAAATGAGATGTATATTGTTTCGACAGCAGAAGGTAAACTTTAATCCATATAGATGCTCCAGTCTGAGTTTTTGAGACCATAGTCTGGCTGTTTAGGAAAATGCTGAAAATGAGAACCACTGAAAGCATTAAATAGATTATTTTTAATTCTGAAGTGGCACATTTAAGGTGAGAAATGTGCAGAGATTTTGAGAGTATTACCTCAGATTTAAAAATAAAAATAAGCACAAAATGAACAGTAATAGAATGGGCCGCTGATAGGAGCTGGTTGTGAAGGTACATTGGCGGGCCATTGGCAATTGCCGATGTCTGCCACAAAGTAGATGAACATGGTGTATGGCCCGCCACTGTAGAGCCTTCTGTTTCTCCGAAGATGGGCCTGTGTCCTATGAAGAAATCTGGAAAAAGATTAAAACTGAATGAATTTTGCTATAACCCCCATCTCCCCAAGTGTCAATTCTTTAAGAATAAGATCAAAATTCAAGGCAGTCGTGTGATCTTTCAACCATCTGAACAAAGTGTGTAAGATGCAAAATCAAATTGCTTCTCAGAAACCTATATGATGCACATTTGATTTTGGGGAGGAGGTGTTGACCATAATAACACCATGGCTACTGCTTGACCACTATGAAAGTCTTTTTAATAGCAAAGATCTCTCCCATGATCTTCTCAGTCTAAGAGAAAGCCACTTCTAACGAGTCTTCAATTCCTATAAGTAGACCATTTCTAGGGAGACATACCTTTAGTAAGAAGATGCCACTTCTAGTGAGTCATCCCTTTACCATATGAAGATTCTACTTCCAGTGGGTCTTCCAGTGAGTCTTCCCTTTAATAGGAAGAGCCCACTTCCAGAAAGGCTTTCCATTGCTATGGATATGCCACTTCTAGTAAGTCATCTCATTCCTAGTAAGAGGCCGCTTTTAGCAAGTCATTCTCTTTCTAATGAGAAGCCATTACATGTGAATTAGCCCTTTAATAAGAATAGTCCACTTCTACTGTGTCTTCCTGTTACTAATAAGAGGGCACTTCTGGTGAATCCTCCTTTTCCTAAAAAGAGGTCACTTTTATTCTGTCTTCCGTTTACTAAGAAGAGACCACTTCTAGTAAGTCATTCTTTTCGTATAAAGTAGCCACATCTGGTGAATAAAACTTTTACCAAGCGATCTCTGCTAACACGTCATCATTTTGTAATGAAGATGCCACCTCTAGTGAGATATCCCTTTTCCATGAAGAGGCCACAAGGTCACTTCTCGTGAGTCATTGCTATACGAAGAAGAGACCACTTCTAATGAATCTGTTATTTTGTATAAAGAAGACACCTCTTTTCTATCAAGCCATCATTTTGTAATTGAAGTCACCTCTAATGAGACCTCTCTTTTCTATGAAGAGGCCACACGACCACTCCTAGTGAGCCATTCCTTTCCTAAGGAGAAGCCCCTTCTAGTCAATGACACTTTTAATAATAGGAGTCACTTTTAGCGAGCCATCATTTTATTTGAAGATGCCACTTCTACCGATTCATCTTTTTCATCAAAAGAGGCCACGTTCTGCGCCAGATGTACTAACATTAGGGATATCGATTTCCTAATTGCAGTTACCTCTGAATCACAATTAGGAAATCAGTATTCCTAAAGTACAAAAACTTTTATATCTAAATATGTATTCCAAATAGGTCGCAAATTGACTTACCTCATGAATATTAATGATATAGGTCGCAATTTGTGACTTTATGACTTAGCACTTTCACAGGGAGGGTGGCCTGCTTGGGTCTGTAGACTACCACTTCTGTGATTTTGTTTTTAATGAAGATTTTTTTTTTTAATTAAATGCAGCCTGTTCTCATTACAGGAAAATAGGATACATTTCAAAAAAGAAGATGAAACGTTTAAGTTTTATTATTTAATATCTCAAAAGGAAATGAGTCTGAAGCAGGCCCCTTCCCATTTGCCAATGAGTTGCCACCACTTTTAAACTGATGGTAAAGTATTCATGTTTTGCTTGCGAAAGTTGGTTGCAAAACAGTAATACATACCATACCAATTCAGTATTTGGAAGGGATGCCTGTTCCAAATCTCGAACCGGTACTTGTTTGCAAACCAAAATTGCGATTCAATAACAAGTTACCAAATCACCAATTGGTGTTTGTACATTCAAAAAAGCATTTCTGTGGTCACAAATGGCCCAATTTTGTGACTTGGGCCGTTTGCAACCACAAAAATGCTTTGTACATCTGGCCCTTAGTGAGTTATCCCTTTACTAATAAAAGGTAACTTCTATTAAGGTATCCCTTTCGTATGAAGACGTCACTTCTAGTGAGTCTTTCCTTTTCCAAAGTGAGGCTGCTTCTAGGGAGGCTTTACTTTCCGTAGGGGGGGTCACTTCCAGTGTGTCAGCCTTGTCCTATGAAGACATCATATCTAGAGAGTGTTCCCTTAACTAAGTAATGGCCACTTCCATTGAGTATTCCATTTCGTAAGAAGCAAGTCCAAAGAATGGCATTAAAAGTTATGTTATGTTAAAAATTCTTATAAAGCGCACGTGCACCGTACGGTTTCATGGCGCTGGGGTCGAAGGAGTGCTACCGCTAAGAGTTTCATTTGTACGCCTGGCGGAACAGCCAGGTCTTTAAAACTTTCCTAAATTGTGGCTATGATGTAGTTGATATGATATCCAGAGGAAGGGAGTTCCAAAATTGAGGGGCCAGGATCACGAATCTTAGCCCTCCCAGTTTTTTTGTGTTTAAAAGGTGGGGTAGCCAGGAGATTGAGATGGGAAGACCTAAGAGCCCGAGTAGGGGAGTATCTCTGTACCCATGTACATACAAACACTCGGCATTTGTCATGAAGCGCTTTAAAAATAGTGCATCCCAGCTTGAATGCACTGCGTTCAGTTACCGGAAGCCAGTGTAGCTTTTTCGTAAGAGCGGTGGCATGGTGCCATCTAGGCTGGAGATAAATTAGTCTAGCGGCCTGATTTTGCACCAGTTGCAGGATTTTAGATTGATAGGCTGGTGTGCCATAGTAAAGGGAATTAGCATAGTCAATATGAGGGATGACTAAGGCTAAAACTACTTGGATCAGGGCTTCAGTTGTAAGAAATCTGCTGATCTTCCTGATCCTACGAAGCTAAAAGATGCAGTCAGAGACCACGGCCCCGGTCTGGGGTTTCATAGACAGCTCTCAGTCAATTATGATGCCACGGCTTTTAGTTGATCTAGAAGGATTGGGGGGGGGGGCGGTTGGGGGTGGAGGGTTACCCACCTCTATCGGCCAGAAATTGGAATTACAGGGGTTTAAAGGACTACCAATTAAAATCAATTCAGTTTTATCTGGATTTCATTTCAGGTTGTTACTGTTCATCCAGCTGCTTATATGACGCATAGTAGTAGATTGAATGTCCGAGACAGAGGCCGGTGACTCGTTAATGTCAAAGATCAAAGTGAGCTCCATGCTCTGTCTATCCTGGGCATTTTAAAGAGAAAATAGGAAACGTCTCTTCTCGATGAACCATTCGCAGCTTTCCTTTGCCTCCACAAGACCACTAACCACCTGCAAGCAAATTGGCCCCATGTTTGTCATGTCTGAGAAATGATCTGGTGGCTGAAAACCAGCTATTGTAAAACAATGTTACCTTCAATCCTTTGTGAGAACCCTCTTAACTCAAATCCTTTTCTGGGAACCAATTAATTGCAGCAATATACAGTATCCATAAGGAGACATAAAGGGGACTCTTCAAAATACCGAAATAAAACAAGTATTGGCAAAGACAGTAGGCTCCGCCTTTATAAATGCAAGTGGCAAGCTGTTGGCATTACTAATGTTTGCCTGTAAATTATGTTTAAAAAAGTAAAATAAAAAATGTTGAAAACTGGAGGAAAAGCAAACACATATCTTATGGTATCTCAAAACTCTACTTTGAATTCAATGTTTTCAGTCCTAATAATTAGCATGGTTTATAATACTCTGCTCTGGGGGATTATTTGAGGGAGGAAGCAATGCATGTGGGAGAGCGCTAGAAAACCCATGCACTCTCTTGGAGTGCTGAAAGAAAAAGAAAAAAAAGTAGTTCCTTGTGAGCAGTGGAAGGATACAAGTCAGCTAAGATCATAAGGAGGCTATGCTCCTTGGCTAAAACATTTTAACCCTTCACTTTCCCACCCCCTCTGATCTCTGCTAAGGCTACTAACATCTTGAAAAAGTCTCTTTCATTTTTGGCAGCTGTGCTCTTCGAATATTTTGATTCGTATGTAGATTAAGAGACACTGTAACAGCTGTAATATATCTTTCATATGTAGATGAGGAGACACTGTTACAGCTGATATATATATATATATATATATATATATATATATATATATATATATATCTCAAGTTCACAGAGATACAGACACGTGTTTTACAATTCAGCTCTTCTACTTAAATACACAAGTAGCTTGCATGATAATTCAAATGTGGTAGCGTAAACTGGAATCTTGATTCCCTGGTTTCACTGTCAACCGTTGAGCCACTGGATCACATCTGGTCACCACTGCAGCAGTTTCATTTCCACTTCTTATGGCAAACCCCTCTTGCAGCTGGCTAGATGAAACTTTTGCACCTTTAAGTTTTTTTAAAAGGTGTTTCTTTTTGTTTTAGACTTTCTCAAGCAGGCGTCGATCGATGCCCAGGCCTTCTCCGAAGCTCTGCAGTTCTTCCGGCAGGAGAAAAGCCAGTATGGATCTTGGGACATGGTCACAGGCAGTCAAACTCAGGTGAGTGAACTCGAGCTGAAAATTGTAAAGAAATAAGAAAAAATGGAGATTGAATCGTTAAATGTTCTGATGTGGCGGGCGAAGCTCCTGGTTTCTGATCCAATAATTGTACAATTTACGTACATTTTGTCCTTCCAGTACTTGTATTTCAGCGTGTGGTGGTTGCATGGGGAGGTGTTGTGAATACCATCTTTGCAGGGGTGTTGTCATGAATTCCCCAGCAGATGTGTTGTCACTGGGACCCAGGACTGTGATGGCCCACTGAACCCCTATTAAGGCTGTATTTTCCTTTCAAATTGGAACTAAGATGCCTAAATGTCCTTACCTACATTGGGTCCATCCTCACCCTTGCTACGACCCTGCGTATTTTGATCCAGAATATTGCTTCTTATTTAACCACAAACTTTGCCAGTGACAAGAGAAATACAATATAGTCATGATGATGTTCAACAGCACAAAGTGATCAGTCTTTGTTGAGGTAGGGAGGGAGATTTGACAGCACATTCACAAAGAAAAGGGCTCGCATCACAAGCAATCTTCTAAATAAATGCTGCATTGATGGATAGCACTAGGAACGAATTGTATAAAATTAACATCTTGTTGGCATAAAGTGCATCAAAGCGCTGCAGTTTTTCTCAAGGGCAAAGCATTATTATTTTAAATGTTCGGTCTTTAGCCTGAGTTCATAACAAGTCCGTGGCAAAACCAATTGTACCACAAGGTACATGATTTATCGCAAAATTCTAAATGATTGCTCAAGCCTTAGTATGTCCCAGATTTACCTGACCTGTCACAAGAACTGTTGGCCTCTCCAGTGGCTTCGACAGATGGTGCTTAGACTGACACTAAGGCAGACAGGTTGTCTAGAGCGCTTGTATTATGCAGCCCCAGGTCCATGGATGTGAGCACAACTGGGACAAAGGCAACTTTCTTCTCATCCATTCTTGTCTGTATAAAATGTCAGCTGTTGAGAAGGTTAATAGTGTCTGAAGCGTGTTAGTAGTCAAAAGTCTTGCCCCAGGTCCACTTCTGTGGTTCCTGTTCTGAAGTGTGATTGGCCTGCTAGACTCTGTAAAGACTTTGACTACCACAACCAGGAACTGAGAAGTTATTGGGGATTTGGGACTTACGGTGAACATTTACTCCTTTGACCTTTCCCAGGGGAATTGTCAAGCTGGATTGTAAGGCCAGGAACTGCAGCGATTCAGCTTTTACGTGCCTCTTTTTATGCAAAGAAGCGGCAGATGCTGGGAGTTGAACATTTTACGCTGCAATAAATTGAAGTAAAGTTTTTTCAGGACAGACTGTTCCTTGTATGAGATACTCCTAAAGGAGGTGCTAGGAAGAAACAAGAGCAAGGACATTGATGCCTTTTTACTCGGGTGGAGATGACCTGCCTGTACCACATAATGAACATTTTGACAGCAGCAATGTTAAGTTATTCCCCGCCAAGGTAGCAGCCATCTGTGGCGGCTGGTCACCTTTAAAAGTGGTGAGGCGTAATCCTTGCTTTGAATTCCAATGAGCTTCTTCTTGAAGGGTTCTCTCACACTTTCTTGCACTAAGGGCCTCATCTACAAAGCTTTGGTGTAGGGCAGCACCACAAGTCCTTTTGCTGCACTGCCCTATGCCAGATTGAAAAGGGCAGAAATGCACTGTATCTATGAGATACGGTGCTTTCCTGTCCTTTCAGCCAGTGCACAATTTGGTGCCGAGTGCCAACACAGGCATCCTTGTTATGCGTTGCTGGCAGGATTGGTTTTGTGCAGGAAGGGACTGCACAAAAACGATCCATGTCCTCCTTCTATGTGTGCTGCAGTATGCAGCACACAAGGAAAGAGGAAAAAACTAGGAGAAATTAAATTTCTCATCTTCACGCCTGCTCAGGGTGGCGTAAGGTTTTGGTGTTGCCCCAGGTTTACATGACTTTGTAAATCTGGGACAGCGTCAAAAGCCATGGGAGTTGCGTATGAACATCCACCGCAGCCCCCATGGAACGCCCCCGTGACACAGACTTAGGCATGCAGTGCTTTACGCTGCCTTGTCCTACTCCATATGTATGAGGCCATGCAAAGACATGCAGGGTGTCTTTACATCGCCTAATAGATATGATTGAGAGGCCTTCGCCGCCGGAATGTCTAAAAAAGTGATGCTCCTGTGACGCAGGCCTCCTGTAATGAACCCCCTAAGTTTACTGTCTCACTTTACTCACTCAGTCTCACTAGCCAACACAGTCTCACTCATTCTACTCTGACCCACTCTGTCTCACTCATTATGAATTACTCAGTCTTACTGCGCCTCACACACAGTAACACTCAGTTACACTCAGTCATTCTCCCAAACTCACTCACATTCACTCTCACACATATTCGTCCTTACTGTCACTCATTCTCACTCACTCTGACTTACTCCTTTACTGACTCTCTCCCACTTTAGCTCACACACATAATCATACAGCACACAGACATGCTCACAGTGCAGGAATAAAGCAGACACATTCATGCACCTGTGTCAGCAATCAAGCAATGTCACTAGCTGCCTCAGTTTGTTGCTGGACCCGAAATGGCTCTGCATTTTATTTTTATTGTACCAAAAGCGAATAATTATTCACTTGATGCATTAAAAATGGGCCACAAATGAAGGAGGTTGTAGTGTAACTGTGCAGCCCATAAATGAGAGCTGCCACTGGTCCAGGGACACCCATCTATCAAACCAATCCATCCACTCAATCACCCAGCTTTTTGCTTATCCACCCCCCTTCATCCACCCTTTTGCTTATCCATCCACACTTTCACTCCATCAATCCATAATCCACCCTTCATCCCATCCATCTACTCACTCATCCAGCTATTCATCCATCCATCAACGTACCCTTTCACTCATCCATCCTTTCATCCAGACATCCATCTACCCTGCCTTTCACTCATCTATCCATTGTTTTACTCATCCATCTTTACATCCATATTTTCACTCATCCATTTATCCACCCTTTTACACTTCAACTCATCCATCCATGCTTTCACTCATTCTTCCATACATCGTTTCTCACATCATCCATCGATACATCCTTTCACTCCTCCACCCATTCACCCTTTTACCTATCCATCCACCCACCATACCTTTCACTCTTCCATTCTTACATCCATCCTTCCACTCATCCATCAATTCAGCCATCCTTCCACCCTTTACTTACTCACCCTCCCAAGTTTATTAGGATCCTTTGTCTACCAAGCTGCAGACAGAAGAGTCCCATAAAGAACCCCACTCCCTCTGTAGCTGCTAAGGCAGGGAGGAGGGTGAGGTGGGGTTGGGTGGTGGTGGCGATGCCCCTGATACAGAGGCTTAACTGCACACTCACCTCTTAGTCTACTAGTGCAATGGTTATCAGCAGCTGGTTCCTTCCTTTGCTTGGGCCTCTACAGTCGAGATAAGGAGCACTCTGTGTGGTCAGCTCCATAATGGTTTTCAAAGTGAAACCAAATGCAGTACTAAACACTTGTTCCTGCCGGGAGAGCAGCCCCCTGCATACCTCCTACAGCCGGCCCCTCAGTGATAATCAGCCAATTGCTTCCACCCACTCCCTTCTTGTCAGGAGTGGCCAGTGCAGGTAAGAGCAGTGGGGCGGGGGTAGGGGGGATCGTCGATAGATGACGGTCAATGAAAATAAAATGCATAAAAAAGAAAACTACTTACCGTGAGCTTGCCAAGTCGGTGATACGGTGAGTGCAAGGTGAGTGGTTTTCAGCACTCCCTTTCATGTGATGTCACTGTTGTAGCTTATGCCTGAAGGTCGGAGAAAACCTCGCCTGACTGGAGCCTGCGCATTAGAACATCAGTAAAGTTCACTAGAGAACACCCAGGAGATTCAGCACACTTCCTCAAAACAGTCATTTCTTTTAAGCTGCTCTGTGTTTATTTTCCATGTTCTTGCTTCTTCCCCGAGGGTGGCAGGGCAATGCCCTTTTTGCCCATGAGCACCAGTCGCCCCTGGCAGCCATGAAAGCCTGCGCGCCAGGGCTTAGAAACACCTACGTATCTTTCTAGGAAACCAAGTTCTGCTTAATGTTTGTGAGAACCACCTCTTCTCTGAGGTGCTTATCAAAAGAAATCTAAAGGCCTGCGATAGCACTGTAGATCTTAGACCAGTCTTCACCAAACATTGTGGCCCATCTGCAGATCCTCTTCTGGTCAGCTCGGAGCCGATGTTGGCTTAGGGTATGAAGACAGGTGTCTGTGGCACAGTGATAAGGGTTCTTCTCATTCACGGGAGATCTGATAGGTTGACTATCCAGTAACGTACCTCCATACATCATTTAGGCTTGTGAGTGCCAGTATGCTGCATCTTGAAGGTGGCACATTGTAGTGGCCAGGCACTGCTCCAGCCACATTTTGTATGGCCACACTCATACTACAAGCAGACTATTTTGATGTTACCTTCCATTCTAGTCATATGAGAAGTGCTACGTAGTCCCGTGTGGTTAAGTTTCTGGTGTAAATATACCACAAATAAATTAATACAGGATGAACTGGGTTACAGACTGTCATGGTTAAAGGTTGAAAATAATACTTATTTGTTACAGGCTATATCTTCATGGTTACATTTCATAATGTCGACAGGTGGTGCTGATTTGCAGGTCTTGGTGGTTTTGTTATTTATGGACTATATTGATGGGGCAAGAGAGGAGCTTCTTCAGCTCTTTGCTGAAGACCGCTATGGTTGGGGTGAGAGAGATGAATGGAAGGGAGGGTATTCATTGTCTGTAGGTGTCTTCTTTTGATTCTTCCACTTAGGCAGATGTAGGCAGGTGAGCTTCTTGTGTGTGGGCCATACCTGAAATGGTGACTTTTTCTGCCATCAAAGATGAGTTCTTGAGTTTGTGGCTTTGAAAGTAAGGCAGACAAGTTAAGTTGAGAAGCCTGCCTAATAGTGGGGTGGGGCACATGGCCGGGTTTGGAGTGAGAGGTGTGACCAGTAGGCCTCTGGTGATGGTGGTGCCTCCATCGAGGACAACAGCTTGAACCATGACTGAACTGCTGTAATCGTGGCCCTGAATGGAACAGGTCAGTAGGGTTGCCAGATCATACATTGCCCAGTCCTGGGTTTTAATTTTACAAATCTTTGCATTCTAGGAGTTGTATAATTTATTGACTTTAGTTGAACCTGGTGCAATATCAGTCTGTGCTATTATGTGCTCTGAACCTTACTTCATAACTATGCTAACTGCCGCCAAGCAGTTCTTCGATGATATAAAATCATTGGGTGAAGTCGGACTTCCTCTACTAAGTCCTTCAACTTTAAGTTGACTTGCAATATTGCCTTCAGATGGTGGTATACTCTATTCAATACTTACTGACTTTGCCCATTTTTCATCTCAGCACTTTGTATCCTCAGTACATAAAAGTACCCGAGATGTTATCTGGGTGCAAAATGATATAAAAGAAAGAACTAAAATTCATATAGTTTGAAAAAAACGTAAGTAGTCTGTGCACCTCTATTTCAATACCAGCTACTTGTCTTAAAATGTATGCAAACACTCAGATAGATCGTAGGATCCTAGCCTGTAGCATTGTGCAACATAAAGAGAGAAACGCAGGTGTCTCCTTTCAGATAAAAGAAACTGTGAACTGGCGTTTAAGTGAAACTTGCAGATGTGTTTAGGAAGCTGCCGAATCGCCACACTTGAGGCAAAAGTCCTGCAGTCGCGGGGGAGTCTCGGCACTTGGGGCGGAATGTAGGCAATGACCATATTTTCCCAGCCCTGCTAACCCTCCAATGGCTTCCCATTGAAGCTCGGTCCACCTTCAGTTTAGAACGGTACATCAGCCAGTAATTCCGATAGTGCCACAAGAATCTGGAACTCCTTACCGCCCCCACTTCGCCTAACAACCTGCATAGCCACCTTCAAAAAGGACTAAAGGCTCCTCCTATTTGACAGACACCTGGGTTAATCACCCACGACCATACCCAAGTACTCCATCCAGGAGACGTTACATGAAACTTTTAAAGTTACTAATTCATTCTTTAAAAAATTTACTAATTTAACAGATAGTTTTTCATAGCTATTGATGCTTCAAGACTCAAACAAATTAGTTTCAATCTTAACTAGTAAAATTCTACGTGTATTCATATTGCACATCAGCTGAGAGTCTCTGCTGGTCCCTCTACTCTGATCTTATCTGGAGTTCTTACAGCATATTCCCTACTTTCTGTATTGTCTCAGCTGTACCATGACAATTTAGGCGATGAATGGAAATTGCTTTCTTCTTAAATTTGCTGTAAATGATGTCCATAAATGTGATTATTCTACTTATCTGTTGATTCTCCCTAGCCAGGGATAGGTTTTGGAGTGCTTTAGCTAGACCGGGTGAGAAGGGATCTGAGGCAAATTTCGATTGCTCTGTGTTTGGGGTGGCCATTTTCACAATTCCAAGAGAAATGGAGGTGAAGGCCTAAAAATTAGCCTAGGTTTTTTTTCTCTATGAAGCACAAATCCTTACTGTTAGGTGAGTGTGGGTTTTTGCCACATACTCCTTAATTTTCATGATTTTACTGAAGAAACGGGGTGCCAGATTTTTACCTTTACAGTCCGTAATGCTAGGTAGGGCCGTCTCAGCTGCTTAGTGCTGTATGATCTGGAAGAGTTTTCTAGAGCGATATGGAAAATGTACGTCTTGACCTCAAGAAGGAGGATTGAGCATACTTTAGTACATGTTTATAAGAACTCACTGTCATGAGTTGGAGGAGGTGTGTGGATGAAGGAGAAGTCTATCTCCTTTAATGTGTTTCTGTATCTTGTACTGATCATCATTATACCAGGTTTAACTTTGACTGGGCTTGTTAGCTTTTGTGCAGCAGCTAAGCTGCACATAATAACAAGACCTTGTAATAGCGAACACATTAAAATATTACAAAAAATTCTATCACATGGGTATTATCTATTACTCCTAGGCGAGACTCTGCTTACTTATCTAGTCATGCCCACCTATAAGTGTTCCTCATTGTTAAAAATCATCAACCAGCCACAACCGGTCACACACCCATCAACCAATGATGCCAAAAACAAATTGTGAGATGAGTCAGAAAGTGCCTCACATACGCACCATCCATGGAGCTACTGGCTGGTACTCACCAGTTTGCTGTTCTGTCATCATTGGCACTCTCTTGACAGAAACAAAAGTGTGACCTAACTCCTAGACTAATGTGAAGAGGTGAAAAGTAAAGTGTAAATGATGGTGTAATCTATCTACTGTCTAAGCCCCGCCATGTGTAAAGAAGTGAACTGATCTCCTAATTAAAATCAAGTTGTGAACAACTATCTCACACATTCTTTTTATTTAAAAGTGCCCATACTCAGTTAGAAGAAACAGCATGTTTTAGACCATTTTAAATTGAATGGCTGACATTTTTCATTGCCATAAACGTTTTCGGCAATTTTATCAATCCACCTCAATGATGCAATGGACCTGTAGTGGTTGATGAGGGTAAAAAAAGGAATGATTGTGCCAAAGACAAAAAGAACAGATATTAAAAACAATTAGCATATGTTGACAGATTAAATTTGCGACACATCTCATGCTTGTGTCTTCTCAATGTAATATAGTTACCGGGTGGTTGCCTGGTGGACTCTTCCCAGCTACTCACCATGGGGGTACTCATAGGATTAGCCACCCCTGCAAAGATCAATGTAGCAAAACAATGTATACCTGTGAATAGACATGTACACATTACCATACATGGCATCAAGGGGAAATTGTAAGACCATGTTTGCTATCCAAGTTCTTTTCATGTTTAGGTATAGAGGCATATTCTAATCTCACACATAGTCAACACAATCTTGACAAAAAGGCCTTCTGTGCAAAACCGAACAGATTTACGGGGACAAGTCTATGTCACAAAGGTCCCGCTTGCGTTTGTGGGCTAGAGCTTAACAAGAGCCACCCCATTTACTTGAGTGAGAATGGGTATCTAACATTTCGAAGGAAACCTATTCAGACCTGCAGTTACAACGTTCAGAGCCCACGTTTTCACTCCCCGCCAGATCAGTAGTACGTGTTCCGATCCTCCAACGCTGCCAAGGATTCGGGTGCGTCTTGAAGTTCTGATCACTGAACCCGGAAGACGACCAGAGACCACTCTCTATTCGCCCGGAAGGATTCTAGTGGTGCCCCTCCTGATTGGTGTCTGCCGGCTTCAGTGGCAAGTTTCAAAACTCAAACAACCCACACTTCAACATAGAAGTGGTCCTCAATCACAGCGGGCACAATCTTTGAATGATGTTAAGTATATCTAACCAGCATTAAAAATGCAATAGGTCTCGCCCATGATTACGTTAAAGCCATTTGCTTTGCTATACAATAGCATTAGCAAAGCAAATGGCTATAACTTAATCAAAGGCGAGACCTATTGCATTTTCAATGCTTGTTATATTGGGCGTCAGGCCTCGGGGAAGCTGGATGTAAACCTGTCAGATACGGGTCTGGGATTCAATGCCTCGCCTTTAAAAAACAGAGTGAGGCGGCTCGGACAAACATAGATCAAAGCTTAGAGAGACTCTCTTCCTTGAGGGCTGCTAAGTATAGAGGCTAGAAGAAAACAGGGCAGGCAGCAGGGCACACAAGGCAGGGAGCAGGGCACACAAAGTAGGGAGCGGGGCACAGAAAGCAGGGAGCGGGGCACACAAAGTAGGGAGTGGGGCACACAAAGCAGGGAGCGTGGCACACAAGGCCGGGAGCAGGGCACACACCAACAGGGAGCAGGGCACACAAGGCAGGGAGCAGGGCACACAAGGCAGGGAGCGGGGCACACAAGGCAGGGAGCGGGGCACACAAGGCAGGGAGCGGGGCACACAAGGCAGGGAGCGGGGCACTCACCAGCAGGGAGCATGGCACACACAAGGCAGGGAGCAGGGCACACAAGGCAGGGAGCAGGGCACACAAGGCAGGAAGCAGGGCACACAAGGCAGGGAGCAGGGCACACAAGGCAGGAAGCAGGGCACACAAAGCAGGGAGCAGGGCACACAAAGCAGGGGGCAAGGCACACACCAGCAGGGAGCATGGCACACACAAGGCAGGGAGCAGGGCACACAAGGCAGGAAGCAGGGCACACAAAGCAGGGAGCAGGGCACACAAAGCAGAGGGCAAGGCACACAACAGCTTGGGGCAGGGTGCACAAAGCAGGGAGCAGAGCACACAAAACAGGGAGTGGGGCACACACCAGCAGGGAGCAGGGCACACACCAGCAGGGAGCGGAACACATGCCAACATGAAGCAGGATGCACAAAGCAGAGAGAAGGGTACACAAAACAGGGAGCGGGGCACACACCAGCAGGGAGCAGGGCACACTAGGCAGGGAGCAGTGCACACAAAGCAGAGAGCAGGGCACACAAAGTAGGGGGTGGGGCACACACCAGCATTGAGCAGGGTGCACAAAGCAGGGAGCAGGGCACACAAAACAGGGAGCACGGCACACAAAGCAGGGAGCAGGCACACAAAGCAGGGAGCAGGGCACACAAAGCAGGGAGCAGGACACATAAGGCAGGGAGCAGGGCACACAAAGCAGGGAGCGGGGCACACAACGCAGGGAAGCGGGCACACCAGCATGGAGCAGGGTGCACAAAGCAGGGAGCAGGGCACACAAGGGAGGGAGCGGGGCACACACCTGCAGGGAGCGGGGCACACACCTGCAGGGAGCGGGGCACACACCAGCAGGGAGCAGGCACACACCAGCATGGAGCAGGGTGCACAAAGCAGGGAGCAGGGCACACAGAACAGGGAGCGGGGCACACAGCAGCAGGGAGCAGAGCACACGCCAACATGGAGCAGGGTGCACAAAGCAGGGAGCGGGGTACAAAAAACAGGGAGCGGGGCACCCACCAGCAGGGAGCAGAGCACCCACCAGCAGGGAGCAGGGTACCCAAAGCAGGGCACAGGGAATACAAAGCAGGGCAAACAAAACAGGAAGCAGGGCACACACCAGCATGGTACACAAGGTAGGGAGCATAGCACACAAAGCACGAGGCGAGGCTCACACAAGCAGGGTGCAGAGAACACAAAGCAGGAATCGGGGAACACAAAGCAGAAAGTAGAGCACCCAAAGCAGGGAACAGGGCACACGAGGTAGGGAGCAGGGCACACGCCAGCGGGGAGAAGTACAGGGAGGCAGGGAGGAATGCACACACCAGTAGGGAGCAGGGCACACACCGGCAGTGCACACAAAGCAGGGAGCAGGGCACACCACTGCAAGAAGCGGCGCGCACAACATTAGGGAGCATTGCACACAGCAGGAAGCATGGGTACACACAAGCAGGGTACAGGGCACATGCCAGCAGGGAGATGGAAATACACCAGCAGGGAGCAGGGCACACCCTGGCAAGGAGCAATCACACAGCAGCAGGCAACAAGGCACACCTCAGTAAGGCACACATCAACAGGGCACCCCTCTGCAGGGAGCAGGACACATGCCAGCAGTGAGCATCATCAGCAGGGCGCACAGCTGTCCGCAGCCTCACTGCACCTCCCCTCTGTTTGTTCCGACATCAGATTCCTCAAACTTTGTGAAACTGTCTTGGAACCCCTTTTGCCCGCGCACACATGCACATGGTAAAGCACATGCCTGTTCGTAAGTTCCCAGCTCCTGCATGTCACGTTAGAAGCGGTTTTCCTTACCTGATCTGAACACGACGATGCAGCAAACCAGGACGCTTCTGAGGTACAGCCCCGGCTCCATGGTGTCTGGGGATTGGTGGGGTTCTGCTCTGGCCCAGAGAGTGATGGCAGGTCTGGGATCCTGTGAGGTGCGCCACGGCCTTCTCATGGGGCTATGCACAAGAGAGGCCGGCCGGGGTTCCTGTGTGACATGGCGTCGGGGCGGCTGCTTGAGAGAGGCTGGCAGGGCTTGGGCTCCTGTGTGGTGCACCACTTCCTTGTCATGAAGTTGTGTGCGATAGGTTGTCCGGGCTGGTTGTTCTGTGATTTGCGCCTCGTCGTGAGGTTGTAAAAATTGCGGTACTTACTTCATTTGTTTGAGAGAAGCTAAGCTGCCGGGGTAGGGGGCCCTGTGAGGTGGACGCTGCTCGTGCCTGTTCGTAAGTTCCCAGCTCATGCATGTCACGTTAGAAGCGGTTTTCCTTACTCCGCGACCTTCGGAGAGGGGTAGCACACCCGGAGTGTCAACAGAGCGGAGTAGGAAGTAACCGTACCTGTGAGACCGGGAGCGCAGGGACCCCAGATCGGCCTACAGCTGAGAGGGAGTCGGAACCAGTGGAGGTGCTTGCTGCTGGGCATGGGCGCACCGTGCTTCTGTCCCTTACTTGTCTGGAGGCTTACGGGGGGGGGGGGGAAGCGAAAGTACGCCCCCATGCGCGCACGTGTGGACATCCCTACGCTAATGACGGTAAACTTACGGGGGGAGGGAGTGAAAGCGAAAGCACGCCGCCATGCGCGAGCGTGTTGAACTCCGGATTAAGCTATTGAAAGTTAATTTACGGGGGGGGAGGGAAAGCAAAAGTGCGCCACCATGCCCGTGCATGTCGAACTGCGGCATGTTCGTTGCTAAGACAAAAAGCTTCACAAGATGGCGTCAGACTGTCCACAGTCCCGACGGGCACACGTATGCTGTTTGCTTTGGACAAATGGCTAGAGCAGCAATCTTTGCCCATACAGCCACCATTTGTTCTTGATCGGGGTCGGTATGGTATAGTTCTAGATTTATTTTACTGGCTAGTTGGGTTGAGGCTGATGTTGAAGTGTCTGGTCCCAGAAGAAGGGGTTGGAGGTGGCGGAGAGTTATAGGGGTGTATAAGTTATAGAGGAGTGTGAGTGATGGTGTGGAGTTGCATGGCATTTGAGTTGATGGTGTTGTCAGCAGTGACTGTGGTTGTGGCGCTGTTGCTGCTGTCTTTAGCCATGGCAGAGGCTTTCTGGGCTTTGGGTGCCAAACAATGTTGCGTAGATATGAAAATTGATGTCGGAAGCCTGGTTCATAATCTTGACATTATGGAATAAGTTTATGCGATGGGAATGTCCACTGCATGGTGTTCTGTCATATCCCTTGCCCTGCTTACCTGACTGCGAATAACTGGTATCCTGATTTTTGGCCCCAGCCTCATGCTGGCCTAGTGTGTGTGTTTAGGCCTAGGCCTGTCCTGTGGCGTAACAAAACTTGAGTGGGCCTCCCTGCAAAGTACAGGGAGGGGCCCTCTCCCATCCTCAGTCAAGCGGTATCAGGTCAGGGTACTGTCCTGAGGGGGCCCCCTCGCTCTCCCCCCCCCCCCACATTGCAGGCGTTGTGGGTCTATGTTATGCCACTGGGCCTGTCTGTTGAAGTGAGTAGAGTTCTGGACTTGTCCTGGACCTGAAAGGGTACAGCACCTTGTTCATCCTCCCTAGTGGCAGTGGTCTACCTATCACCGTGTCACCTAGGCTCTATCCCCTCCGGGTCTCTGATAAGAATGCCACTAGACGACTTGATAGTGTTGAGATTTTATTGGAAACAAAGTGTCCGGATGTGCTCTTTTCTTTCTCCCTCTCAAGATGGTGGAAGGTGGAGGTTGCAGTCCCACAAGTAGGTGTCCCGGTTAGGATGGTGTCCTGTCCGTCTCGGTTATCTTCACCTCGGCGGGGTCCCGTTTCTGGTGGGGGCTTGCCTCAGCGGAATGTGAAAAGGGAAGGTAAGATCAGGGGTTAGGTGATTATCCTGATACGTCAGGGATTTGAGGGGGAAAGGGAAGTGAAGGTTCACCGGGGGTCCGTCACCGTACTGTACACACGTGATCAAGGGGGGGGGAAGCTCTGTGAGTGTTTCGGGTACTGGGAACACACAGAGAAAAGAAAGAGAAAAAAATACCCCAAACCTCCCCCTCAAGACACCCCGTGACCTCCCCACACAAAAGCAAAAATCCTCCCTCTTTAACTCCCTCCCCTTGTGGACAGTAGCCCCAGGATCCGGCCCCGTACCTTTCCCAGCCACACTCCTCCGGGCGTGTGGCGGGGCGAGATGCCGTGAAGTTGGCCTCCTGGCTCTGCACCTCTTCCGTCCCGGCTGGTATGGACCTCCGAGTCGCCTCTTCCGGACTGCTCCACCTCCTCCGTCGTACTCGTACTTCGCTCTGCTCCGCTACCGACCACCGCCTCTCGCTCTCCACTCTTCTCCTCGCTCGCCTTCTCCGCTACTCCTGACTCTCCTCCATGGGCTTTCGCGCTGGCTTCCTCGCGGGCTTCCGTCTTACGGGGGATGGACGCGGCTGATTGGTTCCCTGCCGCTGACGTCACAGGGGGTGTTAACTCGTCCGCGATGAGCCAGCCGGCGTTAAAGGGGCCGCCAGCACCCTGCATGAGAGGTGGAAAACTGTCATCAATGAGGGTTGCCTCGTACCCCTCCTCTTCTCCCGAGGCCTGGCGACACATCCCCAACCCCGGATTTTCCCGATCGGGGGAAATGGGGTATCGGGAGAGAAAGTCCGCATTCCCCTGATCCAGCCCTTTCCGATGTCGTACCTCAAAGCGATAAGGCTGTAATGCCAAGAACCAGCGGAGGATGCGCTCGTTGTGGCCTTTGTTACGCTGAAGCCAGGTCAAAGGGGCATGGTCCGTAAAGAGGATAAAGGATCTGCCTTCCAAATAATAGCGCAATTTCTCCACCCCCCAACGTACGGCCAAACACTCCTTCTCCACTGTGGAGTAAGCCTGCTCTCGGGGGAAAAGCTTCCTACTAATGTATAAAATAGGACGCTCGCAGCCCTCCGAATCCTCTTGGGAGAGCACTGCCCCTATCCCAACCCCAGATGCATCCGTCTGCAGGATAAAGGGTTTCTGAAAGTCAGGGGTCACTAACACTGGGGAGGAGGTGAGAGCATCTTTGAGAGCCTGGAAAGCAGTAGACTCCAGGGCCGTCGGCGCCCGTAGGCGGGGAGAAGTCTGGGTCTTGCGGAGGAGATCAGTGAGGGGACCAGCCAGATTGGCGAATTGGGGGATAAATCTCCTGTAGTAACCTACCAACCCCAAAAATGCCCTAAGATCCCTTTTGGTTCTGGGGTACAGCAAAGCCTGAACCGCCGCAACCTTGTCTGCCTGAGGTTTAATGTTACCGTCTCCAAGCAGAAAACCCAGATATTTCACTTGTTGAAATGCCACCCGGGATTTCTTTGCGTTTATGTGGAAGCCTGCTTCTTTTATACTTTCCAGTATACTGCCCAGATGTCGGAGGTGCTCTGGCCACGTTTTACTAAAGACAACTATGTCGTCCAGGTAGGCAGAAGCATAAGGAAGATGTTGTTTTAGTAGGGTATCCATGGCCCGTTGAAAGGTGGCCGGAGCCCCATGTAGGCCAAAAGGGAGGACAGTAAACTGGAAGTGACCTGAGGGAGTCGAGAAGGCTGTTTTCTCTTGGTCGGCAGGAGCTAGGGGAATCTGCCAATACCCCTTGGTGAGGTCGATAGTGGTTATGTATTTGGCCTCACCAAGGCGCTCAACTAGTTCGTCGACCCTAGGAAGTGGGTAAGCATCTTGCTTGGAGACCCTATTGACGGCACGGAAGTCTATGCAAAACCGGATACTTCCGTCCGGTTTCGGCACCAAGACTACGGGGGAACACCAGTTGCTATGAGAGGGAATGATCACTCCGGTTTTTAGCATCTGTTGTACTTCTGTCTGGAAGGCCGCCCGCCGTGCCTCAGGTATCCGATAGGGTTTTTGTTTGACGGTAACCCCTACGGGGGTGGGGATAGTGTGTTCAGCTAAGTGGGTTCTCCCCGGTAGATCGGAAAATACACTTGAAAACCGAAGGAGGAGAGAGTCTATAGCCTCCCTTTGATGAGGGGGCAAATCGGGATTGACAGGAAGGTCCCTGACGGTATGCGCCAGAGGTGCGGTAAAGGAGACAGTTAGGGGTGTACTCGGAGGCTTTCCTAACCATTTTTTTAGTATGTTTATGTGATACAATTGGGTCTTTGTGCGCGATATCTGTAGAACGTAAGAGGTCCTACCCACCTTCTTAATGACCTGGAAGGGACCTTGCCACTCCTTCTTCATTTTCTGAGCAGAAATGGGTAACAACACCAGGACCCAGTCCCCTACATCGAGCGTCCTCCATTTTTTTACCCTATCATAAAAGTGCTTTTGTTTAGTTTGGGCGACGGCTAGGTGTTCATGGGAAAGGGTCCTCAGTTTATGGAGTCGGGACTGCAACTGGCGGGTGTAATCAAGCAGAGCCTCTGCTTCTTGTTTCCCTTCTTGCTCCCAGCTGTCTTTTGTTATCTCCAGTAGAGTTCGGGGTTTCCGACCAAAGAGGAGCTCGAATGGGGAAGCCCCCAAGCTGGACTGGGTCTGGCTCCGTAACACAAACAAGGCCAAAGGTAACAGTTGGTCCCAGTTTCTTCCGTCTCCAGACAGAAGTTTTTTCAGGGTTAGTTTAAGGCTTCCATTATAGCGCTCAACTAACCCATCTGTCTGGGGATGGTACACCGATGTTTTTATGTGTCGGATGTTGAGCTGGAGACAGACCTGCTTCATAAGTTTGGAGACAAACGGGGTGCCCTGATCAGTGACTACCTCCCTTGGGAAACCCATCCTCGAAAATACTTCCACCAGGCGCTGAGCTATAGCCGTGGATGTAGCTGCTCTAAGGGGGAAAGCCTCGGGATAGCGAGTCGCATAGTCCACCAAGACTAGGGCGTATTGATGTCCTCTACTGGATTTGGGCAAGGGACCTATCAAGTCCATTCCTAGTCTGTCGAACGGTTTCCCTATGATGGGGAGAGGCTGCAAGGGGACGGCAGGCGGTACATATGGATTGCGCCGTTGGCAGATGTGACATTCCTGACAATATCTTTGTATCTGAGCATATATCCCAGGCCAGAAGAAGTGTTGCAGAATGGCTTGTCCTGTTTTTTCTGCCCCAACATGCCCCGCCAAAAGGTGGGCATGGGCGAAAAAAAGTATTTGATCCCTAAAGTCTGAGGGAACTATTAACTGAAGAGGGGCGTCTTCCTTAGCTAACCGATAGAGGAGGCCATTACGCTCAACAAAAGTGGGGTAGACTCTAGCCATTTGGTCCTGATCTGCCCGGGCTTTGTTCCAGGCATTGACAAGACTGGCGTCGTTCAATTGGGCAGTACGGAAGTGAGTATCCTTAGCCCACGGTTCTGGGGTCAACACCGAGACCTGACGACAGGCCGGGGAACTGAGCACCTCCTGCATCATAGCGGAAAAACAGGGGTTATCGGTCCCTATGATGACAGGTTCAGGAAGGTGTGGAAGGACCCCTACTGTTGCATCCATGCGGGCCCCTGTGGGTGTTTGGAGTTGGATGGTAGCCAGAGGGTAGTCTCTAACCTCCCCGTGGACACACCTGATACCCACCCTTTTACCCGGTAGGACCCAGGAGTGGTGAATGAGCTCTTGCCTGGCTACTGAGTGCTTACAGCCTGAATCCAATAGGGCTCGTACCCCTTTTCCCTGTATCTTTACACTCACATAAAAGACGGGACCCGTTTCTTGAGCAAACAGGAGGGAGTGGGGTGCATAGCTCACATCCATGGGTTCCTCCTCTTTCTCCCTCTTCTTTCTGCAAAAGCGGGCTATGTGTCCCCATTCCCCACAGTCATAACATTGGGGCCCCGAGAAAGGGATAGGGTCTGGCCGGGCTCCTCGGGACCGTACGGGCTCTGGGAGGGGTTTAGCCGGCTTCCGGTCACCCCTTCCTTGGGACACATGCTTTAGGGGCCGTTCTGGTTCTTTGGGGTTGGGTCGACCTTGAGCTCTAGCATACGATGTGGCCATCTCTACGGCCTGTTCCAAGGATAACCCAGCGTGTTGTTTTAACCAGCGCTGACTCGAGTAGGGGAGGGCTTCAAGGAACTGTTCAAGATAAATTTTATTCATCACGTCCTCCATGTTGGCCTCTTGGGGTTTTAGCCACAGATCAGCCGCCTCCTTCAACTTAAAAAAAAGAGTCTTGGGGATGTCCCCAGGAGCCCCGCGTTCCTGCCTGAACCGTAAGCGGTGAGTCTCTTCGTCTACTCCAAGCCGGTCCAGGATATATTGTTTCACAAGTGCATAGGTAGCGGTCCCATCTTTATTTACGGCCTGATAGGCCGCTTGTGCTTCTCCAACCAACAAAGGGGCAAGGTAAAAGGGCCACCTCTCTCCTGCCCAAGCACTAGCACGGGCGGCCCTTTCGAAATTTAGAAAGAAGGCCAACGGATCTTCTCCTGGGGTGAGCTTCTGAAGGGGGACCACCGTTCCCGGAGGCGCGGCTGCTCTGACCTGACCCAGGGAGGCCACGATAAGATTTTGTCCTTCGGCCAGTTTTACCAGGTTATCGGCTTGTGTTTGGATGGCCGAGGTGAACACAGCCCGATCTGCTTCAGCCTGGGAGGAACTCCGCTCTATTGCCCACTCCATCTTCGTCTGGCTTTCCTTCATTTGGTGTATGAAGGCATCCATCCTGTATCGGGTGGTGGTTCACGATCCAACAACTCCTATCTGGCTCGCCACTTGTCACCTAGGCTCTATCCCCTCCGGGTCTCTGATAAGAATGCCACTAGACGACTTGATAGTGTTGAGATTTTATTGGAAACAAAGTGTCCGGATGTGCTCTTTTCTTTCTCCCTCTCAAGATGGTGGAAGGTGGAGGTTGCAGTCCCACAAGTAGGTGTCCCGGTTAGGATGGTGTCCTGTCCGTCTCGGTTATCTTCACCTCGGCGGGGTCCCGTTTCTGGTGGGGGCTTGCCTCAGCGGAATGTGAAAAGGGAAGGTAAGATCAGGGGTTAGGTGATTATCCTGATACGTCAGGGATTTGAGGGGGAAAGGGAAGTGAAGGTTCACCGGGGGTCCGTCACCGTACTGTACACACGTGATCAAGGGGGGGGGAAGCTCTGTGAGTGTTTCGGGTACTGGGAACACACAGAGAAAAGAAAGAGAAAAAAATACCCCAAACCTCCCCCTCAAGACACCCCATGACCTCCCCACACAAAAGCAAAAATCCTCCCTCTTTAACTCCCTCCCCTTGTGGACAGTAGCCCCAGGATCCGGCCCCGTACCTTTCCCAGCCACACTCCTCCGGGCGTGTGGCGGGGCGAGATGCCGTGAAGTTGGCCTCCTGGCTCTGCACCTCTTCCGTCCCGGCTGGTATGGACCTCCGAGTCGCCTCTTCCGGACTGCTCCACCTCCTCCGTCGTACTCGTACTTCGCTCTGCTCCGCTACCGACCACCGCCTCTCGCTCTCCACTCTTCTCCTCGCTCGCCTTCTCCGCTACTCCTGACTCTCCTCCATGGGCTTTCGCGCTGGCTTCCTCGCGGGCTTCCGTCTTACGGGGGATGGACGCGGCTGATTGGTTCCCTGCCGCTGACGTCACAGGGGGTGTTAACTCGTCCGCGATGAGCCAGCCGGCGTTAAAGGGGCCGCCAGCACCCTGCATGAGAGGTGGAAAACTGTCATCAATGAGGGTTGCCTCGTACCCCTCCTCTTCTCCCGAGGCCTGGCGACACACCGGTTCTAGCATGTAGCACAGTGGCCGCAACATACCATGTTTTAGCAATCATACTGTGACCAGACCTTTTTATCTGTGTCACACGTGTGATGGTATTCCGGCCCACGCATGTGAACTTCCACCACTGCAAGCTAACCCAGATCCCTGCCATAACATCTCAAGCGCATGTATGTGTTTGTTGTCTGCATGTTATACAGAAAGTAAGTGTTTGAACCAGTGGTAAGGATGCTTATCGGTTTCATTTAGAATCCCATGGCCTGTTTATGTGCACCAGAAGGGGGGCAGAATCCTTTCACAGGCAGTGGAAGTGTGATGCTGCCATTCCCGAGACTGAAGGTAGGGGGCCTAAACAATGTAGCGGGGATAAGGCAACAGGCCCCACTTAGAAATTCAATAAGGTCCTTTTGCTGCTAAGGGCTCCTTGTTAGTCTACCTGAGTATTGCCATTTAGGATATGGCAGAGGTGAAGTCCGGGACTGCAGTCCCTGAGTGTGAGCGGTCCTTTAGAGTAGGTCAGCCTTTTGTCTCTGTTCCTGATCACGGTCAGTGTGGCTGTTGATAGTCAGGAGCAGAATACTCGCACCTCTTTGTGCCTCTGTTGTGGGTGCTCCAGCTTGGAGACAACCCTGCTGTAAGGAGCATCACTCTCGACAAAGGCTGAGTTTGGAAGGCAGTTCTGAGGACATGTGAAAGGGAACTGACCCAAAACGATTCTGAAAGTAAAGATGTAGAATACATTCCCTGTCTGCTGTACATGGATAAGAGTGGGGGCTGCTGACCGACTTGTTGTTCCAGGCCTAAGTTTTCTTTGCCCAAGCAGGTGCTCCACAGAGTACCCAGAGGACAGCTATTGAACAGGAGATAGTGTCTGGCTCTGCATTGCTTTCTCACAGCTGATAAGTTCTATAAATAAAATAATACTATTCAATGTAGAGGATTCAGCAGATATTCTTTATCACCTAATTTCCCAGAGAATCATTTTGTTTTGTACAGGATTTTAATGTCTACCAGGCAAGATAATGCCTAATCATTTATACGAATACATAGGGGAAAGAAACAAACATTATTTTAAGTGGGAAAAAACACTTTCCTAATTACACATTAGTTGGAGTGGCTAATTTTCGTTGAATGTATTTCTATTGTAAATGGTTACTATGCTTACACAAAATTGGGGATAAAAGCCAACCTGGTTGTCCCAGGTGTTTCTCCCTGTCCCATGGAGACTGGTGCATATATTTTGGACTTGTCTATCTCTACATGAATATTGGCAAAACGTTTTTCTACAATATCCCAGTTAACTCATACTTAAATCCCAATTTGGCATTATCACTGTTTGGTTATAGCTGAGCAACTCTTTCAGTCTCAGGTGCAGACACATCAAGTTTTCATAGCATTGGCATGAGAGAAACGTGGAAACAGACCCAGCCCCTCACCTTCAAAGATTGGGCAACCAAAATGACTAAACTGTGCAACAGTGAAACAATATATGCTGAAAGGATTTGTGCAAAAAAGAATGTCCTCAAATATGGGACTTTTGAGTTATGATGTCTGGAATATAAACTGTGTATCACCCACCCTTATTAGTGATTTTTAGTCTTTGTGTTCTGAGTTATATCTGTATTTTTCTAATTTTAACTGTTAAAAATATAAAAATGCATGGAATTTCAATATGGTAGGACATCCCAATAGATAGATACATAGATAGACAGACCCCAGTGCTGTGGGCCTTCTAACAGAGACTCCCGAGAACACACCTGGCCTGCGTCTGGCTTGGAGTCTTGCACCATCGCTGAAGTTCAGATCCCAGCACTGCTGAAGAGTGTCTCAGCAGATCATCTTATCTAGACCGGCTGTCGCAGTCCATGGCACTTCCCCAAGTGTTCCCACATGGATTCAGCCATCGCAGCTTGTGTCACTTGCCCCAGGTATGCCCAAGCAGTCTGCATGGCTGGAGATTAATGCCAAAGCCATGGCGCTACACGAGTGTGCCCAGATGGACTTTTTAATGGCTAGCCCAAGGCATTTGCTCAGCATGTTCCCGAGCGGTTGCTGCCACTGTAAGAGAAGCTGCTGCCTTGAGGCATATGACCACTGTATGCCCAAATGTGGATCTGGCCATGGTGCTGACCGGAATTGCACCCAATCGGACCACTTCACTGAACTTTGAAGCAGCTCACTCGCTGTCTCTAGTCGGGCTAAAAGTGGATTACATTGCAGCCTCGACCCTGGGAAGACTGACAAGCTGACCTGCCGGCTCACCAAGTCGTCCTTGTGAAGGAGACCTTTTCCACGCTATGGGCATGTGTGAGGTCCATAGACCACGGAAAGCGACTCTCCTGTCGCCGCCTCTAGACTTTGCCATGCTGAACTGCATTTGCTCCCAGGATCGAAGCAACGGGCTGAAGCACCAGTTGCCGGTGTATCTGCCTCCCTGGAGCCGGACCAGACTTTATTTATTTATAAAGTTTTATATAGCGTGAACAAGGTCCAGGGGGATATCAGAGCGCTTTACATTAGGATGGAAGGAAGGGCATAAATGCAAAGTCGACAACAAGTAGTAGTAAAAAATAAAATTAAAAAAATTAAAAACAAGCAGGAATTGTTACAAATTCACGGACAGTTGCACCATGGAGGGTCATACAATAAACAAGTTTGCGCGGGCCCAGAGGGCAGCGTTGTGCATGGAAAAGAGGAGCAGTAACGGATGATGGTACAAAGGAAGTAGGAATAATGCCTTCGAGTAGCTGAGCCCTGCCCAATCAGGGTAAGAACTTACTCATTAAGAATCTTTTGGCTTCCAATTTGAATGGCATCGTTGCAGAGATTCTGCGTACTTCTGGAGGAAGAGAGTTCCAAATCTTTGGGGCGGCGCCGGAGAAGGCTCTGTGACAGGTTCTCTTTTTCTTAAGGATGAGTGGTTTCAAGAGGAAAGTATTGGCGCTCCTTGAGGCTCTTGCCCCACAAGAAAGCTCAAGTTTTTGCGCTTGCTACCTGGGAGAATTGAAGTGAAGAGCTTTGTGCGTCAGAACAGCAATCTTTAACTGAATACGTGCTTCAAAGGGCAGCCATTTGAGAAATTTTAGGACCGGGGATATGTGCTCATTTCACTTTGAGCCTGTAACCAGTCTAGCCGCGGAGTTCAGCGATACTCTTAGAGGAGCCAGAATGTATTTGGGTAGGCCGCAGAGGGTCGCGCTGCCGTAGTCCAGCCTCGGCAGGACAAGCACTTGGACCACCTGCTTGAAATCGTTTTGTGGAAGAAAAGGTTTGATCTTCCCGAGTGTCCTCATCAAGTGATTTGCTCCCTTGCAGACCTTACTGATGTGATTTTTCATGTTCAGGTGCTTGTCCAGGGTGACTCTGAGTGATTTGGCTGAGTCTATGATAAGAGGAGTGCAGTTGAAGGCAGTGAGGTGATTCAACCAAAGGTCAAGCTTGGGGGTATGGTTCGGAGGGAGATGACCATGAATTCCGTTTTGGAGGTGTTGAGCAGGAGATGGTTCTCAGTTAACCAGTTTTGAGTAGAGGATAGGGTCGTGTTGAGAGAGATGAAATTTTCCAGGGAAGATATTTTCATATAGATTTACGTATCGTCCACATACATATGAAAGAGAGTGTCTGTGGAGTTTAAAGAGTTAGCTAATGGTTCCAAGAACAGGTTGAAGAGAATAAGAGATTGGGCGGACCCTTGGGGAACCTCCATGTGAATTGGAGAGGCCTGGGAGAGAGAGTGGGTTGCCTTGAACCTTTGAGATCTGTGGTGGAGGAAGGACAAGAACCATTGTAGCACCTGACCAGAAAAACCCATCCTGTTTTCCAGAATGGAAAGGAGGTTGTCATGATTAACCGTGCCAAATGCTGAGGATAGGTCCAGGAGGATCTGGAGGCAGGATTCGTTTTGGTCAAGCATTTTTTAAATGTCATCCATAATGTGAATGAGCGCCGATTCGGTGCTGTGCCCCCTACGAAAGCCAGATTGATGCTGGTCAAGGAGTTGGTACTCCTCTATGTTAGCACAAAGTTGGAATTTAACTTATTTTTCAATGAGTTTCACTAGGGTGGGAATGTTGGAGATAGGACGGAAGTTATTGAGATCAGCTTTGTCTGCGTTGGGTTTTTTCAGTATAGGTGAAACCTGAGCTGCCTTTAAGCAATCTGGGATCGTGCCTTGAGAGAGTGAAGCGTTTACAATCGTTGTCCAGGTGGGGATGAGAACATTCTTGATTTCTTTGAAGATGGCCGGGGGCAATGGATCATTGAAGAGGTTGGATGGGTTTATGTTATGCAGGATCTTGGTGATGTCTTTTTCAATAAATGGGGTAAAGGTGCTCCAGGACGCATTGTTCTTGATGTACAGGTTAGTAGAACTGTGTTTTTCACAGAGGTCAAGAGGTGATCTGTCACTGGAGGAAGGCAATAGAGCCTTCTTAGAGGCAAGTTCAGTGGTGATGAGTCTTGCTTTCTCAGTGAAGAAAGCAGCAAGTTCGTCGCAGGAGGGAGAGCTGCCACCAGGATCAGAGTGGTTTGGACCTACAACTGATTGCTGTTTGACCAATTCGAAGAGTTTCTTGAGGCGGTTTGCCGCTTGATTCAGTTGGTGTCTGAAATAGTCAGCCTTCGCGCTCTTAATTTGTTTGCTGTATAGGCTACTAGCCTCTCTAAGGAGTTTTAGTTGGTCCACAGAGGGATTGGATCGCCAGGAACATTCGAGTGATCTCAGGTTGCAGCGTTCCAGGTTTAAATTGTCATTATACCAGGGTTTGGATAATTTTGTTGAGGCATTTTTTTGTTGGATTGGAGCCAAGTCATCCATGGTGTTGGAGATGATCGAATTGTAGAAGTCAGTGACTTGAAGTGTGGTAAGACAGTTTGAGGCCTAAAACTGGCTCATATTTAATGAGCTAGAAAGACTGAGTACACAATACTTCCTAAAAAGAGGAGATCCACACAAGCATGCCCTAACACTAAGGGAGTTGGGGAGGAAGAAGAAGGGGCATCCTCACCAGAGAATATTGTCCCTGTATCAAAGTCTCTGTCTACTTGAACTTTTGTAGGGTGTAATTTTGAGTTTTATAGTGTATTAACTACTTCTCTTTTACAGAGATGAGCACTGGGCTGGATAGTTATGCTGTTGGGTGTCTGGTGAGAGAGCTTGTTTTACCCCCCCACCCTAACCTCCCATAGAAGCATGTGACGGCTTTCTATCACTGCCAGGGAGTCAAGTGCTGACTAGGTTGTAGTTGGCCCGGTATGACAGAGCCATAATAGCACGGAGCCCAGAACATCAAAAGCAAGCGACCTCAGCCCCCACTAGCCCCTGCTTGCTTCGTGGCTCCCTTAACGGAGTCACAATACTAGGTTTGATACCCTGTCATTCCAAGTATTTTCTCTTTAGCGACTTTAATGTTTCTTGAGACCAAGAAGAAGGAAGCCTCAGTGTCTGTCCAAGAGGGCATGATGTTGGGGCAAATGCGCAAAAGGGTAAATTATTTTAATCCTGCCCAATTTGAGACTGTGGCATTTATCACTAATCAGAGTTTAAGGGTTTGTAGTGAGGGCTGGATCATAGAAATAGTCCTTGGCATTTTCTTTAAAGCCAGGAGGGGAAAGGAAACCTGCTAGGCTGTTGCCTACATCCCGGAGTCTGATCTGGTAGGGTGTTCTTTGAGGTTTGTGTTTGCAAGCAATCATTTGGTGCTTGTATTCTTACACTTCTCATGCTTGTATACAGCATTGCAAGCTTGCCTCTGCTTGAATATTCTATTCGGCTCTTGATTTGTATATTCCATCCTGAGCTTGCTCATATATTACATTCCAAGCTTGTCCATACCATTCCTTTATTTTATCATGCATCTATACACCAGTTCAGGCTTTGCTACACCATATGATGCTTTTATTGGCTTAAATTAAAATAGTGATTCGAGAAAAATATTTCCCGCATTTGTAATTGCTGTATTTTGTTGACCTATCTGTGTTTTTGTCTGCATTGGAGACATTACATTCCGAGACATATTTTATTATTTTGTGGTTCTTTGCATATTCAGTGATATGTAAGCCATCTGTCCATAATGATCTCATGATGTTGTACGTTTTAAGGTTCCATGTGGTATACGTATTCTGCGACTGAGCCAACAAAATTCAGAATTGGGCCAAGAAAAATCAATTACTCCACTTTGTCATGGGAACGGATTGAAATTCTATCTCGACTCCTGTCACACTCTTTGTGGAGCTTTCAAAAACTTGAATCATGAAACAGCACAACTACTTATCGCTGTAACAAGGAATGAACCTGGTGTTGATCAGAGATTGGAGCAACTTGCCTAAAATCACACATGGCATCAGTAAGCCAGTGCCACTCAGTACATGGAAAAGGCTTAAATGATGGCTGCTGGCTCCACACTTGGAGGAGAATTCACAAAGCCACGTCTCTCGCCACAGGTTGAGAATCATCTATCATAGGCCTGTTACCAGTCCTGATATTTTAGGACAGCATTGCTCCACCCTTATACATGATACATGCACATACATTTGATGTAGCACTTAATTCAGAAATAGAGGACCTGCTTTAGAATTTGCCAGACATGTTAGTTACTCTATAACAAACGTGCCGGCTATCCCATCCCCTGCATTAAAAGTGCATTATATCCTATGGCACTTGTGAGTAAGCGAGGGTGTGATTATAAAATCCGAACACTTGCTGATTATTGGATCTACCTGTGAGCAAGGCTGATGGTACAGCCGAAACGGTAAGGAAATGCGGCCATTTTGACATGGAATAAACGCTGGTGTTCATAGCATTGGAATTCTGTAACTTTTTTTCTGCCTTTGGATTGACTTATGGGACCCGCCTTACCCATAAAACTGAAGCTGCCCTACAAAGATGGAGTCTCCCAGCAATAGGGAGACTCTTTCTGTTTTCTATCTATCTATCTATCTATCTATCTATCTATCTATCTATCTATCTATCTATCTATCTATCTATCTATCTATCTATCTATCTATCTATATATATATACACACATATATATATATTCCAACCATTCCCGACTTAATTACAAATCGGACACCAACACAGGAGTAAGCTTTGCCATCCAGCTTCAAGGTTTATTTGTCCTTTAGCTTGACGCGTTTCGGCACACCTGCCTTGTTCTATATATATATATATATATTTATATATATATATATTTTCAGCATAGGGTTACGAACAGCTTTATAGTGACCACACTGCACACCAAGGGGTTTTCTTTCACGGCTTCATTTATTGATGAGTTACTTCACATCAACGCGTTTCGATGGCCTCTCGCCACCTTGTTCACGATAGTGAGCAACCATTCGTTTCTGATTTTAAAAAAATACTTATCACAAACAACATAAATGAGGGACTACCAATTTTTCATCAACACAGTAAAAGGTAGGGAAACGCCGTCACCATTTAAAGTGGTTTTCGTTACATTACTTTTTTGCCTGATTTCTCCACTGCCTGAAAAAATGCTTTAACGCAGAGCTTTTCAATATCATAAACACATGTTATTTCATCATAAGTGTCTTTGCAGGGAATTACATAATGTTCACATATAGCTTGGCAGAAAAAACAAACATTGGTAAATTTAAACCTTTCCTCGTATTTACAAGGTAGTTCATGTTCAGTATTAATCGGCTAGTGTCTATATTACATTCCTTGTTTTTCCTCTCCCATCTTTCTACTCTTGGTTAGGAACAATGCTATTTCATTAAGGTGCATATATATAGCTTTTTCTTTTTAAATATTCATTTGCTCACAAAGTGCTAGTGCTTATTAATGTAAACATATACTCCAGGTTCAGATTTCTCTCAATAAAGTGCTAGTGCTTCAAGTAAATCAATGTGAACAATTACCACATTAATATTAACTCTTTTTCCTTTCTATAGTACTACATAACATTTACATTAAAATGCTTAGTGCTTCAAAGTGTATACCACGTAAAGTTTTTTATTTTTTCAAATAAAAAAATCACTTTGAAACATAATTTTTTTATTATTTTTTTATTTTTTTTATTTCATACAGGCAGCAATAGTACATTAATTAATTCAACGACATACTAATGAGCAAACAGAAACATTACAGCAAGTTATTTCCTTTGACGAAGCAAACACAAAATAGTAAAGAATAATATGCTGACCTGACAGACCCTTACTTCCTGGGCATAGTTTATCTTTGTCCATAATCCATATTACCGACCCAGGTTCGCCAGCTAAGACGGTAATTATTCCATCATTGGCCCCCAGATTTTATGAGCCCTTTCCATCCCACTCCTACCCTTACATTTATAGAATATCAACTCTAAATTAAAAATATGATAGACTCTGGCATACCAAGCCTGGTATGTAGGGGGATCCGCGTCCTTCCACCTAGTGGTTAAAAGTATACGATAAATAGCAGTTGCCATAAAACAAAATTAAACTGAGCGATGATCTAAATGTAAGCTTTCATCAAATCCAAGTATCAACAATGTTGGAGTAAGAGATACTGATTGCCCCAGATTTTGACATAAAAAGCATTCAATACCTTCCTTCAAGCTGATCAATTTATAGCAATCTGCAAGCATATGGGTTAAATCTGCTGGCCCCTGATCACATCTAGGACATTTATTATTATTTCTTCTCCCCCATGCCCAAAGTTTAGCCGGAGTGAAATAGAGACTAAACACTGTTTTAAAAGTTTGGGCTTTAAGGTTTGCCGTCAAGAAAGTTTTTTTGGACAACTCAAGTGATCGACTAATGTCTACGTCTGGGTTATTTAGTTTGCCTGCCCAGGTACTTTCCACTTTAAGAATATCATCACTATTAGCCTCCATCAACATTGTATATATATCCTTAACTTTATATTGTTTTTTTGTCGCATAATCAAGAAGGATAATTCGAGATAGATTATCTAGTTTTGGGGACAGATTACTTATTAGCGCCTTGATTTGTATATACTTAAATATTGAGCCGGTATCTACACCAAATCTTTCCTGGAGGTCCCCAAACAGGATTATCCCATTTAGATCCGTAATATCGCCTACATTTTTTATACCTGCTCTGTCCCAGATTCTACCTATATTATCATATTGTATCGCCGGAAAAACTGAAGAGCGCCACAATAATAAATATCTATTAATTCTGGGTATTTTCATGTATTTACTGATCTTGTGCCATACATTCTAGGCAGATCTAATAACCTTAAAGCGAGTTTTTTTGTAATAGCTACCTTCCAGCTGCCTTAAAACCAAACCTGGTGCAAGTTTACCCATAGCCAGTTCATAGATAGATGGTGGGGTATCTTTATCCCCTTCTAGAAGGCTATTTACCCCAGCTGAGCCAGAGATCTGTGGCCTAAAAAGGATACTCATATGTTGCAGCATTACTGCCCAGAAGTAGTATAACATATTTGGAGCGGCGAGGCCCCCTCGATGTTGAGGTAGGGACATATATTTTAGTGATCTTCTAATTTTCCCATAGACCCAAATAAATTGGCTAAACATCTGCTCCAGCTGCTGAAATATTAACTTTTCCGGCTCTACTGGTATACGTCGCAAAAGATAAAATATTTTGGGAAACATCGTCATTTTAATAATATTTACTCTACCTATGATCGATAAATGTAGATTATCCAATCTCTTCAAATCCGCCTTAATTTTTTAAATTAAAGGTGACATATTTAGTTCCCATATTGTGCCAATCTCGGCTGCTATAGTTATCCCTAAATATGTGGCTACCTCTGTCTTGCGTGTATCTTGAAACCACGTGTTTTTTGTACAGATGATTTGTGTTTTGTCCGTATTTAAACTGTACCCTGATTGTTCCCCAAATTCAACAGCCAGTCTCTCGATCTGATTTATAGCGCCAGATGGGTCTGTGGTGACTACGGCAACATCGTCTGCGTAGGCTAAGAGTTTAGTGCTATGTCCCAGTGTTACTATTGGTTTAATCGCCTGATCCAAAACAGACCTAATCAAAGGATCGATTTAGAGTGCAAATAATATAGGAGAGCATGGACAGCCCTGCCGTGTCCCCCTAGTAATCTTAATCCTGGCTGATTCCTTCCCCATTAATTGTATTTTTGCGTGTGCCTTATAATACATAGCCTGTATAGCTATTAAAATCCGTGGGCCAAATCCCTTCTGTCTTAAGTTTTTCCATAGGTACCCCCATTCAACTTGATCAAACGCTTTTTGAGCGTCCAACAAGATCGACATCTGTGTCCCTGTAGCCTCAGCGATATCAAATAATGTAATAACTCTACGGACATGATCCGTGGTGCTTTTGCCTGGGATAAAGCTGTGTTGCCATGGGCTAACGAGTGTCCCTATTACCTTAGATAGTCTTAAGGCCAGTATCTTCGAGTACAGTTTCTCGTCTACATTAATTAATGATATTGGTCTATATGCGGCAGGATCTTCCGGGTTCTTGCCTTTTTTTAAAAATAGAACAATATTAGTATCCTGCCAAGATTGTGGAGGGATCCCCTTCTGTTGAATGGATAGAAATAGATCCAAGAGTAACGGGGTCAGTTCTTTTTGTAGCGCTCTGTACACTTCCATTGGTATCCCATCTGGGCCGGATGCTTTGCCCATAGCCATTGTTTTAATATCTTCAGCGACCTCATTCAGCGAGATATCCGCCTCAAGCCCTAACAACTGGGAATCTACATTAGTCAAAGTTATCTCCGTTCCATCCCTTATCGGACCTCTAGATCTATACAGATTCTGATAAAAATTTGTGAGTACATTAAGTACGCCTGTTGTATCTGTAGCCATCGTTCCGTCTTCCCCCTTTAATCGTATAATATTATTTGCCGTGGCCCTTTGCTTTATCCGTAACGCCAGATGTTTCCCCATCATTTCCCCATACTCATATTTCTCCTGTGTTGCCGTTTGATACCTTTCGGCTGCCTTTTTGTTATAGATTCCATTAAGTTTATGGGCTATGGCTTCCATATGTAGTCTCTCATCCCTATCTCATCATTATTTTATGAGAAAACTATATTCTCTAAACCTACAAATTAAAAAAAAGATATATATGCTCCTAACCCTAAAACCAAAAAGCTTTTGAGTCCCTCTTTACACTTTAAAACAATTTAATTTCCTCTTTAAACAAATAGTCCATTAATGTGCTACATTTTTCTATTTCAACACAATAGAATATTAGAAGATTTCTATTCGTTATTGTCCTCTATTTCCCTTTTCCTCCTTCTTTCAGTTACTTTGACTTTTTACACTTCTAAATTCTATTTTCTTTACCAATCTAAACATTCCTTAGTACAAACAAGTATGTAGATCCTCATCCACATTCAAACCTTGTGGTTCATTACAATCAAACTCCAAGATATAATAGGTTTCTAATTTACGGAGTTCTCTTTCTCTATCACCTTCCCGTCTTTTCTTAGGGATCTCTGCAATACAACTGTATTGTAAACCTGTGAGATCACTTTGATGGAATGTTTCAAAGTGTCTTGCGATTGGATATGTTCTATCCTTGTTCACAATCGCTCTTCTATGTTGCAAAACTCGTTTGAACACTGGTAAGGTGGTACTCCCTATGTACATTTTTTGGCAGGGGCATTGTAGAGCGTAGACCACAAAACTAGATCTACACGTTAAAAAGCCTCTAATATTGATGGTTTTATTAAAAAATGTCTTAAAATGCGTCCGATTCACTCCATGCTGGCATGCCCTGCATTTAAAACACTTTTTAAAAACCATCTTCCGTGTCAACCATGTGGGTGGTCCTGATTTCTTACTTTCGATGAATTCACTGTTCACAATACAATCCTTCAATGATTTTGATTTGCGAAAACTGATCTCAGGATGTTTCTTCATTTTTGGGCCAAGTACTGCATCATTTTTTACCAAATGCCAATGTTTATTTAAAATGGTTCTAACTTCTCTATGATTTTTATTGTACGTTGTAATAAACCTGCAATCGCATGGCCCTTGTTTGAAATTTTTCTTTTTCCTTTGTTCTGACGTTGAGGGTTCAAATAAAACTCTCTTTCTGTCGAGTTTTCTTGCTTTTACAGCTGCCCCCTTTATCACATCCTGTGAGTAACCTCTTTTTGTAAGAATCTTTGGCTCATTTCCTCTTATACTTTTAAATATTCTTCAAAGCTACTACATGTCCTCCTAGCTCTGTGAAATTCACCAAAGGGAATACTCCTGATAAGAGGGGCAGGATGGGCACTCCCAGCATGTAAGATTGTATTCCCTGAAGTAGGTTTCCTAAAAACAGTTGTTTCTAGTTTGCCATTAACTACTTTTACTCTTATATCTAAAAAGTCTATACAGGATTTGCTATATTGTCCAGTGAATCTCAGATTAAGCATATTACAATTTATCTCGTTAATGAAAGATTCAATTGATGCTTCCGTGCCTTGCCACAGCACGAAAAACATCATCAATAAATCGTACCCATAAAAGTATATTGTCATTCCAATGTTCCAATGGCGGGCCCCTGAGCACCTGCTCCTCCCACCAGCCAAGATGTAAGCTAGCATAACTGGGGGCGAAGCAGGTGCCCATCGCCGGTCCCCGTTCTTGTTGGAACATTTCCTCTCCAATCAAAAACATGTTTTTGGTTAAACACCATTGCATCATCTCTAAAATCATTTTGTTGTGTTAAAAAAATCTCAAGGATCTTCTATTCAGAAAAAATTCAGTCGCCTTTAAACCATCAGTGTGTCGTATGCATGTATAGAGAGTAGTAATATCAAGCGTTAGTAAAAACATACTATTCTCATCCCATCTAATATCAAATATACATTTAAAAAAATCAGAAGAATCTTTGATATAAGAGGCTAGGGTCTTCACTATAGGGTTTAAAAAATAATCTATATACTTTGAAGTGTTCTCAAAGAGACTTCCGCATGAAGAAATAATGGGTCTCCCAGGAGGTGACGTAGCATTTTTGTGGACTTTTGGGAGCATATAAAAAACCGGGAGAGTAGGATTATTTTGTTTGATAAATTTATACTCATCCCAGTTTAATAAATCCTCTTCCTTCCATACATCTAATCTAGCATGAAATTGTTCTTTTACCAAAATAAACTCTCGCATATCAATCCTCTTATAACATTCAGTGTTATTTAATTGAGTAAGGGCCTCTTTTTTGTACAATTCTCGACCCCATAACACAGCGTTACCCCCTTTGTCTGAAGGTTTCACCAATACTCCATCTTCTTTAATTAATTTCTCCACTGTTTGCTGTATTCTTACTTTCTTAGGATCTTCTTTCTTCTTTTGTTCTGCTAAATTACTATATAGTAATTTCAGATCCGTAGTAACTCTTTCAGAGAAAATGTCCAAGTTGTCTCGCGCTGTTTGTGGTAAATACTTGGACCGTGGTCGAAATGGTGTATAGTCGCTACTCAATAACATAAATGTGTTCTCTTTGTTTGAAGTCTCTGTCTGCAAAGAGTCTATAGAAACACATTCATTTTCATTACAAAGTCCCATCAAATCACCAAAAATTCCAGCATCCAAGGCATTTAGGCCACTCAAATCTGTTACTGACACAGTTTGAGTCTGATCAATAGGGGTTTTTTCAAATTGCTGGTTAGCAAATATATTGGCAAGTTTCAATTTCCGTACGTACTGGTACAAGTCCATTCGACTATGGGGATAATTGAATTCATTATCATCACAGTATGATAATCCCAGTTCCAACACAGATTGCTCCTCTGTTGTCAGATTAATAGTACTCAAATTTATAATGGTCTTGTTCAACCTCATTTCTTTGTCGATTTCTTTGTATTCGAGCGCATAGAGCGCTTTGCTTGCCATTCTGCTGCTCCTCCTATATCCTTCTCCTCCCCTTCTTTGTTTCCTCTTCCTACGCCTCTTCCCCTTCCGCAACCTCTCGAAGGTCGATAGTCGGTCTGGAGTTTCATTTGTAAAAAACGGAATTCATCTGTTACTGCCAGACGAACATCGCTTGGCCCTTTTCTTCTTTGTTCTTCTGATTCCTGCTCTGAACCTGTGTCGGAGCTTAACTCGCTATGTGAGGCATCATGTTGCATAGCAACCCCACTTTGAATTTGCTTACGTCTAACAGAATCAAATTTTTTGGCGAAAGTGTATATTCTTCCCGCCTCATAATCGAGCCGGTCGCGTCTGAATTTCGTGGCCTTTCTATCCTTGATGCGTTTTCTCATATTTTTCAAGTCGTGTTTTTAGATCAGTTTTAAACTTTTCTATTTTTCTTTTTTCTGCATGCTTCTCAAAGACAACATTCAATTCCTTGATTTTTTCCACAACTTCCTCACGTTCCCTCTCCGCACATTTTAAAAATATGTGCATCATATTCGTTGAGCTAATGGCACTATTTTCCGCCCATTCACTCAACATATCAATGTGGTGGTTCTCATACGTGGGCGTGATCATAATTTGTAATCCCCTTGGGACTCTTCCCACTTGTAGATACTGCCTTCGGGAGGCCACCTCCCACCACCAAGATATTTCTCTTTTCTTTATTTTTTCATAGTCATGTAACTGTTTCATTAATTCATTAGCTCCTCCCACATTAGGTACATTCCTGCTCTTTTCATGTGGTATTATCGTTTCTTCAAAGAGCTTTTTAGCCTCCTCTTCACTTGTCGCACATTCCTCATCACTCATTTTAAGTGCCGGTATTTTCCCCTTGTCTTATCACACTGAGCTTATTATCACAAAAGATTTCTCTCGTAACAGTTCTGTGTGTCGGATTCAGCTCCCGAGCCCTCTCACTTTTGCCACGCTTACCGGAGCCTTTTGTCGGGTGTTTTGACTTCCTCTGCAATCCTCAGATCGCGAAGATCGAAAAAACCTCTCCCGATCTTTGCTCATTTCTCCTTTCCGAAAGCCGGCAATATCCAACAAGGTCACTCAGGGGGCACACCTGTCTTTCAACAGTATATAGTGGACGGATTCCTGGCGTGCTTCCTTAACGCCGATGGTGCAGATAAGAGACGGCCGCCCCGTCTTTAAATATTCAGCATAGGGTTACGAACAGCTTTATAGTAACCACACTGCACTCCAAGGGGTTTTCTTACACGGCTTCTTTTATTGATGAGTTACTTCACATCAACGTGTTTCGATGGCCTCTCGCCACCTTGTTCACGAAAGAACCATATATATATAATTTTAATATATATTTACAAACCCCCTGGTAAATGTAGAAACCGAGGCACTTTCACATAGTGATTTGTCCAGAATAACGCAATCAGATCACACCATTGGAACTTTAATTCACATCACAGTCTACCACACTACTAGCTATGTTAGAGTGGGCTTCTCCAATGAGCAGCTTGTGTGCTACTGGTAGCGTTCCATCTATCTGTAAGGAGCTCTCCTGTGTGCAGCCCAGACTACTAAATTAGAAGTGTTTGCTTGGTCGAATGAATATATGTATACCGAAATAGAAACGTTTGTATTCTCATCTAAAATTGTTTTTTTCAGAGCTCATATGCTGAGATTTTGGAGAAAAATGATTGTATTTACAACATTTATTTTAAAGCTGATATTCAAGTGACAAATCATGCAGCGTTCTGGAGACATGCTACTGATATTATTTCAGTTATGGTTTTTATCTACTACTCATGTAAAGGCATTCCAAACCACCAAATCCATTTTAGGTCTCACCTAAGCAGCACATGCGCTCTCTCTCTGAGACATGCTGTATCTATGATATGGGCATACAAATGGCCATCTTTTTCATTTACTCTTACTGTCCTTTAGAAATGCAGGCTGTTCATTAATAAATACACTTAGTAGTCCCCCTTTTTGGAATTTCGTATCCTCCCATGAGGTCTGCCCCTGTTACATGTGTTGTTACTCTTCATGTTAGTTATACTTTGAGAGCACTCTTTTTGTGTTTGGTTGGCCTGCATCTGCTCGTTAAGTGTTCTGTTTACTTGTGCATGGAACTTCGGTCTGCTTGCCATCTCTTAATCTCCCCATGCCTCCCCCTCACCCCTCCCACAACACTGCTCACAGGCCCCGACCACCCCTCCAAGGCCACTGCTCTTTTTCTCGTTTGTTTATTTTACACTTCATTTGCACTGCAGTGCCCTCATTTAATCTCCCTTTGCCAACAGGAGGTTAGGAAAACGTGGTAGTGGGTGCAATGACGTGGTTACATTCCATTAAAAGAATATAGTTTAAAAAAACACTCACAAAAACTATTCTTTGCAGTTCCTGGCATCAGCTACCACATCTTTGCTGCTACTGCTATATTGGTAAAATAGGGTGCAGTTCCTTATGTGGCCAAAAGAGGACCCAAGGAACACCTAGTGACAGCCTGTGGTACTTCTCCCTTTCCCTGCTTTGTGCACATTTGAACAGTAATGTGTAATATACAGCTTGCAGAAACGTACACACCATGTTGGGACTTGATATAGACATGTGTAATAAATTGCACCATTAGATGTTGTAATATCGGATTTATGTCCCAACTTGGCAATATGATTTTATATGCCATGGGGCGCATCTAGGCGATGTTGTGTAATACAGAGCCTGCCAAACACATAGTATATTGGAGCCAGCTAGACCCCTTTAATGTATGCAGCAGACAGTGGTGTAATAGCACACTTTTTTTTAATGCATTAGTGGCATGATACTCCTTTATAAAAGGGTTTTCAGTGTTTTGATGCTACTTTATAATTTCGACAAATTATTGTAGTGACCTTTTGGTGTAATATATGCCAGTGGACTCTCATATTTTTATGTACTCACAGCTTTGAAAGGTAATTCTGCTTTGTGTGTCTATGTTGTTACAATCTTATTGTGTGTAATACAGGGCAGGTGCTCTGGAGCCAGCTGTGGATAGACAATATAATAGCAGCCTTACTGACTATGTTCCGGTTTCACAAGGAGAAATGAAACTTGTCTTAGAAATCCGCTTTCCCTGTTCTCTTTCATCTTCCATCTGTTTACTTCCTCATCGCACACTGGCACAACTTCAGCTTTACCCCTCCACCCCCTTGCTTCCGTCTCTAGGGTCTCTTTCTATTCGTGCCCGGTTCCTGCATTTCTTGATCTTTTCTGTCTCGGGTTCCATCCCTGCGTCCCATTCCTTCCCTTCATTTCAATTGTCTGCCTTTCCTTTCTGTGGGCCTCATTCATTTCCATTTGGCAAGGATTAACCCCCCCCCCCCCATGACTCCAGAGGCTGCGTTCACGGGGGTGTCGCCCACTCTTCCTGTCCCTACTTTGCTCCTTAGTTTTTAAAACGGTTGTCAGGGCCTCCTCCACACCTGGGAAGTGGGGTTGAGCCAGGATGAGACCGGAGGGCGGAAGTGTCAAGAATTCCTGTCATACGAGGGGAGGAAAACGGTAACCAGCGAAAACGGACTACATCTCCCAGGATGCTTAGCGGTTGAGAGGTTATGTAAACAGGAGAGCTGTTACATAACTCAAGGGAAACACGCCCTTATGTAAACAGGAGAGCTGTTACATAACTCAAGGGAAACACGCCCTTATGTAAACAGGAGAGCTGTTACATAACTCAAGGGAAACACGCCCTTATGTAAACAGGAGAGCTGTTACATAACTCAAGGAAAACACGCCCTATAAAGGGAGGAACCGGGAGGTACAAGGCTGTCGGATATTGTGTTTACACCGACGTACCTGCTTCGTGAAGAGCAGTGTTCCGGAGTGGTGCTCCAGTAAGGCAAGAACGGAGGTAGGTCGAGTCGTTACTCCCTGGGCCGTGTCTTGCCCCATCGTCACCTGTGAAGGACCCGGAAGCTCTACCGGTCAACCATTGAGCTTCGCTTTTTGACTCGGCTGAGTCCAAGCGCAGTGGCGCTTTTGCTGGTTGGAGTCGTAACTCCCAGCCCGACCAGAGACACAGGGACTGCCAGCTGTAACGCACACCAGGAGGTGTTTGCCGCGTTACAGACTCGGAAGTCCACAGGATCGATCGATCGAGCGGCTGCTCTCGGTTCAGTCTTCTTGCTTGTGATTGGGGTATCGGTGACGCATCACCAGGAGGTGACTCCGCGTCCCGGTGCAGTCTGAGGAAGAGGTTGAGCGGCTGCTCCCTTCAGGTAGAGACCCCGGCTGGGTGTTTCCCTGACTCCTCGATTCTCCCCAACACTCTTCGTGCCCCTCACAGCCTACCGATTGGCATTGTCGGCCATTTCATTTCTGCCCTCTGTTGGCATACGCCGGGATCGGCGTATATGCAGAGGACGGTTAGGACCATCCGTGCTGTGGGCTGGTAACGTACTTAGCCTGGAGGATTCCAGTGACTATAACTTTTGTTTGTTCTTTGTATTTTATTTGCCTTCATTAAAAGAACTAACCCTTCACAAGTGGTTGCGTCCTCATTGTCGTGTCTGTTAAACGATCCTGAGACGTTCAGGGCGTTACAAAATATCCGACCTTAATAACACTTAACTGTCTCCCGGTCGATAGCAGACATGGCAACACTTGATGATGTGCTGGCTGCTTTAGCGGCCATGCAAGTTGAAGTGGCTGCCTCTAGGCAAGAAACAGCCGATGTAAAAGCCAGACTGGATGCTATCCAATTGGACCCGCTCACGCCCAGCACCTCCCTCACGAACCAGACCCCTGCGGTAGTAGTGGAAATGCCGGTAGCCATCCCCTTGGCAACACCAGAGAGGTACAGTGGGGATCCTAACACAGTGCAGGTATTCCTCACACAAGTGGCGCTACATTTATCGTGCAAACCAAAGGCGTTCCCCACGAGTCAGGCTCGTGTGGCTTTCCTTATATCCTATTTGGCTGGAAACGCGGCACAATGGGCCGTACATCTGGTGAGCAGGGACGACCCCCTCTTATGTGATTGGGGTGCTTTTCGCGAGGAATTCCTGAAGGTATTCGACAGAAGGGCTGACTCGTACACGGCGGACCGTGAAATGCTTGAGTTGAGACAGGGATCCAACGACCTGGTGCAGTATCTCAACGCGTTCCGAAGGCTGGTTGCGGAAACCAAGTGGCCTGTTGCTAAACAGACGGCGCTCTTCCATCAAGGGCTGTGCGATGAGCTCAAGGACGCCGTGGCTCATATTGACCCTCAACCCAAGACATGTGAGGGCCTTATCAACCTGGTATTACGGCTGGAACATAGGCTAAGTGAAAGAAAGGGGGATCATGGGAGAAAAGGAAAATCCCTTCCATCCTATGTGACGGTGGGAAGTCCTGAAACTTCCACCGCATCCAAGGGAGAACCCATGGACATCAGCGCAATACGAGCGAGCCTCACAGCCACGGAGAAAGAGTCACGCCGTAAACAAGGATTGTGCCTATATTGTGGCAAAAAAGGCCACTACGTACGTGAATGCCCTGCCAAACCGAAGACGTCACGTTATCGGGCCAACCGGTCGGTAACAGCCGTGGTGGACATACCGGCGGAAAACTAGAGGACTCCAAGACCAGAGAAGGGGCATCTCGGAGTCACTCATCCATCCCTTCACTTTCCAACTCGGTCACTAAGGGACAACGACACCTGTTTATCACGGTGCACGTGGGAGTGCATGACCAGTGGATACCCGTTGTGGCCATGGTGGATTCAGGGGCCACTGGCATGTTTATGGACCACAACGAGGCATGCAGGCTAGGGCTAGTGCTTCTTCCCAAAGCAGTACCCGAAGACGTCTATGCGGTAGACGGAAGGCGATTGGTGACGGGGCCCATCGGACAGCACACGGGGGTCCTTCCGATGAGATATGGGAGGAACCATTTGGAACAAATCGATTTTAACATCATCCGAGTGCCCCAATATGGCGTCATATTGGGATTGCCGTGGCTACAGAAACACAACCCCTTTGTGGATTGGCCAACACATCGCATCGAAATGACGTCACCGTATTGCATCCTGCATTGAGGAATAAGAACGGAATCCCTTGACGCAGATGAGAGCGGGAGTCAGACGGTGGCTACAGCGGCAGAAAAAGATGTGGCTCTCCCCCAGGCTTATCACAGTTTTGAGGATGTATTTGATGAGGTGAAGGCGGAAGTGCTACCACCACATAGACAGTTTGACTGCCAGATCGACCTGGTGCCAGGGGCCAGCGTTCCCAGCGGCAGGCTGTATGCCCTGACGGAGCCTGAAAACGTGCATCTCCGGGGGTACCTGGATAAACTCCTCAAGCTAGGATTCATCCGCCCGTCCAAGTCTCCGGCCGCCTCGCCACTCTTCTTCATCCCGAAGGCTAATGGGGAGCTGAGAGCCTGTGTGGACTTTAGGGCATTGAATGCGATAACCATAAAAAATCGGTACCCCTTGCCTCTCATCAGTGTACTTCTGGAACAGGTCAAGAAAGCTCGTATCTACACCAAGTTGGATTTGAAAGGGGCATACCATCTGGTGCGCATGAGGGACGGAGACGAGTGGAAGACCGCCTTTAAGACCAGGTTCGGCCTTTTTGAGTACCTCGTCATGCCGTTCGGTCTGTGCAACGCCCCGGCAGCCTTTCAGTACTTTTTGAATGAGGTATTCAGAGAGGAGTTGGATATCTACGTGGTCGTATATATCGACGACATCCTCATCTATTCGTCCAGTGTGGAGGAGCACGTACACCACGTCAAAGCTGTGCTCCAAAAGCTGAGGGAAAACATGCTGTTTTGTAAACTCAGCAAGTGTGACTTCCACGTCACATCCGTGGAATTCCTCGGAGTGATGCTGAGTCCAGAGGGACAGGAGATGGCAGAACGAAAGATCAAGGCGGTGAAAGAATGGCCGGTGCCCCAAAGCGTGAAGGACGTCCAAAGTTTCATTGGCTTCGCCAACTTTTACAGGCGGTTCATAGATGGATTTTCAGGAGTGGTGGCCCCAATCACACAGCTACTGAGGAAGTCCAAGGAGTTTGTCTGGTCCCCTGAAGCGAACAAAGCCTTTGAGGCCCTGAAAAGCGCCTTTGGTAAGGCGCCGGTGTTGGCTCACCCCGATCCGGATCTCCCCTACGTGGTGGAAGCGGACGCGTCGGATGTGGCGCTGGGGGCTATCTTGTCCCAACGCAACCACGACACAGGGGTGCTTCATCCCGTTGCGTACATGTCCCGCAAACTCAACGACGCCGAACGCAACTACCATATTGCGGAGAAGGAGCTTCTCGCAATCAAGGACGCCTTCACCGAATGGAGGCATTGGTTGATGGGGGCAAGACATGTGGTATCGGTGTACACGGACCATCGGAACCTACAGTTCATGACTGCCACTAGACACCTTTCTCCCAGGCAGCTGCGGTGGATGATCTTCTTTGCGGGGTTCAACTTCCGCATCACATATCGGCCGGGGACGGAAAACCGAAAGGCGGACGCCCTGTCCCGTCAATCTGCAGTTAAGGAACCATTGCCTGCGACCGAGCGTTCCATCATTTCCCCGAGGATGGTATTGGGGGTTATCCAACCGGATACTTTCCTGAGGGGAATAAAGAGAGGGATCAGGTCATTCGCATGGCGGAGGTGGCTCCTCAGTCACAGAGAATGGCAGCTGAAGGACGGGATACCCCTGAAGGGCAGGTGCCTATTGATACCCACGCCTAGGCTAAGGAAACAAGCATTCATCTGGTGCCATGACTCTCCATGCGCAGGTCATTTGGGCTTTGAAAAAACGGTGGCTAGCATGGGACGGCATTTCTGGTGGCCAACCATGAGAGTGGATGTCAGGAGGTGGGGACAGGAGTGTCCTACGTGTGCTACCATGAAGGCCGACCATGGCCGAACCCAAGGGCTCTTACATCCACTTCCGACCCCGGATAGACCATGGGATAGCATATCACTGGACTTCGTGGTGGGCCTACCGGTAGACCAGGGGATGACGGCAATACTGGTGGTGGTGGATTACTTGACGAAAATGGGGCACTTCATCCCCTGCAAGAGAGTCCCTACGGCCGGGGAATTGGCGTCACTACTCCTAAAGAATGTGGTACGACTGCATGGATTACCTGGGGTGATCGTGTCGGACCGGGGGTCGCAGTTTACTGCGCAATTCTGGAAGACTTGGTGCACTGCGCTGCATGTTAAGACCGCCCTGTCCACCAGCTACCACCCTCAAACGGACGGCCAAACCGAGCGCCTGAACCAAACGCTCAAACAGTATCTGCGATGTTTTGTGGACCAGGGCAGGGAAGAATGGGTCGACTTGCTATGGGTTGCAGAGATAGCCTATAACAACGCCACTCACAGCTCCACACAGTCATCTCCGTTCTATAGCAACTATGGCCAACATCCCAGGTTCTTGCCATTTCTACATCCGTTCAGAGAGGACAGGATTCCCGCCACAGCGGACAGGGTGGCACACATAAAAGACACGTTGATGCGCTCAAGGGCTGTCCTAATAGAGGCCAAGAGAAGATACAAGGCTGCGGCAGATAGGAAGAGAAGGCCCGGGCCACTGTACCGCACTGGAGACTACGTCTGGATATCCACAAGAAACATGAGGTTTCGAAAGAACAGTGTGTTCCATCCCAAGTACATTGGCCCCTATCGAATTACCAAGTGTATGGGTCCCGTGAACGTGAAGGTGTGCTTGCCCCAGTCATTGCGGATACACCCTGTCTTTCATGTATCATTGCTCAAACCAGCACCCTCCAAGCCGTCTGGGACACCTAGGCCGGTATGCGTGGAGTCGGAGGTGGAGTATGAAGTGTCGGGCATACGGGCGTCCAAATGGCTCAGGGGGAAGCTGTGGTACCTGGTTGCGTGGAAAGGCTATGGCCCGGAGGAGCATTCATGGGAACCGGCTGAAGGGGTTCATGCTCCGCGCTTGGTCTCCTTGTTCCATCGGCGTTTTCCTGCCAGCGCTGGACCCGTGGGGAGCCGCTGAGAGGGAGGATGTACTGTCAAGAATTCCTGTCATACGAGGGGAGGAAAACGGTAACCAGCGAAAACGGACTACATCTCCCAGGATGCTTAGCGGTTGAGAGGTTATGTAAACAGGAGAGCTGTTACATAACTCAAGGGAAACACGCCCTTATGTAAACAGGAGAGCTGTTACATAACTCAAGGGAAACACGCCCTTATGTAAACAGGAGAGCTGTTACATAACTCAAGGGAAACACGCCCTTATGTAAACAGGAGAGCTGTTACATAACTCAAGGAAAACACGCCCTATAAAGGGAGGAACCGGGAGGTACAAGGCTGTCGGATATTGTGTTTACACCGACGTACCTGCTTCGTGAAGAGCAGTGTTCCGGAGTGGTGCTCCAGTAAGGCAAGAACGGAGGTAGGTCGAGTCGTTACTCCCTGGGCCGTGTCTTGCCCCATCGTCACCTGTGAAGGACCCGGAAGCTCTACCGGTCAACCATTGAGCTTCGCTTTTTGACTCGGCTGAGTCCAAGCGCAGTGGCGCTTTTGCTGGTTGGAGTCGTAACTCCCAGCCCGACCAGAGACACAGGGACTGCCAGCTGTAACGCACACCAGGAGGTGTTTGCCGCGTTACAGACTCGGAAGTCCACAGGATCGATCGATCGAGCGGCTGCTCTCGGTTCAGTCTTCTTGCTTGTGATTGGGGTATCGGTGACGCATCACCAGGAGGTGACTCCGCGTCCCGGTGCAGTCTGAGGAAGAGGTTGAGCGGCTGCTCCCTTCAGGTAGAGACCCCGGCTGGGTGTTTCCCTGACTCCTCGATTCTCCCCAACACTCTTCGTGCCCCTCACAGCCTACCGATTGGCATTGTCGGCCATTTCATTTCTGCCCTCTGTTGGCATACGCCGGGATCGGCGTATATGCAGAGGACGGTTAGGACCATCCGTGCTGTGGGCTGGTAACGTACTTAGCCTGGAGGATTCCAGTGACTATAACTTTTGTTTGTTCTTTGTATTTTATTTGCCTTCATTAAAAGAACTAACCCTTCACAAGTGGTTGCGTCCTCATTGTCGTGTCTGTTAAACGATCCTGAGACGTTCAGGGCGTTACAGGAAGGAGCTAATCAACTCAGTCGCCATCTCACCCCTCCATCCACTCACCAGGACACCTGCCCCCCGCAGCTGCTCACAACAAATGGCCTCGCTATCAGCCTCTTAATCTGAACGGCTCTGGCCCCACATCTGCATAGCAATGGGTTCAGCCTCTCTTTGTCTTTCATATTGTATAGCACAAGCTCAACCCTTAAAGGCTATTTTAGCCTTACTAAACATTGGTGAAAACCTGTCCACACAAATGCACCCCACATAATTCCACTACGCAACACATTTCACCATCTCTCAATTCCACACCACTCAATTCAACTGCACATTATTCCACTACATACCACATAATGCCAATCCATTAGATTCAACTCCACAAATTACTACTTCACTCCATACCACATAATTCCACTTCTCATAATACCATTCCATGCAACATAATTCTATTACGCTCCACACAACACAATTCAACTCCAAATAATTCCACTACACATAAGTACATTCCAACCTACATAATTAAACTTCTGGCCACAGAATTACACTCCACATATATCCACTTAGCTCCAAAACGCATAACTCCACTCAACAAAATTCATCTCTGCAATGTGCCCCATATTTACATTCCACATAATTCCATGCCATGCAACACAATTCCACACAGTGCCACACAACACAATTTAATGCCACACAATTCCATACCACATAACATAATTACACTCCATATAAATCTACTCCATGCCACAAAATAACACTCCACATAATACACTCCACACCATGCCACATAATTCCGTTGAGCATACTTTTGCTCAATGCCACACAACACAATTCAACTCCACACAAGTGCATTCCACAACAAACAAATTCAACTCCACCACACATATTTCCGCTACACACCACAAACATCCAATCCAGACCACAAAATTCCACATCATTCCACATTATTCAACACCATGCCACATAATTCCGCTGAATACATGCCACTCCGCGACACACAATACCACTACACATAAGTCCACTACACTTAATAGCACATAATTACTATCCACATAATTCCAGTGCACCTGCATGCACTGATCAAGCATTTCTCATATTGGTTCACTTCAGGTCTTTCAGCACAGTTTCTTATCGATAACTTTTCAAAACAATCCGAATCGCAAACACGCACTCTACTCCTATTCTTCTGTGTACACAAGCGCAGCCTGATTGAGTCTTTAACCTTCTCGCCCCTTCACTCTCACTTAATCCGATACTCTTTCTACTATTCTATCTAGAGTTCATTCACCACTTCATACATAAACTACCTGTCCTTCTCATGCTTACTTTCTATTTATTCTTTACAACTCTGGCCCTTATCTATTTACCATTCTACATAATTCCAAAATACTAATACACTACACACCGCACAATTCCCCTGCGCAATTCCAAAACTAACAAATCCAAATCAAACCACATAATTCCACCTCAAACAACATACATCTACTTCATTACAAACAATAAACAGAAGTAAAAAACAATAACATTTACAATGCCAATAGCTCTAACTTTCACATATGCGAGACCGATTGCATTGCAAATGCTTGTTTACATTACTGCTGACAGCCGTGCCTGATGCACTCAGGTGAGGTGATCACTGTTAGTAATCTTGCAAAAGGTGGTCACTAGTATAATCTTATCTGATGTGGTCACTATTAGTTACAACACTAATAAAATGAGTGCCCCGGATGATTTTCATTCAGCATTAAATAGCTCTTACTGCAGAAAAGGTTGGAGGCCTCTGTGTTAGAAGTATTTGTATAGATCACATTCAATCTTTTTTTGCAGCGTTTTCAAAGGTAGGGTGCCTTCCAAACTTTGTTTGAGGATTTCATTGTAGACTGGAGTCTGTTTAAGTTGATGATGACAATGTTAGTATTCTACCTGTGCCCCTTCATCAGCAGAGTGATTTTGTCAAGTTCATTGATTAGTAATGATGATACTCATTACCGGTTTAGTTTCGGCTTCGTTGTGAATCCTGCCTCCTCTATACTCTTTTGCATTTCCACCCACAACAACTTGAGGATGTTAAAAACAAGATTTGGAATTTTATTTATGTTTTAAAAAACATCACATAAATAAAAGGCATTGTCATTTACAATGCCAATAGCTCAAACTCTCGCAAATGCAAGACCTATTGCATTGCAAATGCTTGTTGTTTACAGCACGGGATCCTTGACTCAAAAGGAGACGGAGGAGATGAAAGCCAGTTTAGTTACACTGCGGATTAACTGCTCATTGTGAGTGAGTGATAGCATCGTGCCAGATCAAAGGCTCTGTGGAAATACTGTTCACTAAAAGTTTCTTTGCGACTCCTCGCCCAAAAACAAGGCTTGCACCAATTTAACACACACAATTAAATGCATTAGTTGACTGTGTAAGAATCTGATGTTCTTCATTTACTTGAAATATTACTTGTGAAGTGATATGACGCGACACGATCATTTGCCCTCCAGTCCAGTGCCCAAGGGAACACCGCACCCCCAAACACTAGCTGAGAACTAAAGAAAGACTGACTCAGCACACAGTGTAAGAATGACTGAGCAGGAAGCTGCAACATGCCTGCACATTCGTACACTGTGTGCTGAGTCAGTCTTTCTTTAGTTCTTCAGCTAGGGTTTGCAATGTGGCAATGTCTTGCCTAGATGCAGCCTTGACATCCAGCGTGAGCCACGCGTTATAGTGAAAGTGTGCGGCGTTAACAATGCTGTGTACGCATTATGGCGGCCAGTAGCATGCTCTCACCTGGTGCAGAGTGTCCGCGGGCAGCTGTGTTCCTGGAAGTGCTCGGCCATAATGTTCTTTCCTGCAGTGGTCTCTATGCACCCCCTCTCCCTGTAGCATCGCCCAAACAGCCGGCGCGCAAAATGAAAATGGCGTGTCATGCTATTTAACAAATATCATAATAAAAATAACAAAGTTTGTTGAAGTGCACATACCACAATTAAAGTTGGCCACCGTAGCTTGAAACAAAACAAAAAAACGATGTTTAGCCTTAAAGCTAGCTCTTTCCTGGCGAGGGCGGCAACCGATATCGATGCGACCAATAATTATGTGCGTGCCTCTCCTCTGGATGGGCACGCCCGAGGGAGCATGAGATGGGGATTGGGAGCCGCGCTCCCCAGGAAAGGGCTAGCTTTAAGGAAGCGTGCTTACTCTAAAAAAGTTAACAGGTAGCAAAAGCACGCAGCTGTCAAAGATAAAGCACGGCAGTAGTCGCGCTGATTATTATTAAAAAGCGCAAGCGCGGTTGCCATTATTGCATGCAGCTGAAGCTGCCCCCCCCCAAAAAATGGAAGGGGTGTTGTGATACAGTTAAAGTGTTAGCGTGCTGAGCTTGCAATAAAAAAAAAAAAATGCAGATGAAAATGAGCAAGTTGCAAATAAAGGCGCGCGGCCACTATAGTGCCGCGCTGCCAAAATAAATAATGTAGATGAAAAGGTGCAAGCAAAGCAGGCGCCCTTGCAGAAAAGCATGTGGTGCCTGCAGTAGGAGAAAATGATTAAAGAAAAGCTTACAGACCATAAACACAACATACCATGTAAAAACACAAGTAAAAGGGCCAGTCCTCATGGGATGTTACAAATGTAGACAAAGCGGTACTAAAGAGGGGCCAAAATTTACAAAAGACAATGACACAAGCCAATGAAAAATATGAGCGGAGTGGGCGGAGGTTCAAAGTATATACCTGAATACAGCATGTCTCAAAGAGACAGTGCTAGCGCTGCCCAGGCGAGACCTAAAAACCTATCTCTATGATGAAGTCCGGTCCCACTAATAATCCATGCCTTGAGTTTCTTATCATTATGGCATTGACACCATGGCCCCACAGCTCCTCTTCCACTGTAACACTTCTTTTTAATTAAAGGCGGTGTCCAAGTAAGGAAAGAAAGCACTGGTTTCCCCTTTATTAAAGAAACCTTTGGCTGACTCTTCACAGTTGAGAAATTATCAACGTATTTCCCTTCTCTCTTCAACTAAGCGTTTGGAAAGATAAATTAACATTCTGGATTCTTCTTTCATGGAGTGCAATGACATACTTGATGCCTTATGGGGATTGTGGGGTACTGTGGCAGCCTCTCTGGCTGTCACAAAAGATATCAAAATGCTGTAAAATCAGGGGGTGGGCTGCCCCAAAGCCAGTCTACATGGGTGAGCCTTTCCAGTAATAACCAGTGCGGGTGCTACAGCATCCAGTGTTGACATTTGTAAAAGGACAGATGAAGGGAAAATTTTGGCCCGTGGCACGGGATTTCTATCAATATCTAAAGATAGTATATCTTGGTACCTGAAACGCATGAGACGACATGCAATGTCTTTAAAGTCAAATATAATTATTTTTGTGCCTAGCAAATACATAATTATTAAAGATAAGTAACTATAGCACTAGAATAACACTGCACTGAACTGCGGTTTCAGAACAAATAAAGGAAATCATAAAGCAGAAACTGCATTGCCCCCACCAGAGGCCACATTGCATTTATATGGGGCAAACCAGGGCTGTGTGAAACATTACAAACATAAAATGTCCTGGCGCAAACAATTCAAGAAGACTGGCCTTCTTTAGCTGAGGTGCCAGAGCATTTACCCTACAACACACAGCTTTGTGCAGTGTTTTACTGCATCTGTCTGCGGGGTTTCCTGGCGGTCCCTGGTACCTGTATGAAACTTTCTCAAAGGAGAGTGGCGTAGCGAAACTTGGGTGGGGTCCCCTGCAAGGTACATAGAGCCCCCCCCCCCCCATATTCAATCAGGAGCTCTCAGTTCAGGGCACTGTCCTGAGGGGGCCCATGGAGTTTAGCCCCCCCCCCCCCCCCCCCCCGGCACCGCAGGGGCTTCGGGGGCCTATGTTACGCCACTGACAAAGGACAGCTTGGGTAGCACACTGGTCATGACACTTCATATTTAGCGTATAATCAGTGCACCTGCCGACAACCCGTTTGCTGCTGTGCCCTCGTCTGTAATCCAGTTGGATGCAAAGACATTTCCTCAATCTGCGGGGCCACATTACCATGCAAAGGAGGGAATTACCCCTAGAATTGTGTGGGTGCAAAATGTGAGCAAACGTGATCCATGTTACAGAATGGGACATTCTGTATTTCCAAGGGGTCCAGGGGCTGGAGTGGGGGAAGGGGGCTGCGAGAAATGGGTGCAAACATTGGAATTTTGTGTTAAATACCCCCAGGTGCCCCTTAGTATAGCACAACCAGGGTGGGAGTGATGTTTTCATATTTCCTCAGGCTCTTGATGAGACTTGCTGCAGAGTGTAGAATGCCCTTAGAGGGACCACTGGCAGTTTTAAGTTTACGTGGCCATGGAGCAGGGCATTGCCACAATCTAGATGCCAGAGTATGAGCACTTGCACTGCAGTTCTGAAGTTGCTTTCTGAGATGAACTGTTTAGTTAGCAGTGAAAGCTGGTACCCAGCGATCTTGATTTTCTTGGTGATGTGTTTTTTGAGGGCTAGGTCAGTTTCCGGGGTGCAACTGAATAACTTGGCTTAGGGAGAAAGCTGGGTTCTAATTCATCAAGGTTTATATCATTGAGCCGGGTATTAACTTGATGATCCTTGTTCTTTTTGAATAGCAGGAATTTTGATGTAGTAGGGTTGTGGGTTCTGATATGCATTGGACATACAGGCCTGAATAAGGTGCAGGCAGTGTTTGAGGCATTGGATGTCTGGAGTAGAGGGCACTTTCAAATAGTTATGAGTCTTTGGCATATTAGTGAGTTTTGATGCTGTTACCCCAAGGGGTTCCTTGTAGAAGTGGAAGATGGGAGGGGCCAATGTTGATGCCTGTGGGGCTCCACAGGGGATGGGGATCTACTGGAACCTGGAGGGTCCCATGTGGGAGGACTAGTGTTGCCTGTACTAACATTACTTAAACACTACAGGACTTGAAGAGGATCACTTTGCTCCCGTAGCATTCTATGTTTAGCTAAATAATGTGGCTAGCAACTCTAGTTGTTTGTAGTGGAAGAGTAGGAACATTTCCACTTCTTTAATGAAATTACGATTTTCATTTGCAGCAGTCTTTGGAAATTAGTACTTTACAGAGACTGATGTCCCGCACTCAAAACAAATTCACTACTGCATGACCAGTTGAAAGAAAATGTTTTGAAAGTCCTCCTTCTCGCTGTGCCACCTGACCTCAGCATGGCCACCAGTTACCACGTGTCTCATCAGCTTGTGGAAAATGCCCAGGACTCAAGACATCCAAACAGAAACCACATTCTGCTTTTTTACTTTTCTATTTTTGGTTTTCCGAGTGAAAGAAAAAATTCAAGTAAATGAATTAAACAAAAACAAGGAAAGGTAGAAATCAATAAGAAGCCTTGCTGTAAATCTGGCCGAAAATAAAACGTAAAATCGGTCTCTTTGAGACACGCTGTATTCAGGATATGGGCATGAAGCTCTGCCCACTTTCTGCCCATCTTTTTGGAGGATCTGGCCTGGCAGTTCGGGCTGGACTGTTCCCATAGGGCACAGGGTCAAGACTGATTTCCATATGGCTGGGTCCAAACTGGAATGGCATGGTGAGCAAAAATATGATGGATTTAGGCCCAGATCCCTGTACTGGGGTGAATGTAAGACATTGTTCTGCATTCTGTCCATCAATAGTTCTTTTTGCATTTGTCACCCCGAGTGGGACGGGTATGCTCAGACGTGAGTCCTGTGCTCCGCATGCCACTGGAATCAAGCTTATCCTGGCTGAATAGGGGTGAAACCCCGAAACCGGTCCTAGGATGCTTGTTTCCAGTCCAGGTGGGACCTGGCCTGGCAGTTCGGGCTGGACTGTTCCCATAGGGCACAGGGTCAAGACTGATTTGCATATCGCTGGGTCCAAACTGGAATGGCATGGTGAGCAAAAAAGTGATGGATTTAGGCCCAGATCTCTGTACTGGGGTGAATGTAAGACATTGTTTTGCATTCTGTCCATCAATAGTTCTTTTTGCATCTTTTTAATTGGCTCCTGTCACTGTCCTTTGTAAATGGTGGCTTTTCATTGGTGAATAGGCTTAGTAGTCCCTCCTTTGTACCGCCTTTACTCTTCTTGTAACCTCCCATGAGGACAACCCCTGTTACATGTGTTGTTCCTCGGTAGGTTTTAATTACTGGCCTCCGAGCACTATTTTCTTAAATGCCTCTGTCCTGCCTGTTGTTGGAGGCAGGACACGCTCTCCAGCAACGTGCTTATTTTTTAATGCAACTTCAACAATGGCGGAATAACATTGCTCGATAGGCGCCTCTTAAAGGTGAGTATTCTACTTTCCACTTACAACCTTCATTCAGCAGTACAAAACTCTGAGAATCCAAGGAAAAATCCAAATAAACTTGCTAACATATTCCTTATTTCACAATCTACAGAGCTCTCTTCCTCTTTGCACACCCCATGTCTCTCAGTGCCGATGTCTTCCCCACGTCCCATTTCCCTCAGTTCGTAAGCATGTATCTCTGTTTTCTACTAAAGCCTCACGCACTCTTTCTCCCTCTGTAGTACAATACCAACTTTTCTACCCCAGTCCCCTGAACTGCTCTCTTATTCTGTTCATTTCTGTCTCCTCTTAAATGAAGATCTCAGACGCCATCCCCCCTCCCTAACACTTGCTCAACTGCCAAACCCGTCTACATTCCCTTTCCAGTGACTCCTGCTCATCACCAATAAAAAGATTTTGTCCTGTGCATGGAAGACATTTCTTAACTCAGTTGCCCCCTAAAATGACCACCAGTACATTACGTAGCTCCACCTCATCTTCCCAGCTGTCCTCCCCAAAATCCTCTCCCCAACGCTCCATTACCTACACACGTTAACACGAACAGTTTACTAATTCCCACCCTCCTGTGGACGTCCCTCCTTCTCCCTATTTTCTCTAATGGCGCCCTCTGGAGGAAGCCCAGCCATGCCTTTCCACTCTCTCACATCGTCCGTCTGACACACCCATTGGGTCCCATCACCTTCCAGTCTATTCTCAAGTCTAGTACGATTTGTTAACTCTATTTAAAGCCCCTCTTCCTTTCTTGCCCTCTCTGTAACCATGCCCCCTTCCAAGCTCCTCTGCACTCCCTGCTTCCACCCTCTTCTTAGCCCCGTTTAGCTCTCACACCCCATCCCTTTACAATCCCGCTTGTTTACCCTTGTTCCCTCTCCCTGCCCCCCACCCATTTGATGGCTGGTTCTCAGCCTCTTTTCCCTATCCTGCTCACTCAATAACCCAACTCCCCTCCCTCCCCGTCTAGTCCCCGTTCCCTTCATCCCCCTTCTTCTCCTCTTTGGACCCTCTCCTTTCCAGCCCCACGTTCTCCCCTTTCACTAGCCCTCTCTGAAGTCCCTCCACAGTTATTACTCCCTATAGTCCCCTCCTTACTCCTGCCCTTCCCCCACCCCTATATATCTCCTGTTCCTCATACTCACTTTCTAACACCCTTCTGGGTCCTCTTCTTTCCAGTCCTTCTTCTGTCAGGGTCCATTTTCTAACACCCTGCCCAATCCCGCGATGCCCTCCAACCCCCTATCCTGGGCCGTGCAAAGGACTGACTGTTCCACATTATACCACAAACTGGAAATTCAACGCAGTTTTGTCTCTTCTGGTGCTGAACCCTAGTTAGTAGAGGAGCAGGGATTGGGTAATGCCTTTAGTAGTCTGATACAATTGAAAGGCAGAGTAAACACTGTACAGAACCAACAAATACATGCATAAATTAACATTAACTACAATATATCTTGCTATATTCATTCTTTACTCTCAGTGGCACAATCGGATGCAAGCCTTCAAAAATATTTTGACCAAATTTCATGTTTTTATTGCACCACATTGTAGGTTACATATTAATATATTGCACCGTTGATAATATAGGTTTAAAACTAAGTGTGATTGACCAAACCCCATTAAAACAGACAACATGTGCCTTGAATATGGCGTTCTTTTACGACCATGATGGAATGGGAAACGGGTGCGTTTCTTTGTTCTCGTTCCTAGCGACAGGGGCATACAGATTTTTTTTAACCAAAGGGGAAAAGGAACGAGTTACAAATGTGATGCAAATGGGATATTAAAACTGTCAAGTCATAATGACTTGTAATTAATAAATTGGCCACGACTTCAAAGGTGGTAGGTTTGTAGGTCTCGCCTAGGCAGCGCTTGCGTTGTGTCTTCGAGACATGCTGTATTTAGGTATGGACTTGAAGCTCAGCCCATTTTTCACCCAACCCTGAAGGTTATGCCACAGCGTCTCTCTTGCTGGCTGGGCATAGGGGTCAGTGTATTTAGATGCGACATCCCTCATTTATTTTTTTAGGTCAAGCCTAACCGCAGCGCACTTGCGCTGCTCACTCTGCATGGCATGCAGTAGTCGAGTATGCTGTGGAAGCCTCGCCTTCTCTCCACCCATATTATTGATTGGCTGGTGTCATTGTCCTTGGTAAATGCTACCGCCCTGTCACCATTTGTTACCTCCCATGAGGACTGGATCTTTTACATGTGGCGTTACACGGTCTCCTTCATAAGTCGGTAAGCACTTTTTTTTTAATTTGCAGCGCTGTCCGCTTTCACTTTAGCTGCCACGCTTGTTTATTTAATTAATTTGTCCCGGGGGCCGAAAGGGAGCGTTTCTACTCCCTAATCCAGCAGGCATTCGCAATCAATCGGTCTCGCATTTACGCAAGTTTTAACTATTGACATTGTAAATAACAATACCTTTTATTTTTGTTTTCGTTTTTAAAACATCAATAAAAGGCATTGTCATTTACAATGTCAATAGCTTAAACTCGCATAAATGCGAGACCTATTGCATTGCAAATGCTTGTTCTCGCTTGAAGAGAGCTGCAGGCAGCAACGCGTGCTTCCAGGGGTTGTCCTCGTCCCCATTGTGACGCTCTCTCACCCATCCATTCATACCAAGGTGCATCTTCCTGATAGGCCCTGGGGGCGGGGCCCTCAAACCAAAGAATGTAAATCCAGCTTGGATTTGTCTCTCTTTCTGTTCATCTACTTTGTTGTGTAAAATTAACTATCACTCGGGTCAGTTGTGAAATAAGTAGGTGTAATCCAGTCCACAGCACTGCACTCCCTCATTCTCTTTTCCTCTCTTGCTGTTTAATCCCTCTCTTCTTGGTCTTCCAGAGTCGCTGCCTTTCTTGTTTAAGTTGCGTAACCACAGGAGATAAGAGACACCCGCCATTGCTGAATGCTGTTCTCTGATATCTTGCGTCACTTCCACCTGCGCTCCGAGACAGGCAGATCTCAAAGGAAAGAGGAGATAGCCGACTCTTATCTTATCCACCCCATAGGTCTGCCCGGCTTGTCAAGACCATAGGTCATTATGGAAATGTCTTTAGTTCCCTAAAAGTCTTTCTGCCTCTGAGTGCTCACCCTTTGTTTTGTGCGTGTGTGCAAGTGCAGTTGTATATGTTTGTGGATGTGTGTATTTGCTGCACGCGCAAGAGCAGATGCTTCTATAGCGCCACGGAGAGAGCTCCTGGTGATGCCCGCATTAATTTCCAATGCAAGGACAGGACGGCGCTCGACTACTGTCGCAGATCCCAGGTATAAATAAAGCACTTTTCTGGGTTGCTGCTTCTACAAACTGTACCTGTGCGACGACTGTTTTTGTAATAGGAATGTAATATTTCGCTATAATTGCTACATCTTGCATTCTGAGAACTAATGTAGAAACATTTGACTGTCTATCTTTTCTATAATTATTTGGAGACAAACAGCTTACTTATTTAGTAAGGAGTCGGTTTTGGTCAGTCATTTGCCCCTTGGTTGCAACGTTTGATTAACTGCCTTCTCGGATCAAATCTGTAAAAACAGATTAATAATTAGATGTAAATTAAAGCACAAAATACTGCCCTCTTGGACCATGGAGGCCTGAGAGACCAATATGCAGACGTCTGTGAGGAAGCCCAGCTCTGACCCCCCTGCAGAGCCGTCCAAGTGCTGCTGATCAAGGGGTGTGCTTACAGCACAGGCATAGCAAACACAAAGAGAAAATGGACGGAGCGCTGAAACTTTTCAGACACTCACCCCAGTCACAGATCTGGGTTAAATCCATCATCGTTCTTTAGCTCACTTCGCCACCCCAGTTCAGATCCAGCCATATGCAAATCAGTCTTGACCCTGTGCCTCATGGGAACAGTCCAGCCCGAACTTCCTGGCACAGGCATGGTGCTAGAAAGTACAGACATGCTGTCTAGGCATGAGAACAGTTTGCACCACTGAACTAATCCCCCGGCTACCCTATCTCCAGTTCCTCTGTCTGCATGTGACCTGGTGCTTTGTGCCAGGGGCTGTCATCTGTGGCCTGTCTCTGGGACCCTCACTGCCAGAGCATTAACAATAACTGGCCAGAAATTACGTTTTTCAAAAAACAGAAGTGTGATGATGTGTAAACACTGTTAGCTTATGGTTACACTATGCACAACAACAGCAACAATAAAAATACTTAGTCATATTAGTGTAGTTTCTGCTACCCTACGTTTTTATTTGCTGTTTTGTAGCTTTGCAAACAACAGCTGTTGCTATTACCCAACTTACTGGTGTCCATACGAATGTCAGTCTAAGCAGGATTTGAAACTGAGAACTCGATAGAACACGAGTACCTCTCTGCCACGACAACACATAACACAAGCATTTGCAATGCAATAGGTCTTGCATTACTGAAAGTTTGAGCTATTAGCGTTGCTAATAATAATGCAATTCCAGTAGCTCAAATATTCAGTAATGCGAGACCTATAGCATTGCAAATGCTTGTTTTTCTGGAGAGGTCGAAGGGGGTGAAGAGGAAATTAACCACCTGCCGCTGTGGAAGAGGCTCTTCTCCCCCATCTTTAGGCCACAGACTCGGCTCACATTGGGCTGAAGTAAGTGTCTGTGATGCATGAAGCCTTCTCTCTCCTGCACTCCTCAAAGTCAGGGACTGTTGGGCGTTACTTCCACATACACGCTGCACAGAATAGAAATGCCAATGAGGCTCTTTCGCATTTGATAGCAGGTCAATGGTGGCAAATTCTCTAGTTTGACAATGCCCTTTGTCTACGATTTTCTAGTGATTTCGAACACCTGGAATGATTTTAGACAGTTACCACAACTGTGTGAGATACATTTGGATCTGTGTCTATGCAGCATGAAATAATACTGGGGAAATAACTAACGTTGTTAATGCATCTACGGCAGTGATTTCTGTTTAATCTGCTGGTTACATATTTGAGAAATACCCCTGATCAGAGGGCTTCTTTTTATGCCAGCCCCTTGGAAGTCCAAATAACAAAAAAGTTTGCTCCCCTCTCCACAGCCATGAAAACAGTGGCGGCCGGCATGGCTCACGGGTGGTGAGCAGGTGCAGGAGAAAGGTGGGGGGTGCGCGGGGGCGAATATAAAAAAGAAAAAACATAGCTCGCCGCCGGGTCCCGCGTCTCTGCTCCTGCTCTCCTTGTGGAACTGTAGGAACAGGAAGCACAGCAGCCCCCACTGACCAATCACAATGCTGCAATGCAGTGTTGTTATTGGTTTTTAGCGTCCTGGTCTGACGCTCAACCAGGGAATAGGGGCCTGGGCATGTTCTCCACTCTGGCTGTAAAGCAGCCTGCATGGAGAATAGGGAACTTGCACATGACTGGTTTGGGTGGCGCAAGAGGGTCGGCCAAAAGGTCATTCGGCACTTAGGAGTGGGCAAACCACTCCTCCCCTGCCCTGCCCTGAGAGCAGATCAGCCCCGCCCACACGCCCCCCAAGCAGCACAAAGCATAAAATGATAAGAACGCAAAGTTATTATCATTTTATGTTTCTACTATGTACGCACTGCTTAAAAGCAGTGAGTCGACGCTCCTCTACCATAGTGGAGGAGCCGCCACTGCCTAAAAACAAAACCTGCTAAAACCTTTAAATTCAGTGCAGGTTGGTGACTTTTCCAAATGATGGGGCGTATGTCGGGGGTGAGTTTTGCCCAGCAAGCAAACACAACCGACGTGACATCCAGACGGAAGATGCAGCCTAAAAATGTTTCTTGTGCTCTGGAGTTTGTGCATCAGAACTGAATGAGTACAAAGTGAACGGAAACATGTGAAATACTCCAATTATCGCAGGTTTTCTCTTACTTTCTTGTGCACAAATGGTTGCCTGTCAAAAGTTATGCATTTAAATAGTCTTGCTGTATATTTCTGTAGTCTTCAATATTTAATAGAATACTGCATTTCAAGTACCATAAATACCAGGAGTGTGTGAGCACTGCCAGGAAAAGTGACTTTCTTCTTAGAGGGGACGTCTCCATTGCTTTAATCTGGCATAACTCTATGCCCAATACAAACATTGTGGTGTACTCTTTATATGTACTTCAATAATTTATGAAGGTTTTATTTCTTAAAAATACTTTGGTGATCAAAAAGCACACTATTCCATATAAAGTGTTGGGCTGAATTAATTTTGAAAGGATATATTCAACTCCTGGTTATGTTGTGCTGACAAAAGTAAATTAATTATCTTTAATATCCTCTCTAAACTCCACATTGGCCACTTCACTATGCATAGTACAAGTTTCAGGACCACCAACATGTTTATGGAGTTCTGTCAGCCTGGGGATGCATGCAGGGGGCACAACATGTGCCCTCCTGTGTGCATGTGCCCCGGTTTCTGCACGGCATTGACTTTAGAAAGAGGCACCGCTGCGGGATCTGCCACTCTGCCGCCTGCCAGGCCACAAATCACTTGTAATCTGGAAGGGGGGCAGCAGCGACTCTTGGTGGTGCAGGGATGCGGCATTGGCGGGCCGCCTGTCCCCGCACTGCCATTAGTCGTAATCGGGCCCTAAACGTCTATTTTCAATCTGTACCCATTATTGGCTACGCCTTAAACAGCTTCAACAATCCCTCCCATAGTCATATTACCACACAGAATGAGATTTTCTTTATCACTGCAAAGAGTTTTCCTAACATTTTACAATCTGAACTATATAATTAAATGTTTTTCTTATAATCCAGCATTTTACTAATTATTTTAATAAACATTTCCATGTTTGCAAAAGGAACCCTTTTCAAGCTATCACAAAATTAACATGCAAGATAGAAAATATGTAATTGCTAATGTCATATGGTCCTTTAAACCCATCTCAGAGTCTTGTGACTTTTATTATGTCACTAGAACCCTGTGATGGCAATACTGCACCATATTACAAAGTTACTGTTATATAGCCTATATGTTTATACATATACACCTAACTCTGCAGAAAGTCAGTTTTTAGATTCTGAATACTTTTGACTGTTTCACGAATTTGCACCAAACTGGAACTTGAAGGTGTGTTCTTTATTTGCTGCTTGTTGGTCTAATAGTTCAAAAGTAATAAGGGAGGTCCCAAACTAGTTTTTTTCAGTCACAAATAAAAAAAGCGGTCTTTCAGTCGTTTGGTGCCTTTCCTTGGTTTGGTAACAATTTGTTCAATGGATTTGGAGAGAAGACAAAAATAAAGGATCTAGTGCGCATGTCAGCTAATATATATGCTCATAGAAGTTTGTTTACAGCAGTTATAATCAATGTGAACAGTTCTGAAATGAAAACTCTACTGAAATGTACTAACCTTATTGTCTTTGCCTGGGAATTACCTTGCCTGGGGAACCTCTGAGCATAAAGTGACCTGGGAGTCAGTGGTGCTGCCTTTCCCCAAGGGCTGAGGACACTGCCTGTGCAGGGAGTTGCTGGGGGCACAAACATGGACCCCATTGGTCATGGGCACAGTGGTAATCACAAGCCTGGGGTGTTGAAGAGAATCATGAGGACTCCATCACCATTGCTATGCAGTATTGGAGAGGTGGTCCCCGCTACCATATCTAACCCTTCTGCCTCAAGACAGCTGAAACACACAAAACACACACTTGTGACTCTGTATTTACTCAGATGGATAACACACTCCTGACTCCAATACTGAAACATGCACACACTCCCCAGCCCTTGGACATTTTGAAAAATCGCTCCTGCCTCCATGCACATATTTCAGGTGTACACACTTTATAACCCTGACTCCATAGCTTTTCAGACTGACATACAATCACCCTAATACACATGTATGGTACATGAGTGATACACACTCCACGATGCCCAGTAAACACACTTCATGTGATGCATGCACCCAATGCACACATATAGTCCTTCTGATATCACACACTACCAAATAAATGTCCCTTTTTTAAAGTATTAAAATATATATTTTCAAAAAATGTGTTTGGGAGTTTCAGGAGTTGAGTGAGTTAAGAGTGTGTGTTGAGTGAGAGTGCATACAAACTAATGAGAATGTGTTCCCTAAGTCGTGAGTCTATCTTATAATCAGACATTAAGAAAGCACAAATGTGCACCCTACAGAGATCTCTTGACACTAAAAGGGAAGGGCACTTTAGAAATACCAACAGCTTCCTTGATTTCATCATCAAACAACCAGGTTTTTCTTAAAAATGCTCAGCAGAGGTACAGTCATCTAAAGGCTTTGCAGCCCTATTCGAGGATTTGAATTTCGGGATGGTAAAAAATTTAGTGGCCCCAGATCTGAGAGTTTGATTTGAAATGTCACTAGCAAATCGGCATGCTAAATGAGTGTGATGGGCAGAGTGTGTCTTTGAAGAGTGTATCTAGTCAGGAATGTGTGATTAATGTATTGGGCATGTGTCTGTATCACATGGAGTGTGTATGTATGTGTTTGGGTTCTCTGGGTTCTGATTATCCTAGTTTTCTAGTCCTGGTCCTCATAGTGGTTCTCAGCCCATCTAATTCTGGTGGTCTTGGAGAAAATGGTCTGCCTCCTCTTACTTGTCCAGATTCTCCAGGTCATAATCCTCCTGGCCATAGCCCTTCCAATGGTCCTCATTATGATCCTCCAGGTTCTGGTAATCCTGTTCCCCCTGGTGGTCCTGGTCCATCTCTTCCACACGGTTGTACTCCTTCAACTGCAGCTGGTCCTCCACCTCACAGGCATCCTTGTATTGACCCTGTTTTTCCTTGTCCTTCATGTTGTGGTCTTCCTGGTGATCCTCAGTCCTTTCGGTTTTAGTTTTCTTGGTCCCCGAATTCCTCCTGATCCTCATCCTCCTGGTCCTGATAAACGTGTTTCTCCTGGACTTGAATCTCATGCCCCATCTGACACCCCTCTTCCTGGTCTTCTTGTTTCTCCTTATGCTCTTTCTCCTTTTCTTGGTCCTTTACATTCTCCTCCTTCTTACCCAGATTCTCCTCCTCATCCTGTTTCTCCAGGTCTTCGTATCATGATCCTCCTGCTGGTCTTGTTCATTTTTGTTTCTGGTGTTTGTCGCTCACTGGTAGTTCTGGTCCACCTGCTCTTCTGGGACGTGCGCTGCTGGTCTTCTTCATCCTCCTCTTCCCTATGGTTTATCAGATACTTTCCCTCTTGTGTTGGTCCTCTAATCATAGTTTCCCTGGTGGTCTTGCTTGTGGTCCTTTCTGGTTCTGAAGTTCTTAGTTCCCTGGTTCTCTGATTCACCTACCCTTAAGTGTCCTCTTCCAACTCCTGGGACTGCTTGTCTTCCTGGCCATCCTCTCCTAGTTGTCCTGGTTTTCCTCTACCGGGCCTTCCCCTAAGTCCTCTTGGCCTTCCTCTTTCTCATCTTGGTGCTCCTCTTCATCTTCCTGGTTCTGAGTTTCCCTTTCCTTGGGATTCCACTATGACCATTAATCCTCCTTTCCCTCCTCCTCCTCCTCTCCCCCCTGTTCCTCCCCAAACTCTTATCAAACCACCTATGCCCCTCAAGGAGGGGCATACTAAGGTGCCTTGATCCGCCTGCGGAATTTGCTTCTTGAAGCCCGGCACACTTTGTAGGGGGAGTCTGTGAGAGGCCAGTCTTTTGTACAAGATGACTGAGTAGCAAGAACTATAGCACGGAAATTCTTCTAGTAAACGAAGGTTTAGGAACATGTTTACACATTTGGAGATGCTAAAAATAATTATTGAGAACACTTTGAGTTAAGCTGCTAGAACCAACCAACTAGGAAGCATTCCTAAACCAGCCGTTGTCCAGCCCACAATGCGGCTTTTCCAAGACTGTGTTAATGGTCAGCCTCCAAGCCGGTCACTTCAGTTCTTATTCTGAGGAAAGGCCTCAAAAGATGGTCGGGTAAGGGCTACATCTGAATATCCATTATACAGTGGTCCAAGTAAAACCACTGGCTAAGGGATCCACATTGACATGAGCTAATATGCTGAGTGCAAAGGTAGTGCTCGCACTGCTATAGTTTCTATCAAAGCAGGTGGAGTCCCATGGCAGGCCAAACCGGCTTCTCTCCACATAAAGCCTAGCTGTTATGGCGAGTCAGCCTACATAGAACAAACACCCACTGATTTATTCAGTTTGTCCAACATGATATAACAATATAACTGTAATTGTAATTGCATTTCTATAGTGCTTACTATATACTATAAACACTATAATTTAAGAACAGTAATTTCTTGCCAAGTAAATAAATGGAGGGCATTTAACTGAAGTGACCGTATCAAAGAAGGACTTGCTATTAGTGATGCTTTTAATGTGCTATGAAAGTTGCACCGTTTTTCAATTATACTTACCACACACTGGTATCTCTATGCTGCTGACAATTCAGTACTGTTTGGACTGCAGAGTATATTATTTACATTTACAAAGCACTTCAAAAGCCTGGCGAGACACCAAAAGCCAGATGGTTGGAATATGATATTCTGTAGAGGTCCCTTAGGTGGAAGAAGTGTTTGCTGTTCTGTGGCCTTCAAAGAACTATTATGCTAAACTGCAGCCTTCGCATCTGTCTGTATCATGAGAATTCCCTTATTTTATGGCTTCCTATTGTGTAGGCCTAAAAAGGATGGATTGAACTTGAATTATAAAGTCAATATGATCACTTTATTTTTTTTGCAGAGTTTTATATAGCGTGAACTTGACCCGAATTGGGTATCAGAGCGCTTTACATAGCACCAGTTACGTTACATGAGGACACACATTCATTTTTGGTAGGCACGGGGAGATTAAGTGATTTTGCCCAGAATCACAGGATGTTCAGCGTCATTGCCGAGACCCGAACCCAGTTCCCCAGGTTCGAGGTCGACCGCCCTAGCCGTTAGGCCAACTCCTCTCCCCAACTCCTCGCCCATACATTGTGAAGTATTGTTAAATTGTAATCGATTCTAAGTGGTCAAGTGATGCAGTGGAATGTCTGTAAAAGAGTTCAATATAAACCTATGCACCAGTGAAGTTAATGCCAAATGGAATATTGGAAAGATGATGCATAGATTTGTAATGTATGAAAATCAGAAATTTTCTTTTGAGTGGTACATGAGAATTCGCTTTTTTATGAAACAGTGCGGTAATTGCTGAGAATTGAGTTTTGAAGTGTCTCTCCTTGTGCCTGGCAGATATTAAGTAACCTGGTGATGGAAGAGCTCCTCCCATCCCTTCAGACGGACCTGCTGCCCAAGATGAAAGGAAAGAGGAATGATAGGAAGAGAGCCTGGTTTGGGGTAAGATGTTGGTCATCGCTGTTGTTCTAGGAACCGATCAAGTCCTTATTCTTATTTGTTGTATTAACCCAGTTCACATTCCATAGTACCCTGCTATGAACCCTCCTTGTCAATAGTGGTTAGGGTAAGCAGCGGCTTGAATAACTCAAATACAGTAGAGCTGAATTAATGAAGTATACGATTGCCCTCTAGAAATGTTTGGCAGTTAGTTGTTCAGTAAATCTGAATAAATCCTTGGCAATTTGTAGTATTAGGGATTCCCGACCACATCTTCTTTACAATATTTGATTCTAAATATACTCATTATAAATTAAGATAAATATTAATTCATACACATGCACCATTAAATAGCCTTTTGTATTTCCATTATTAGAACAGAGTAACTGTTGCCCACTAACAAAACAATGCATAGCTAAACAATGGTATGGGGGGCACACATTGATGTCTCCAAATTTTCGTTGCTTACTTTTAATTCCTCTGTGGTGTGTGCAGAAGCCACTCATTTGATTGTTTAACTAATGCATTCTTGCAAGAAGTTAGGGCCTTTTGGCCCATCCACCCTATTTAGACTGCAGAGAGGCCCTTATGCTCTCTAAATAGGGTGATCAGGACATCTACCACTTTTTGGAGGATGGCTTACATTCGCCAAGCTCTAAGCAAAGCCATTATTTGTTCACCTTTCCATCGTTTCAAAACCATTCTCTCTCCAAACAATAATGTCATTAATGGTCAAAGTCTTTGCTCAGCTCCTTTCTGGGAGAAACCTTTGAAGATCAAAAGCACCTGTCATAGCACCATGCTGTGACCAATAATCAAATTAATTTTACAGAGTATAGCTTCCCACAGAGCCCACTGCATTGGGCAACTTGCATGTATGTCTGTTACATGGCAAACAAATACTATTAATGTTTTTAGATTCAATGTTGTTATTTTGGTCAGTCAGTGAGTCTAAAATTGTTTTTTTGCTGGGAATTGCTTCACTATGTGAGCTAAATCTTCAGAGGTTTTTCTTATAGCCAAATGGACGGCGCAAGCCCCAAAGCTGGGCCTTCTTCCCAGTTAAGCATAAGCAATGTCAGGCCTGCTGTGTTTGCTTACGATGCAAGCACTGACTTCACTCACACATACCTGTACTTCCGGGTTGTGCAAGTAGCCGAGGTAGAGGCCTGGGCTTCAGGTTCTGACAGGAAGAGTGGTGGATCTCTTGAATCACTGATCATGTGACCTTTATTTAGGGCATGATATAAATAGGAGTAATACAAACATGGCAGTCCTCTACTCTTGGGGAAGGTCATAGTATTATCAATTTTTACTACTAGCCCTATGGTTGCTTTAGGGCACACTTCACCGGGGTTATGTTATCAGTTATTAAAGATAGCATTGGATAGCTCAATTCCTAGACTCAAGCAGCACCTGTAAATAATACAATTTTGTCAATTATAACTGTTTGTTGAGTAGTTTGGTTACAAGGGATATGTAATATATGCACTGCGATGAACAAGTCTTTTTTCCAGAAATTGGGGAAGCGCAGACCTCCAATGAGCCACTGTAACTCTCCCCGTCTTAATGAACCAACTTTAAATCCTAAACCAAATTTTCGGATTCGATCTGAATCCTGGACCATCCCACAGCAGAAATGTAAATTCCCAGCCCTCTCTCCAAATCACCTTTGTCTTTTCCATCTATAGACTGTGGAGTAACACTTAGTAGGCTTTGTTGATTCTTGTCCTCTATGGGTTTAACTCCTGCTTAAGAACAGTTAGGGTCCATTCAGCTGTAGTTAGGTCCTGGGCATTTCAAAATCTAAAGTGAATTCAAATCTTGATTGGCCAAGCACACAATACGGACATCCAAATTTGTTTTTATGTTATTGATAATTGAGCGATAGTTTTGGTGTGCGGGTATGGTGTTAATTGTTCTTAGTAAGTCGGCAAGTTGTTGATTTGCATGGAAAGTGCTACTGTTGCCCTAGGTGGTTCCACTATCTTCAGCCAGCCTCAGTGTTCACACACAGGCAGAAATACAGATGCCATAGTTTCTCCTTTGTTGATTTCAGACTGTGGAGGAGACCTACAACCTGGTCATGGCCCAGGTCTCTGAAGGATTCCAGTCCCTACAGGAAGAGTGCAAGAATCTTTCCAAGCAACTGGAAGGAACCATCCGCTCAGACATGGATCAGATTGTGACCTCCAAGGAGTTTGTAGCTGGGAAAATCAAAGGTGGGTGGAATGAAATTATTGAATGATTATGGGTATTGCTGGCTCCCGAATGGAAGCAGCAATAATCACGCATGTTAAATAGTACTTTAAATAAAGGCTGACACGGAGTATATTTTCTTCAAAATATGTTGTTCGAAAATGTTATCCGATTGAAGTGTTGGCAGACTAGTAAAGAAAGTTCTTTGAAGGTGAAGATAACGGCCCAACATATCTAGTATTACCACCAAGACCCTGCAGTTTCTGGATATGAATAAAATAAAAGGTGGATATAACAGAGCAAGTCTTCTACGCCATTTCTGCTGCAGTGTTATTTCACTGTAGACCCAGCTCATTGTCCCATGGCGGCGCTAGAGAAAAAGGTTTCATGAAGCCTGAACAGGGCATAGGAAGGTTACAAGGAAACAATGCCTTATTGCTTACATCACAGCGCCTCAACCTATGATGGTCAAATTCGGGATTGTCTTCGAATTCCGGTCGCTGCTTGTATACAAGAACTCATCCACTAACAGTTACTCCACCCAGACAGTATACTTCAAGGATGTGATTTCTAGTCTAGGAGAAGTGAGGAGAAGATAGTAAATGAGTGCTGGAAGTAGGGCACCTAGCAGAAGGAAAATAGAAGAGCAAGAAAACCCAGTTGAATGTTCTGGATCCTGCAGCAAGAAACAGTTAGGAACGCCAAAGGAGATGCTTGTGTGGTGGAAAGAACTGGTCCTCCAAGTGGAAAGCACACGGTACTTGTATATCTATCTCTCGGGAGTTTCTCAGACTCATTCCAATTGTCCTTTGAGGGCATGATTTGCATGTATTTGTGTCCAGTGGTGTAACAATACCCCCCGCAGCCTCTGAGCCCCCTTGGGTATTGCACGGGTGGCGGGCCTCTGGCCTGAGAGCTTCGGACTGGATCCGGGCCATGGGAAGGCCCCCTCCATGTACTTTGTACGGGAGCCACCTCAGGTTTTGTTACACCACTGTTTTTGTTAGATGCTCCTACTTATACAGGTGTAATTTAACATGAAGGGGCATCACAAGGCAAAAAGAAGCAGCACCTCAGAACCAGTACAACTCCTGAAGTCTTCACCACCCGTACTTACTCAGCCATGGCTCCACCTCTGATGGAAGCTGTAATTGGCACATCAGCTAGGTATCACATCACAAGGACATGACATAAAAGCAATAAATACAGCCATGTGTGCGTGACTTCTCTTCACGGTGAGATAGAAGGTGTCCATCACCTGTGCTAGACCATGGAAAAGGATGAACTACGAAATGGAAAGGAAACCGAAAAATGGGTACCGGTTACAAGGTTACAGACAGAGCATCATACCTGGGGACACTCAATGTAAACAAGGAGTGTTTCTAAACTAGGCCAACTAGAGAAGGAAGGGTAATATCACTCATACCAACAATAGCCAAACCTCTCAAGATGGAAAAAATAACATGGTTCTATCTCAGCAGCCTCTTGGTTGTCCCCACCGCCTGTGAGAGCTAGCATGATTGTCTGGATTTTCTAGCTGAACGGCTCCCAACAGCAGAGCAAAATTTCCATATTAGTTTGTAAGAAAGTAAACAAAAATGGGTTTAGGTACACCGTAAAAAAACAGATCACCTTTTAAGTCTACTCTGAACATTTGATTGCTAGGGTTTCTCTTTTTGGGCCATCATCCAGAGCTTTCTGGTCTGTTTCTCGACACTGCCTTTTCATTCAAGGTTAGGCGTATGGTAGCACTACGGAGCTAGTTCGAGGTCTTCAGCTCTGAAGTGTTGAGTAGCAAGTGATGGTTTCGGATCCTCCTTTGTGAATCAGAATGCATTCTGATTTATAATACATTGACGTTTACAAGAAATATTGCTTAGAGTCTAGCAAGATTGATGTTATCTCAGCCAATTTTTGAATTAACTGAGTTATCAATTCACAAACATGGAATAATTTGTGTGAAAGTATAGTCATGTGCGTGAATTCATTTTTTTAGCAGTATTATTTAGCCAACAGTAGTAGGCTGGCAACCAATGTAGGTGTGATTAGCTTGATGGGGGCTTATTAATGGACTGAGTGATTAAGAGATTGATCTCACCTTATGATTGGGATGCAGTATGACTGAAACGGTGGGTTTGTCTGTACTTTAATATTGTTTAGGTTTGGCTAGAAGGAGCGTTTGCTCTGGCCAACGGTTTAATGGTAGTGTAATGCATATGGGGACTCCTGGGAGTAGGGGCAGTATGACATTTAAGGACGCTTCGAGAAGTAGCACTTTGTCCTGTCCATCTGACTACACTCAGCATATTATGAATGGAGGTGTGTTTCCATTCTGTATTTGCTTACAGTTAATGGTTTATTATTCACAGTTGTATACCGTCAACCACCAGCAGCATGCTAGAGCTTTACCTACCAAGGCACACTTTCCTGCAGACCTAGGAGGACCATCAGTCGTATGTGTCTGATGTATGTTGGTGTTTTGATTGTGTGAGATTAGTAGAGAGTATTTTCCATGTTTATTTAGAAGTCATTTCTGTAGCTTAGCGTGAAGGTAAATTTTGTCCGCTCTTGCGAGATCTTCGGTGGATGTAATTTACAAGGGACGTTTTTTACTTTTTTTTGCACTGTATGATCAGTTGTCAAAAGCTTGCTCCGATTAAGGTGTTCACCATCAGTGCCTCACAATCCAGGTAGATAATTTAAATGCAGTGTTGTAAGCATAAGAGGTTGGTGTGTTTTTGCTCACATGATATTATGATGTATGTTATTGTGGTGCGTGACAATGCTGTAGGTATGGAAGTGTTTTGCAGTGCGCATGAGGATATGAGGTTCTGTCTAACTTGTATTGCCTAAGGATGACCACTTGATGCCATTTCTCGTACAAGGTTGAGCAATAATAATGCTGAGCGGAGAGTGCTGTTGGGATGCTCATGTAAGTGGTAGAGCCTGGGGCTCTACTAAAATAAATCGATTTATGGTAATAATCTTATCAACTCATTCACAGGGAAAGGTTCCCTGCTCCTAATGAGCCCTTTGCTCGAGTAGACCTTTTACGCAGGTGAGAGTAATCAGAAGCTGCAAATCAGGAGAAGTGTGGCTCAATGGTTAGAGCGGCAGACCCTGATGCAGAGGTCTGGCCCGGGACCAGGGTTCAATTCCCCGCCTCGGCGGGTCTTGGGCTAAAAAATTCCACGGACATGATAATTCTCGCCTCGGTGCCTATTCCAATCATGGAGTCCCACTCTGCAACTCTGGGCAATAGCTTGCTTAATCTCCACAATGGCCCCCACAACGCTAAGGATGCCTGGCCTCCACCTTGGGGGTGCCCAGGAGTGGACGCCTCACAGGGAAAGCCAGGATGGGTTCCACAGCGGTATTCGTACAAGCGCCTTGAGACCCTTGCGGGTGAGTAGTGTGTTATACAAGTATCAATTTACAATCACAATCAACTTATGCATCGTAATATCAATTTATCTTATAGGGGTCAATGATAAGCTTTGGTGTGAGTTTAAAGGTGTTATTATCTTTTAGCAAGTATTTCTTTAGAAGTTTTCAGAATAGGTAATCAGTTTGTCAGTAATACAATGCAGAACAATTGATTAAAGTGTGTTCCATATAAGTAAATCTGTATTCTAAGGCTTGGAAATGAGGGAAAGGTATCTATTAGAGCCCATAAAGAGTTCCAAATCGAGAGGTGAAATCATAAATGTGTAAGCAATAGTAAATCAAACAGTACTTCCCATGAGGAGAAGTTAAAGCATCTCAATAGAGTCTCAGAGCAGCATACATGCAGGCAAGGGAAATGAATGAGGTAAAATGTTGCATTTTTCTGTCTTCTCAGCAAATCAGCGCACTGTGTCATCATGGGAATAGGACAGCTTCTGTCGTCTAAGTAGTTTCAAGGCAATAGATTTACAGATATTAAGCGTTAAGCAAAACATTTTATAAATATTGTACAAGTAGAAGTTTGGGTCCCACTATTCATTTCAATACAAAACAGTTCATGTTTTTTTAACATCTCGCATTACTTACATTATTGACCCAAGGTCAGTGTAAAGAAAATAAATAATTTAACATTCATAGCTATGGAAGCCTAGTGTTCCCCTTTGCTTTAAAAATATGACTTCTATTGTAACGGCTACACGTTATTTCTACATGTTGATTGCATTAATTTTTATTTATGAAAAATGCTCTATCATGAGCTTGATTATAACAAATGTTGGGTGAACGTGGAAAAGACTGTTTAGAGTGCACTGATTGTGGGTCTGTATAGTGTGTTTTGAGCTTTGGTTAAGATTCTATCCTTGGAACACACCACGAGCTTTTGGAAGGAGTGGGAGACAGAGAAGAAGGAGGTAGAAGGAAAAACATGGTATCAATCAATCAATCAATCAGTGACACTTATAAAGCGCGCTACATACCCGTAGGGTCTCAAGGCGCTGGGGGGGGGGGGTGCCGCTACTGCTCGAACAGCCAGGTCTTCAGCTTCTTTCTGAAGGAGAGGTGGTCTTGGGTCAGGCGCAGGTCGGACGGGAGGGAGTTCCAGGTCTTGGCGGCCAGGTAGGAGAAGGACCTTCCTCCTGTAGTCGCTCTTCGGATGCGGGGGACGGCGGCGAGGGCGTGGTTGGCTGATCGGAGGTGGCGTCTGGGAGCGTAGAAGTTGACTCGGCTGTTGAGGTAGCTCGGGCCTTGGTCGTGCAGGGCTTTGTGTGCGTGGGTGAGGAGGCGGAAGGTGATTCTCTTGTTGACGGGGAGCCAGTGAAGGTCTCTCAGATGTCCGGAGATGTGGCTGGATCGTGGGATGTCGAGGATGAGTCTGGCTGAGGCGTTTTGGATCCGCTGGAGTCTCTTCTGGAGCTTGGCGGTGGTACCGGCGTAGAGGGCGTTACCGTAGTCCAGTCGGCTGGTGACGAGGGCCTGGGTGACGGTCCTCCTGGTCTCTGTGGGGATCCACCAGAAGATCTTCCGTAGCATGCGTAGGATGTTGAAGCACGCCGAGGAGACGGCGTTGACTTGCCTGGTCATGGAGAGGGAGGAGTCCAGGATGAAGCCCAGGTTTCGTGCATGGTCTGTCGGTTTGGGTGCGGTGCCCAGGGCGGGAGGCCACCAGGAGTCGTCCCAGGCGGAGGGTGAGGAGCCCAGGATGAGGACCTCCGTCTTGTCCGAGTTCAGTTTCAGGCGGCTGGTCGTCATCCACTCAGCTACCTCTTTCATCCCTTCGTGCAGGTTGGCTCTGGCGGCGGTGGGGTCGTTGGTCAGGGAGAGGATCAGCTGGGTGTCGTCGGCGTAGGAGATTATGCTGAGGTGGTGTTTGCGTACGATGGCCGCGAGGGGGCTCATGTAGACGTTGAAGAGGGTGGGGCTCAGGGATGATCCTTGGGGGACGCCGCAGATGACTTCGGAGGCCTCTGACTTGTACGGTGGTAGGCGGACTCTCTGTGTTCTTCCGTCGAGGAAGGAGATGATCCATTCCAGCGCCTTGTCCTGGATTCCGATGTTGCTGAGGCGCCGTACTAGGGTGCGGTGGCAGACCGTGTCGAAAGCCGCGGAGAGGTCTAGGAGGATGAGGGCCGCTGTTTCTCCATTGTCCATCAGGGCTCGGATGTCATCGGTGGCGGCGATGAGGGCGGTCTCGGTGCTGTGTTTGGCTCGGAAGCCGGACTGTGAGGGGTCGAGGGATCCGTTCGTCTCGAGGAAGGCGGCCATCTGCTTGTTGACGGTCTTCTCGATGACTTTGGCTGGAAACGGGAGAAGCGAGATGGGGCGGTAATTCTTGAGGTCGGTGGGGTCCGCTGTTGGTTTCTTGAGTAGAGCGCTGAGTTCGGCGTGTTTCCAGCTCTCAGGGAAGATGGCGGTGTCGAAGGAGGTGTTGATGATGTCTTGCAGGTGGGGTGCGATGACAGCGTCGGCCCTGTTGAAGACGTGGTGAGGGCAGGGGTCGGTCGGTGATCCGGAGTGGATGGAGTTCATCGTGCGGATGGTGTCTTCGGTGCTGATCGGGGTCCAGGCGTGGAGGGTGGTGGTGGGGGGGGGTGGTTGGTCGGTCATGGTGTGCGTTGGTTGGTTGTTGAAACTGCTGTGTATGTCCGTGATCTTGTTGTGGAAGTATGAGGCGAGGGAGTTGCAGAGGTCTTGCGATGGGGTGATGTCCTTGTTTCCTGCGCTGGGGTTGGAAAGCTCTTTCACGATGTTGAAGAGTTCCTTGCAGTTGTGTGCGTTGTTGTCCAACCGGTCCTTGAATGCTGTTTTCTTGGCGGCGCGGATCAGCTGGTGGTGTTTCCGGGTGGCAAGTTTGTAGGAGGTCCTGTTGTCCGGTGTCGGTTCCCTTTTCCAGACTTTCTCGAGGGCTCGGCAGTTCTTTTTGGAGCTCTTGAGTTCGTCGGTGAACCATGGGGCCTTCTTGCTGCCGGGTCTGCTAGGCGGGGTCCTCAGCGGGGCGAGTTCGTCCGCGCAGTTGCTGATCCACTTCGTGAGGTTGTCGGCGGCCTGGCTGGGGTTCGCTGAGCTGGCAGGAGGGTGCTGGCTCAGGGAGGTGGCGAGCTGGTCTGCTGTGATCTTGTTCCAGCTTCTGCGGGCGGTCTGTTGCTGGTGATGGTGGGACGTCGTTCTCTTGAAGGTGAAGTGGACGCAGCTGTGGTCCGTCCATTGAAGCTCTGTGGCGTGGCTGAAGTCGATGTCTGTGCTGGATGAGAAGACGGCGTCGAGTGTGTGTCCGGCGAGGTGGGTGGGGGTGGACACCAGTTGCTTGAGTCCCAGGTTGGCGAGGTTGTCGAGCAGGGTGCTGGTGTTGTGGTCGTTGTTGTTCTCCAGATGGAAGTTGAGGTCTCCCAGGAGGATGTAGTCGGCGGAGGGGAGGGCATGCGGGCTGATAAAGTCGGCGATGTCCTCGCTGAATTGCGTGCGTGGTCCAGGGGGTCGGTAGATCAGGGTGCCTCTGAGGGTGGTGTTCGGGTTGGTGTGGATCTGGAAATGTAGGTGTTCGGCGCTGGTCAGGGTGTTGTCGGTGCTGGTCGTGAGACGGATGGTGCTCCTGTGGATGATGGCGATGCCTCCTCCCATCTGGTTGGCGTTTCGGTCCCTCCGGATGATCTTGTAGCCCTCTGGGATGGCGATGGCGATGTCGGGAGCTGAAGAGGCGTTCATCCAGGTCTCCGTGAGGAAGGCAACGTCTGGAGCTGTGGTGTCAAGGAGGTTCCAGAGTTCGATGGCATGTCTGTGGACGGAGCGGGTGTTGATCAGGATGCACTTGAGGTGGGTGCTGCTGGTGTTCGGCTTGGCGGGTGCTGGTGCGAGGCAGGTCCGGATGCAGGTGAACTTGCAGGCGTGGCAGCTGAAGGGTCCGTGGGTGCGTCTTGGGGTGGCTTGGTGGCATTCTGGGAGTCGGCCGGTGTTGAGAGCGAAGAGGGTGGCGGCAGAGTACGTCAGGCGGGTAGGTCGGGGTCTTCGAGGTCGAGGTCCAGGGGTCCTGGCGCTGGGCGCGGTTCGGTCGCGGACGGGCGCAGACGGGCTTACCTTTGGCGCGCCTTCGGCGCACAATCGGCGCGCCCGCTGCGCGTTACCGCTGCGCGTTCGCACGGTCGCCATTTAAGGCGAAGTGCGCGGGTGGGCGGGGCAGCTGGGAGGCGGGAGCGGGGAGGGTTACAGAAGTCAAAAAGGGGCGGGGACAAGCGGCGGTGGCGGGAAGGGAGGGCGGGGGGCGACGAGGTAGGCGGACAACAAGGAAGGAGAGCAAACACGGAGAATACAATAAAACAGGCACAAATAAACGTTACAACAGGGGAAAAAAGAAGGTTAAACTAAGCAAGCACAATATACCGTCAAAACAAGGCAAAAAACACTCGCAGCGGCGGCAGCCGGCAAACGAGGCAGCAGCGAGGCAGAGGGCAGGCAGGGGGCACACGCAGCAGCTGGTGGCCGTGCGGCACGGGGGTGTCCCACAAGTGGGTCACACTCACCTGTGTCGCACGGTCGCCATTTAAGGCCAAGTGCGCGGGTGGGCGGGGCAGCTGGGAGGCGGGAGCGGGGAGGGTTACAGAAGTCAAAAAGGGGCGGGGACAAGCGGCGGTGGCGGGAAGGGAGGGCGGGGGGCGACGAGGTAGGCGGACAACAAGGAAGGAGAGCAAACACGGAGAATACAATAAAACAGGCACAAATAAACGTTACAACAGGGGAAAAAAGAAGGTTAAACTAAGCAAGCACAATATACCGTCAAAACAAGGCAAAAAACACTCGCAGCGGCGGCAGCCGGCAAACGAGGCAGCAGCGAGGCAGAGGGCAGGCAGGGGGCACACGCAGCAGCTGGTGGCCGTGCGGCGCGGGGGTGTCCCACAAGTGGGTCACACTCACCTGTGTCGCACGGTCGCCATTTAAGGCCAAGTGCGCGGGTGGGCGGGGCAGCTGGGAGGCGGGAGCGGGGAGGGTTACAGAAGTCAAAAAGGGGCGGGGACAAGCGGCGGTGGCGGGAAGGGAGGGCGGGGGGCGACGAGGTAGGCGGACAACAAGGAAGGAGAGCAAACACGGAGAATACAATAAAACAGGCACAAATAAACGTTACAACAGGGGAAAAAAGAAGGTTAAACTAAGCAAGCACAATATACCGTCAAAACAAGGCAAAAAACACTCGCAGCGGCGGCAGCCGGCAAACGAGGCAGCAGCGAGGCAGAGGGCAGGCAGGGGGCACACGCAGCAGCTGGTGGCCGTGCGGCGCGGGGGTGTCCCACAAGTGGGTCATAGGTATAATAGGAAGTGGGTCATAGGTATAATAGGAAGTGACACTGCAATGGAAATGGTAGAGACCTATCTGTATATTGAACACGTCATCATCCGACCTCATCTCCTGCACTTTCCACCAGCCACTTATACTGATTAGATGGCATCTGTGACATAAAAACCCTTTGCCAACAAACCCGCACAACCACTACAGTGCCTTGATAAGTATAACTGTGGTGACAGAACCACAACTCCCTCTGCAATATGACATGGCAGAGCCACCATTAGTGACATAAGAAGTTCTGTTATGCCTTCTCTGGGCTAGTCAAATCTTTCAAGAATGGAGCAGTATGCAACCTTGGAAACTGATGATCTTGTCTTTTTCAGATGTAGTCTAGCTCATCCTTTAGGTCTGAGGGGTGTGCCAGTGTAGTAGTTCTGTGCTGGTGGATGCTGTCACAATAGACCTTCTGAGTCTATAGTCAGTGGTTGCATTTAGTCCTATTTCTATTTCCCTCTCCAGGTTTTAATTTTGAAAAGCTGGCCCCCTGAAGCGCTGTGGGCAGCCCTCCCGAAACCGCATAGACTTTCCCACCAGTCTGACCTACCACACTAATGACCCCCACTGCCTTCCCCAGTTCAGTCACCTCTACCACCCCCCTTCCTGCCAAGACCCACCTTGTGCCCAGAAGTCCCATTGTAAAATGTAGGAAGAACTGAGCTCTCCATGTCGCTCCTAGCAAGTAAAGCTTGAAACTGCATCCCACATAGGGCACCTCCACCTTTGTCCCTCCTATTTCCTCAACTGCTTCCTCCTATCAGCAAGTCCTAGCCCCAGACAAGCACCGACCATCAAACCCAACAGGTATTACCTCCAATCCCTCTGAATCCCCACCACCAAGTAACTAGTGGAGTGTTTACAGTCTGCTTTCATTGAGCCAGTGAAACACCTCAGGTGACTGCTCAAGGCCCTTGATATGAACAATGTAGTCTCTACCTTTGGTTTATCTACTTACACTGAGCATAAATAGTGCATCTTTAGACACTGTTCATTTTCCTGTAATAGGCAAAATAACTTTTTGAGACGGCTTTTAGCCGTCCCTCAGGGTACCCCACCTTCACTATACATGAAGAGTTCGGTATGACTTATCTAACAGACCTGTTAGGCTACTGCCCGGTGTCTTTATGGGTAAAAATTTGGACTAGTAGGGGCACATCTTTAAATAAAACGATCATAAGGGACTGTATGGCCCTTGATTATGCCTCCCATATCCCATGGTTCAAATACATTAAGGCGTGCCTCGTGAGCCTAGGGAGAGGAGACCTTTTTGCTATCCCTGAATCGTGAAACAAGAGGGAGCTGGTTGATATCAAGGTGGCTTTTCTTAAACAGCAGTCAATGGCCAGGGAAGAGAAGGAGCTGGTAAAGCTTAGTGTACGTCGCTATATCATGTTAAGAACCACGGTGGCGGTGGAACCGTACCTATCAGGGTTTGTGAACTCATATGACCGGTTTTTACAGACTAGGTTCTGGTTTGTCCTTTTTTATCGTCTCCCAGGGGGAAGCGTAAAGAACAGAGCATGTTGCCCTGTGGCTGCGACGGAAAGTCACCACATGACATGCTCCATTTTTTGATGCTCTGCAGTTTTTATGATCTACCCAGAAAATCTTTTATTATCCAATTTTGAAAAAAGCTTATTTTAGGCAAGTGCGTCCCGCTTATATTTTTCAATAAATGCTTACGGACAGTTCTGTTTTTTATGTGCTTCGTTTTTTTAAATCTGCAGTCAGGCTAAGCGACAGCTGTGATTAATCGGTGTGCTTTTAACATTTTATTTATGGCACGATGCACTTTGTTATGCCTTGCACACTCCCTATGTTTGTTAATTGTTGCTACTGGATGTGTTTTGTTAACCGAAATGATTTCCCCATGCCTGGCCATGCTTGTGCGACCTCGGTGTTACTTGTATCTGGTTCATTACATTTAGCCCTGGTCACTTCCTTACTTGATATGGCTTATTGAAGAAATGTTTTTATCTTTACTGCATGTGTGCTTTTATGGGTTTGATTTATGAAACCGAATAAAGAAAGATTGATGATCTGTAATAAGCACGTGGAGCAGTAAACTATTAGAGTCTGCCTGCACTAAGCGTGTAATGCGAATCGTGCAGTGTTTAGACTTTGTGTGGCTACTCTAGCACACAATAAAAACAGCCAAGTGTTAGTCTTCCTACACTAACCATGTGATTCGAAGAGTGCAATGTTTGCACCTCATGATTGAAATAGTGCATTGTTTACAGTCTGCCAGCGCCTCATATTTGATAAAAAACACTATTGTGTGCACCCACCATTTGTCTGCTCGCACCAACCACACAAAACAAATAGTGTAGTTTATAGTCGCCCCACACTAACCACATGATAAAATCCGCCTCTAAAAACTTAACCCGAAAGCGAGTCCTCTTGTCTCGGTCGATGCTTGTTCACCAGCGCCTCCTCTCTTATGACCTTGCGTCTTGGTTGATTACTACGCGTTGACGCTCCTCTACATAAGCGCTTCCTTCCTTTCCTTCGGGCAGAAGGACTGAACGTGTTGCGCTTCAGAAAGTCTGCCCTTGAAGGGAGAAACTTTACTTGGAGAGGGAGGTTGAGGATATTGTGCAAGTGCTTGTCCAGATCAGCAAGCAGCGTGTTGCAACCCTTGGTCCAAGGTCTTCTGAGGAACGCGCTCTGTTTTAGCAATCAGTCTTGTGAACGTTATTCATTGCACAAGGCCATGCTGGCAGAAGCCATTTGTCTCATCCCTAGACCCCTTAACTGCTCACTCAGCCACTCCAGTTACACTACTGCACTTTTTGTGATACAACTTAAAAAAAAAAATAATAATAAATAAATGTGAACTGGACATACACCGAAACCGAAGAGGATAAATACTTTTGTCCCCTGGGACCCCTCCCGTCCCACCATCTCTACCAAAATTGACAAAAGTAAATGCAAAAAATATCAATGGTTACGCTACATATTCAGTACATTGTAGCATCAATAACGTTCTTCCTGAATACCACTAAGCTGGAACAACAGACGTGTGTCATCTTAGCTTGTTGCGTCTTGTGATTGAACTGTCTGCCTCTGGAAGGTCCCATGTGGATGATGGGGTTGGATTGGCTTGCCGTGGCGGCCAAACCACTTCCAAGCATTGCCCATGTACATTTACGCGAGTGAAGCTGATGAAGGGTGGTTTGCCCAAGACGTCACTGTGTGTCCGTAGGTGGAGTCATACATACTGTCTTTAAATGTAGTGCCTTGAAACTAGTCTGACATTCCACAGTAAGCTGTTGCTGCAGTTTCTATTAGTAAGTAACGAATAAACCAGCACAAAGAGACAGATTATTCTGTGGTTGGAGTTGCACTTACTCAGTTGCTCACTCACCGGTACATGTTCAGCCTCTGGAGCAGGAGCGGGGCGCATTGCGGGGACACAGTAGAGATGCCTGAATTGATGCTGTGTTTAATGCATTAAACCTGTGCACACTGAAGGTGCCTGAGTTGTCAATGCTTTTAATTATCTTGATCACACTGCCACTTTCCTCTCACTGGGGCTTGGCCCTATATGCTGCCAGTGCTTAAAATGTCCCTTTCTTCCCCCTTCAGCTACAGTGTTGGAACCAGCAGAGAAGTGCTGCACAGAGAACATCCAGCCCTTCTTGGCTTCCATCTTGGAAGAGATCATGGGACCGGTGAGCTCCGGCTTCAGTGAGGTTCGCCAGCTCTTTGAACGAGAGGTTGACGCCATCAGCCAGAGTTTCCAGACGGACAACGATCCCGTGAAACTCAAAGAGGTAAAGCAGGATGATCGATCATGTTTCTTTGAATGTATGCCTTTGTTCGCGTCAACCGAGTGGTGCAGTCTAGGCTTGTTTTCTATTTGAAATGGCTCCAGATTAATTCATCCATAAACTTTGTAAAGATGTTTCCTCTGCTATGTGAACTTGATCCTAGCCACTTTGTACTTTGAGAAGCTGTACAGTTTTGAGGAGAGAGCCCTCACTTAAAGGGGATAGACGATTAGTTGTCAACAAGAAGGAGAGGCAGGTTGAAAACAGGAAATTGATGTGTGGTTGTGAGGGTTATTGCTGTTGTGTCGTTTTTGTCCTAGATTGATGTGATTTGTTTTGATTCCTTTTGCTGGATTCTGGGCTTTGGTTAGCTGCGGTGAAGGTGATCAACGTTTTTTGTGGATTTTCCCCTTTCGAGCCCAAACTTACTCAGAGCGTCCATACATGAACGGTCTTGACAACATGGATGTGCCGATGTCACTGTTTTCTGGAAAGCACCTTGGTGCTGTCATTGGAGGAATTGTTGACACTGGTCACCTCTAGCCCTTACTGAAACACAAGTTTAGCCTGATAGCTGAATGTTAACAAGTTATAAGGAAACCTGGCTCCATAACATGCCACCAGAATAAATTTGGCAGTACGTGCACCAAATCCCTGTGCCAGGCAATATAATAGCAAACAAGATATGCATAGTGAAGGAGTGCCATGGTAGGAATTTCAGTAGGGAGTCATGAGAACAACAGAAAGTTAGGAAAAATAAGGAAAGAGACAGATCCTTTTTCTTTTTCTGATGGAAAGATTAATGGGCAGGAGGATGAGCAGTGCCCAGAGAGGGGAGAAGTCTACATTATGGAAGTGAGAAGGTCACTGGAGCAAAAACGAGAGGCTGCAGACGGCGGCAAGGGGACAAAAATGCAGTGAGGCTGTGAATAGATTTGAAAGTGATGCAAAGGAAAACTGAAGCGAATTCTACAAGAGACGAGAAGGTCGTCTTTTTGGTTGAGAAGGTAAGAAAAATGGGTCCAGCTAGGATAATTTAGGATACGCGATGCACGGAGCCTAGGATAATTTGAGGCCTGGAAAGAGGATAACCACGGAGTTGAAGAACACAGGAGATGTAGTACCTGAGGCATGAGAGAGTGAAAGCTTGAGGAAGCAGAGGCGTAAAGTCAATGGGAAGAAGAGAGCGGTCGCTGCATAGTTTCCAAACTGGAATGTACAGGAAGGTGGGAAGCCAGATTTGAGGTCCAAGAAGGTGCAACGCGCACCAACAATGCTACTCAAATTGTGGGGAAAGAGAAAGAAGCAGCAGGAGAAACATTTGCAGGAGAGATCTAAAAGTGTGATTGGAGAAGGAGAATTTCAGTTTGGAAGGGTTTGATGGCCTGCTGCATTGCATCTAGGATTGGGGGTGAGAGGCAGATGCAGAGGGAGTCACATTATGTGATGACAGAGAGCCTAGATTTGAAAGTTGCAAGCAAAGTGATAGTAGTGGAAGCTATAAGAAGAGGTACATGCTCTCCGAAGGGTGTATATAGAGAGGAGGGGACCAAGCACGATCTCTCGGAAATTCCAACAGATAATAATTCCAGATAAATAAGGCGCGACTTATTACCCCTAAGGGTATCCAGGTGCTGGGGGCCGCCGGGGAGTTTAAGTGAGCTATTGCCCAGAGTTGCATGATGCTGAGCTGAGGCCGGGGATCAAACTGAGAGCCCCGTACTCCAAAGTCAGCCGCTCTGGCTGCTGAGCCACACCTCTCCCATATAAGCGATGTGTTGGTAAAGCAAGATAAGGGCTATCTATGTTCCTGTCTCTGCCATTAGTGGGGAGTGTGGGTGCCACAATTTGTGAAACACAGACCTCCCTTTTACCATTTAACATATTCTTTTTCCTACTTTTTGAATATCCCGCTCATGATGGCAGCACTCAGCAAAAAGTTGAGTGAAAACTTTTCTGCTGTGCTTATTGATCAAAAAAGCAGCTAAGCACAGTTCTTTTTGGGGGTTTTCCCGCATTCTGTTATGTTTTTCTATATTCTACCAGAATCCTCCCTAAATCTCTCCTGCCCCCTTATCCTTTTCTAAATACTCGGCCTCGTTCCAAATCCTTACAACTTCTCAAATGGTAAATCTCTATAGTACTATTTTTCACCTTATGGGCAAAAAAACAAGTTATTTAAGTTGATATGTTTTCTTCTGCATTTATCCCTTTCCCAAAGAATTGGTAAATAATTAAATTGATTCTGCAGTACCTTGAATGCCAATTTCTGTTTATTACATCGCTCCCATTTTATTTTATCCGCACTTCCTTTCTTTGCACTTTGGTGTTAATTAAAGTGGCAGCATTACTTTCTTGGCTGTTACATCGGGAAGTCCTGCAAACCTTGCTAGTAAATTCCAGATCAGCGTGGAATCCAGTTTAACATATAGCAAATCACAAATGCAACTGGGAATTCCTGGACACTCACGTGCCAAATAATCTAACCAGGATGTCCTTAGTACTAACACTAGTCTTTGGAACTCCCATGAAGTCCCCTTTCTATGTCCAGTGATTCCCACCTTCTCTGTTTTTCTCGGTTGATATCTGTTTTCACTAGATTTTCTTTCTGTTAAAAACTGTTGTGGTCTGGTCCTGCCAAGGGTGAGCATGAGGGAGCAGGGCTACTGCTGTGCTCTTCTCAAAGATTCACCGACAGGGCTGCTCTCCACTCTGGATTCCTGCCCAAGAACGACCTCATTTCTCACTCATTGAGAGTGAGACTCACACATTTGGAACTGTCACTCACAACAGGTTCAGTATAACATTTTATGGGATAGGCTAAATTCTGAACTCTAAACATAAATCTATTTGGAACCTTCCTGCATGTGTGGCAACTCCTGGAAGCTGTAGATGCCCAAGGAAGTGGTCCCACCACAGGAGGAGCCTTCCTATAGAACCCTTGTTCTGAAGGGAAGAGTTACTTTTTTAAGTCATAGGTAGACATCTTGTGATGTCATAAGACATGCTAATTACTTCTCATGCTGAGGAATTATCCACACCGGATAGCTCTGACCTGAAGCGTGGAAATGTGCATTTTGCTCGCACGTCACTGATGCTTGCATCATGCTTCTAAGTGTTGGAGTGAGAATACAGCCTTTGTGATGGTGCTGCCATCGAATGCTTTACAGAGCTATCTGGCTGGTGGGATGTCTTATTTTGATTCTAGCTTTTTACTTTTAAAACGTTATCCACTTTGAGATATTTCCAATGCGAAGGCAACTCCCTTGCATCAACAATACCAACTTCTGCACGTGATTTTAAAGTGTATATTCTTTATGAACTGATTATGAACTAATACCAACATTTAGAAATGCTGCTTTTTTTCATCCGTCTACCCCTCTGTTGCATTACTTTTGGATTGTCGTTTTACTCCGTTTATCTTTCAATTCAAACTGTAAAGATTGGGTATTATTTTGCTGTTTTTGTCTTGTAAAGCGACCCACCAATCCCTCGAGGCGAGGGAGCTTGCTGTTTTTACTTCATATTCAATGTGAATAGATTAAAACAATTGTAAATATTTGATACTGACGTTGATATGCATTTTGTAATTCAGAGTATCTGCCCTTTTCTCTAAGTCACACTCCCATCTAGTGGTTATAGCGATTATGACAGCCTTGTCTGTCACATAGAGCTCCACGGGGACACGATAATTATGTTTTTTCTCTGTCTGGGCCTTCAGACTTTCGCCCTTTTACTGGGAAAATTTCGTCACCGACAGATTATATTTCCTTTTTTTTTTTTTTTTTGTAATTTCAGTAGATTTTTTTTTTTTTTACAGCATATGACATTTAACATACAACATATCACATACATATAACATGTACTCTGCATTGCAAACCATTTAGCCCGCCCAGTCAGGGATGGTATAGGCTATAATGACTTTCAGAAGAAATTCCGACTTGACGGCCTTGTTTACTTATTAATGGTCCAATGGAGATGCGTATTGTCCTTCCATTTTGTTATAATAACAAAAGAGTGTGTCCATCAAATGTGAACAAGTGCAGGGAAGATAAGAAGAGTGAATCACTATGTTTTTAAAAGAACCCTCACTCACCAACCTAGTTGGTGACATGCTTCATCATTGGGTTCCCACCGGAGAGACCGAGTGTCTCCCCGGTGTGCTACGACGCCTGAATTACAGCGGAGCAGGTTTTTTGTGTGTGGGTGCAGTGCAAAGAGTGATAGTGTAAGTTTAAAATATGTCGCAGTTTCAACCAATAATGAATTTAATAATGGTAAACTGGACACAGTTAAAATGGTGTGGCGGACGGTATGAACTGGTGATAATTAGACCAGCTACGTCCTAAATCAAGTGCATAGTGAAAGGAGTGGTCAACATGTTTCTGCTTCTTGCGTCAGTGCACGAAGCATTCGTCAGGACCTAAAGTGAGACCACCACGGCGGTGTACGCACGCTAAGGCGTACCCTAACCTGTGGGATCAGAAACCGCTTTGAAACTTACGGTTGCGTTTACCCTTCAGCAATTTCTGAGAGGTTCAGTTCTGTTGAAATGAAAAAAGGACAATACAGAACAAACAAACAGAGATTCACATCATACATATATATTTGCACAAGAACAGGCATGAGCTAAATCACACACGTGTCGTGAGGAAATTTCATGCACACACACGGTGGGGATTTCCATGTCCTTGGAACTGCGGGTAGCAAAATTCATTAGTATTAGCCCGTGTTCAAAATCTAAAGGCATGTGGTGCTCTTTAGCGCTATCGCTAATTGTGCCGATAAAGTGATACACCCTGTTTTTTGTGGGGTGATACGGCAAAGCGACAAAAGTATATGGCCTTCACATTGGTGGTCAGCACTGTATTATGGCCGATCTGTAGGAGGCGGTAGGAGAAATAAAATAAAATAAAATGCTTGGGTTGTGATGGAGAATCGAGGGTAAATGTATCAAGTGGAATTGTGAACATCGCGAGAGACAATCTCACTGCTTACGTGATGTTCAATTTTGTTTCACAACATGAGTCCGGGTGGGAGGCGGGACTTGTAGTCACACTCTGGACGTGGAGTGAAAAGAATAAGAAAGATTAAAAACTTACACGATTGGAGGGTGGGTATAGGCTTCCGTCCTGTAGCACCATTACTTACTACTCCAAAGCCACCAGCCCTCTGCAACACCTATTCGGCCCTCCTGCGGACTCGGATGTTGATGTCCCGAGCCGCCGAGAGGAAGAAATAGTCAGCGTTTTTCCAATTGGGACGGCGTCACGTCATCACGTGGATCACGTGGGACGTAGACGCGGAGAAAAGAAGGAAGAGACTAGACTGCTGCTTGTCAGGGGCAAAATGAAGACTTTGTACACTTCCGGGAAGCCTCGGTAGAATTATAGCGGTACAGTGACCAGAGGCTGGAATGAAAAAAGGGGGTATTTTCGTTAGCCCAAAACAAGGAGGCATACAGCCTGACAATAACGTTACCATAATAACTCTATCTGCCATAGGAGAATTTTTTATTTATGGTGAATAACGTTTTGCGTGTTGCAGTAATTTAGAACAGTCGTGCCAGTGAAACAGTGCCATGATCATAGCCTAGTCTGTCTTTAGTGGAGGCGGGGCTTGGTGTAGAAAATAAACCCATAGTTCAATACCTAATGTCGTAAGCCAATAGAAATGAAACGTAAGTTGGTGTTGACGCACATTTCAATAGAGGCAATGATGAGATAGTGTGGAGTATTGCCTCCTGGGTGGTCAAAGGAGCCTCAATATGTTCATTTTGAGATGCGTCTACAGCGTTATAGAGATGGAGCAAAGCCATAAGGTGACTTGTTAAGTGTAACAGTGGTATATAATCCATATGGCTTATTACCTTTTTAGTACTGTGCCCCAGGGGATGTTATCGTTAAAACCTGTGAGGTGACTGGACAGGCGATAGATCCAACGTTGTTCCTTCTCGAACAAGATGTTGGTCGTTCTGATTCCTGGATTGATTTGCTCAATTATGGTCCAGGTTAAGTCGTCAGGGGTGTGTTTGAGGGCTGAGTAGTGCTCTGTCATTTTGGTGACACTCTTTCTACAGCGTATTGTACTCCTATGTTCGACAATGCGTTGTTTAATTTTGCGTGTAGTCATTCCAACGTATCTAATACCACACGGACATGTGAGTAGGTAGATAACGTTGGATGAATTGCAATTCGTGTGGGTACGTTGGCTCCACACCTTATCTTGTTCCAGATTCAGAGTTTTGCTTGCTTTTGTGAGGTGGCACACACTGCATTGCCCACAGGGGAAATGTCCTGTTACTTTGGGAAGACCCCAGGATTGTAGGACAGACGGAATGTTGTCAGGTGGTGATATACGTGGTCGCGTATGTACTAGAGCATCTTTTATACTTCTAGCCTTCTTGAAAGAAAATAGTGGTTTATCCCATTGCAAGTTGTTACTCAGTAGGATGCCCCAATTTTTGCGGATGGATTTGGTGACAGCATTGGAAGCCGTGCTGTAGGTCGTTACACATGTCAAAGGAACATCTTCCGTTGTTTTTACTGAATCCTCAAGTAAAGCTTCTCTGTGTTGATTCTTTGCCCTCTTGCAGCTGCGTTTTAGAATTTTATCCGGGTAACCCCTTCTTTTCAGTTTGGTTGAAAGGTTATCAGATTGAATGCGGAAATCTTCCATGCGACTGCAGTTGCGTCTGATACGCAAGAATTGACCAAAAGGGAGGTTTTCCCTAAGTGGTCGTGGATGGAAACTTGAGAAGGCTAAAAGATTGTTCTTTGAGGTCGGTTTATAATATGTTTTTGTGACCAGCTTGTCTTCACACTTGGTGATAGTGAGGTCCAGAAAGATTATTTCATTCTGGTCATATGTGTTGGTGAACTTCAGACTCGGATCGCAGGTGTTGATCCATTCAAAGAACTTGACGAGTTCGGTTTCAGGTCCTTTCCAGATCACCAGAATGTCGTCTATATATCTTTTCCAAAAAGATATATAGAGAGAGAAAGGGTTGTTGGGAGTCAATATGTACTTCTGTTCGAAATCGTACACGTAAAGGCCTGCCACACTAGGGGCAAAGGTACTCCCCATGGAAGTACCGGTAGCTTGGAGGAAAAGGGTCCCCTTGTATTCAAAGAAGTTCTTTTCTAAGGCTAGAGTTGCACAGTCAACAATGAACTGTTTCGAGGTCTGAAAATCCCAGGGACTCGTCTCCAAAGTTTCGCTAATGACCCTGATGGTATCTTCCTGCGGAATGCTGGTGTATAGACTTTCTATGTCTAAAGAGACCAGGAAGGTTTGTTCGTCTGTCAGGATTACATCCTGTAGAAGTACCAGTAGGCTCTTGGTATCTTTCAAATAGGTGGATGTGCTCTGGATTAAGGGTTTTAGGAAAAAATCACAGTATATTGAAAGAGGCTCCAGAAGGGAGCCAATTCCAGAGACAATGGGACGGCCAGGTGGAGGAGACTTGTTTTTATGAGTTTTGGGTAGCGTATAAAAGTAGGGAATAATCCCTTCACTTTTAGTTAAGAAGTCAGCCTCATGTCTGCTTATATGGCCGTTGGACTCTGCCTCCTCTACCAGGTTAATGATCATTGTCTTCAGCTCTGGAGAAGGGTCAGTGGTTAAGGGGGTGTAACTAATCCTGTCCGCAAGGAGGCGTCTGCATTCAGTGTCATAAGCTGATGAATCCTGGATAACAAGACCCCCACCCTTGTCTGCTGGTTTGATGACAATGGAAGGGTTGGACTGGAGAGTTTTTAGTGCTTGGAACTCATCGGCACTCATGTTCTTAAAAGTGTCAGTATCCTCGTAAGCTTCAATGTCATTGAATACTGCCTGCTCAAAAGCAATGAGTTCTGCTGGGACAGTATGAGGTGGTGGAGTGAAGGTAGATTTTAGTCGTAATCCTGTATCACTCTCAGGCAAAGGAGGGCTACTGGCTTGATGTTTTTCAAAGTAGTGTTTAAGTTTCAGCTTTCTAAAGAAATCCGACAGTTCACAGTGTAAACGGAAACGGTCAAGGCGAGCGGTTGGAACAAAACCTAACCCCTTCTCTAGGACTCGTTTTTCAGTGTCTGTGAGTACGATGGAAGATAGGTTAGTCACTAAGGTCTCTGATTGCTCGGTCCTGCTTGTTGCGCCCCTGACTTGCTCCTCGTGTTGATCCCTGTTCCCTCGTCTGGTCCCCAATGTACCTGATTTCTTCTCCTTCCCCTGCCTCTGCGGCCTCTCTCTAAAAAAAGGGGGGCGGTACATGTTGGGTGGATAGGAAGGAATCGGCATGACTCCAACCCATCATGGGGAATTGTGGAGGTTGATGGTATTGGTTAGGGAGGTTGGTGCCTTGATTAGGAAAAACAGGCCACTGTTGTTGGTAATTCTGGTACCTGCCCTTACCCCGACCCCTTTGTCTGCTCTTGAAACTACCACTGCTTGAACCACTGGTGGTGGATGTGTCGTCATCAGATGTATTGTCTGAGTAGTTGGAACCGCGTTGCGGTGGTGTATAGTTAGGGTCGGCATAGGGGTATACTTTGGTGAATGCAAAGCGCTTAAGATCTTTTTGGAACTTTTGTGCCTTGGATTGTGTTAGGTTGTCTTTATATTCGTTTATTTCTTTATTTAGTTCCTCAAGCTTCTTCTTATACCCTGTCAGTGTTGTTCTAAAATGGGTTTCAGTGAGTTGGATCTCGACCATTAGTGCTTCAGACAGCCTCAGGGCCGTCTTAATGATCAGGACCAACCAGTCACGGGTACAGTGCCAGGCTATCTGTGCCCACTCTTTCCTGAAAATAGAGTCTTCTAGGAAAATACGCGGGGCATTGGTCACCAATAAACCTCTGGGAGCTATGTTGTTACGTAAATATTCAGTGAGAATAGTGCCGTGTAGGATGGTGCGGATGCGGTCACGTTTTTGCTCAGATAGTTTATCCCATTCAGTTGTTTGCGAGATAGTCTGGGCAATGGATGGGTCTGAAAAGAGGGAGGGGTCAGCCAGGAGGGCATCGACCTCCTCATCAGTATAGGTTAAACCAGGATTCTCCATATTGAAACCAAGCAAAAGGACAAAGTAATTTCAATTTTGACCACCAATTTATGGGTCAGTGCAATTTTTGTCCAAGAGAGTAATATCTCAAAGAAAAACTCTCGCAGCTGTGCGCTGCCGAAATATAAATTAACAACAAGAGAGGGAGGGAATTTTTTGGAGCCACTCTCAGTCCCCCAGGGCTAGTATAAATCAACAACAAAAGAGTGTGTCCATCAAATGTGAACAAGTGCAGGGAAGATAAGAAGAGTGAATCACTATGTTTTTAAAAGAACCCTCACTCACCAACCTAGTTGGTGACATGCTTCATCATTGGGTTCCCACCGGAGAGACCGAGTGTCTCCCCGGTGTGCTACGACGCCTGAATTACAGCGGAGCAGGTTTTTTGTGTGTGGGTGCAGTGCAAAGAGTGATAGTGTAAGTTTAAAATATGTCGCAGTTTCAACCAATAATGAATTTAATAATGGTAAACTGGACACAGTTAAAATGGTGTGGCGGACGGTATGAACTGGTGATAATTAGACCAGCTACGTCCTAAATCAAGTGCATAGTGAAAGGAGTGGTCAACATGTTTCTGCTTCTTGCGTCAGTGCACGAAGCATTCGTCAGGACCTAAAGTGAGACCACCACGGCGGTGTACGCACGCTAAGGCGTACCCTAACCTGTGGGATCAGAAACCGCTTTGAAACTTACGGTTGCGTTTACCCTTCAGCAATTTCTGAGAGGTTCAGTTCTGTTGAAATGAAAAAAGGACAATACAGAACAAACAGAGATTCACATCATACATATATATTTGCACAAGAACAGGCATGAGCTAAATCACACACGTGTCGTGAGGAAATTTCATGCACACACACGGTGGGGATTTCCATGTCCTTGGAACTGCGGGTAGCAAAATTCATTAGTATTAGCCCGTGTTCAAAATCTAAAGGCATGTGGTGCTCTTTAGCGCTATCGCTAATTGTGCCGATAAAGTGATACACCCTGTTTTTTGTGGGGTGATACGGCAAAGCGACAAAAGTATATGGCCTACACATTGGTGGTCAGCACTGTATTATGGCCGATCTGTAGGAGGCGGTAGGAGAAATAAAATAAAATAAAATGCTTGGGTTGTGATGGAGAATCGAGGGTAAATGTATCAAGTGGAATTGTGAACATCGCGAGAGACAATCTCACTGCTTACGTGATGTTCAATTTTGTTTCACAACATGAGTCCGGGTGGGAGGCGGGACTTGTAGTCACACTCTGGACGTGGAGTGAAAAGAATAAGAAAGATTAAAAACTGCGACATATTTTAAACTTACACTATCACTCTTTGCACTGCACCCACACACAAAAAACCTGCTCCGCTGTAATTCAGGCGTCGTAGCACACCGGGGAGACACTCGGTCTCTCCGGTGGGAACCCAATGATGAAGCATGTCACCAACTAGGTTGGTGAGTGAGGGTTCTTTTAAAAACATAGTGATTCACTCTTCTTATCTTCCCTGCACTTGTTCACATTTGATGGACACACTCTTTTGTTGTTGATTTATACTAGCCCTGGGGGACTGAGAGTGGCTCCAAAAAATTCCCTCCCTCTCTTGTTGTTAATTTATATTTCGGCAGCGCACAGCTGCGAGAGTTTTTCTTTGAGATATTACTCTCTTGGACAAAAATTGCACTGACCCATAAATTGGTGGTCAAAATTGAAATTACTTTGTCCTTTTGCTTGGTTTCAATATGGAGAATCCTGGTTTAACCTATACTGATGAGGAGGTCGATGCCCTCCTGGCTGACCCCTCCCTCTTTTCAGACCCATCCATTGCCCAGACTATCTCGCAAACAACTGAATGGGATAAACTATCTGAGCAAAAACGTGACCGCATCCGCACCATCCTACACGGCACTATTCTCACTGAATATTTACGTAACAACATAGCTCCCAGAGGTTTATTGGTGACCAATGCCCCGCGTATTTTCCTAGAAGACTCTATTTTCAGGAAAGAGTGGGCACAGATAGCCTGGCACTGTACCCGTGACTGGTTGGTCCTGATCATTAAGACGGCCCTGAGGCTGTCTGAAGCACTAATGGTCGAGATCCAACTCACTGAAACCCATTTTAGAACAACACTGACAGGGTATAAGAAGAAGCTTGAGGAACTAAATAAAGAAATAAACGAATATAAAGACAACCTAACACAATCCAAGGCACAAAAGTTCCAAAAAGATCTTAAGCGCTTTGCATTCACCAAAGTATACCCCTATGCCGACCCTAACTATACACCACCGCAACGCGGTTCCAACTACTCAGACAATACATCTGATGACGACACATCCACCACCAGTGGTTCAAGCAGTGGTAGTTTCAAGAGCAGACAAAGGGGTCGGGGTAAGGGCAGGTACCAGAATTACCAACAACAGTGGCCTGTTTTTCCTAATCAAGGCACCAACCTCCCTAACCAATACCATCAACCTCCACAATTCCCCATGATGGGTTGGAATCCAGCCTTCATGCCGATTCCTTCCTATCCACCCAACATGTACCGCCCCCCTTTTTTAGAGAGAGGCCGCAGAGGCAGGGGAAGGAGAAGAAATCAGGTACATTGGGGACCAGACGAGGGAACAGGGATCAACACGAGGAGCAAGTCAGGGGCGCAACAAGCAGGACCGAGCAATCAGAGACCTTAGTGACTAACCTATCTTCCATCGTACTCACAGACACTGAAAAACGAGTCCTAGAGAAGGGGTTAGGTTTTGTTCCAACCGCTCGCCTTGACCGTTTCCGTTTACACTGTGAACTGTCGGATTTCTTTAGAAAGCTGAAACTTAAACACTACTTTGAAAAACATCAAGCCAGTAGCCCTCCTTTGCCTGAGAGTGATACAGGATTACGACTAAAATCTACCTTCACTCCACCACCTCATACTGTCCCAGCAGAATTCATTGCTTTTGAGCAGGCAGTATTCAATGACATTGAAGCTTACGAGGATACTGACACTTTTAAGAACATGAGTGCCGATGAGTTCCAAGCACTAAAAACTCTCCAGTCCAACCCTTCCATTGTCATCAAACCAGCAGACAAGGGTGGGGGTCTTGTTATCCAGGATTCATCAGCTTATGACACTGAATGCAGACGCCTCCTTGCGGACAGGATTAGTTACACCCCCTTAACCACTGACCCTTCTCCAGAGCTGAAGACAATGATCATTAACCTGGTAGAGGAGGCAGAGTCCAACGGCCATATAAGCAGACATGAGGCTGACTTCTTAACTAAAAGTGAAGGGATTATTCCCTACTTTTATACGCTACCCAAAACTCATAAAAACAAGTCTCCTCCACCTGGCCGTCCCATTGTCTCTGGAATTGGCTCCCTTCTGGAGCCTCTTTCAATATACTGTGATTTTTTCCTAAAACCCTTAATCCAGAGCACATCCACCTATTTGAAAGATACCAAGAGCCTACTGGTACTTCTACAGGATGTAATCCTGACAGACGAACAAACCTTCCTGGTCTCTTTAGACATAGAAAGTCTATACACCAGCATTCCGCAGGAAGATACCATCAGGGTCATTAGCGAAACTTTGGAGACGAGTCCCTGGGATTTTCAGACCTCGAAACAGTTCATTGTTGACTGTGCAACTCTAGCCTTAGAAAAGAACTTCTTTGAATACAAGGGGACCCTTTTCCTCCAAGCTACCGGTACTTCCATGGGGAGTACCTTTGCCCCTAGTGTGGCAGGCCTTTACGTGTACGATTTCGAACAGAAGTACATATTGACTCCCAACAACCCTTTCTCTCTCTATATATCTTTTTGGAAAAGATATATAGACGACATTCTGGTGATCTGGAAAGGACCTGAAACCGAACTCGTCAAGTTCTTTGAATGGATCAACACCTGCGATCCGAGTCTGAAGTTCACCAACACATATGACCAGAATGAAATAATCTTTCTGGACCTCACTATCACCAAGTGTGAAGACAAGCTGGTCACAAAAACATATTATAAACCGACCTCAAAGAACAATCTTTTAGCCTTCTCAAGTTTCCATCCACGACCACTTAGGGAAAACCTCCCTTTTGGTCAATTCTTGCGTATCAGACGCAACTGCAGTCGCATGGAAGATTTCCGCATTCAATCTGATAACCTTTCAACCAAACTGAAAAGAAGGGGTTACCCGGATAAAATTCTAAAACGCAGCTGCAAGAGGGCAAAGAATCAACACAGAGAGGCTTTACTTGAGGATTCAGTAAAAACAACGGAAGATGTTCCTTTGACATGTGTAACGACCTACAGCACGGCTTCCAATGCTGTCACCAAATCCATCCGCAAAAATTGGGGCATCCTACTGAGTAACAACTTGCAATGGGATAAACCACTATTTTCTTTCAAGAAGGCTAGAAGTATAAAAGATGCTCTAGTACATACGCGACCACGTATATCACCACCTGACAACATTCCGTCTGTCCTACAATCCTGGGGTCTTCCCAAAGTAACAGGACATTTCCCCTGTGGGCAATGCAGTGTGTGCCACCTCACAAAAGCAAGCAAAACTCTGAATCTGGAACAAGATAAGGTGTGGAGCCAACGTACCCACACGAATTGCAATTCATCCAACGTTATCTACCTACTCACATGTCCGTGTGGTATTAGATACGTTGGAATGACTACACGCAAAATTAAACAACGCATTGTCGAACATAGGAGTACAATACGCTGTAGAAAGAGTGTCACCAAAATGACAGAGCACTACTCAGCCCTCAAACACACCCCTGACGACTTAACCTGGACCATAATTGAGCAAATCAATCCAGGAATCAGAACGACCAACATCTTGTTCGAGAAGGAACAACGTTGGATCTATCGCCTGTCCAGTCACCTCACAGGTTTTAACGATAACATCCCCTGGGGCACAGTACTAAAAAGGTAATAAGCCATATGGATTATATACCACTGTTACACTTAACAAGTCACCTTATGGCTTTGCTCCATCTCTATAACGCTGTAGACGCATCTCAAAATGAACATATTGAGGCTCCTTTGACCACCCAGGAGGCAATACTCCACACTATCTCATCATTGCCTCTATTGAAATGTGCGTCAACACCAACTTACGTTTCATTTCTATTGGCTTACGACATTAGGTATTGAACTATGGGTTTATTTTCTACACCAAGCCCCGCCTCCACTAAAGACAGACTAGGCTATGATCATGGCACTGATTCACTGGCACGACTGTTCTAAATTACTGCAACACGCAAAACGTTATTCACCATAAATAAAAAATTCTCCTATGGCAGATAGAGTTATTATGGTAACGTTATTGTCAGGCTGTATGCCTCCTTGTTTTGGGCTAACGAAAATACCCCCTTTTTTCATTCCAGCCTCTGGTCACTGTACCGCTATAATTCTACCGAGGCTTCCCGGAAGTGTACAAAGTCTTCATTTTGCCCCTGACAAGCAGCAGTCTAGTCTCTTCCTTCTTTTCTCCGCGTCTACGTCCCACGTGATCCACGTGATGACGTGACGCCGTCCCAATTGGAAAAACGCTGACTATTTCTTCCTCTCGGCGGCTCGGGACATCAACATCCGAGTCCGCAGGAGGGCCGAATAGGTGTTGCAGAGGGCTGGTGGCTTTGGAGTAGTAAGTAATGGTGCTACAGGACGGAAGCCTATACCCACCCTCCAATCGTGTAAGTTTTTAATCTTTCTTATTCTTTTCACTCCACGTCCAGAGTGTGACTACAAGTCCCGCCTCCCACCCGGACTCATGTTGTGAAACAAAATTGAACATCACGTAAGCAGTGAGATTGTCTCTCGCGATGTTCACAATTCCACTTGATACATTTACCCTCGATTCTCCATCACAACCCAAGCATTTTATTTTATTTTATTTCTCCTACCGCCTCCTACAGATCGGCCATAATACAGTGCTGACCACCAATGTGAAGGCCATATACTTTTGTCGCTTTGCCGTATCACCCCACAAAAAACAGGGTGTATCACTTTATCGGCACAATTAGCGATAGCGCTAAAGAGCACCACATGCCTTTAGATTTTGAACACGGGCTAATACTAATGAATTTTGCTACCCGCAGTTCCAAGGACATGGAAATCCCCACCGTGTGTGTGCATGAAATTTCCTCACGACACGTGTGTGATTTAGCTCATGCCTGTTCTTGTGCAAATATATATGTATGATGTGAATCTCTGTTTGTTTGTTCTGTATTGTCCTTTTTTCATTTCAACAGAACTGAACCTCTCAGAAATTGCTGAAGGGTAAACGCAACCGTAAGTTTCAAAGCGGTTTCTGATCCCACAGGTTAGGGTACGCCTTAGCGTGCGTACACCGCCGTGGTGGTCTCACTTTAGGTCCTGACGAATGCTTCGTGCACTGACGCAAGAAGCAGAAACATGTTGACCACTCCTTTCACTATGCACTTGATTTAGGACGTAGCTGGTCTAATTATCACCAGTTCATACCGTCCGCCACACCATTTTAACTGTGTCCAGTTTACCATTATTAAATTCATTATTGGTTGAAACTGCGACATATTTTAAACTTACACTATCACTCTTTGCACTGCACCCACACACAAAAAACCTGCTCCGCTGTAATTCAGGCGTCGTAGCACACCGGGGAGACACTCGGTCTCTCCGGTGGGAACCCAATGATGAAGCATGTCACCAACTAGGTTGGTGAGTGAGGGTTCTTTTAAAAACATAGTGATTCACTCTTCTTATCTTCCCTGCACTTGTTCACATTTGATGGACACACTCTTTTGTTGTTGATTTATACTAGCCCTGGGGGACTGAGAGTGGCTCCAAAAAATTCCCTCCCTCTCTTGTTGTTAATTTATACCTTCCATTTTGTTGCCAGCGATGCCTCATAGTGGGACCAGTCCTTCAGCATCTTTTTAAGGGTATCTCCAGGGTTCAATGCTTTAAGAAGAAAAAAATGGGCGAATGGGCCAAAAGTCCTTCTTAAAAGCCCACCATCGGTACTTCCAAATACCAAGCCCTCATAGTTTGATTCCACCTCATGCCCTCTTCTTCTTGCTAATTACTTTTTCTTCCTTCCTTTCTCTTTATCTCACTCTTGCAAGTTCTGGTTTTTAACGCTGCTTTTTCTCCGTGTCACTGTTTCCTGGTTTTCTCTCTTTTTCCTTTCTCCCTATTATCCTTTCTTTCTTGCTCGCTATCAAAGTTTGATGATGAAAATTAATATCCAGATCCACAAAAATGAGTGCCAGTACCCATAGCGTGTTAGCACTGGCACAAATTAAGCACTGTGCATCAGAGTCAGACTAGTAATCAAAAGAAGCCCTGGCAAAAAAGTTAAACCAGCCCACTCCCTTCCACCCCTCTCTCCATCCGTTATTCTCTGTGTCTGCCCCTCTCCTTCTTTTCTTGCACTTTGTTCTCTTTGCACTTTGGATCACTCTCCACTCTCTCTCCCTCTCCTCTGCCTGCAGTAATTAATCTCAGGGAGCTGAAGAAAGAGACAGAGGCGCCAGCACCTGCTCTGGGCCTTCAGAAGCCATCCTCCAATGGCACCAGCCCACAGGGGAAGTGCCCTATGGGATAAATAGCCAGTCCACCCCTGCTGGGTATCTCCTCTAACCCTGATGTCACTGTCCTCCCAGAAGTCTGAGTACCATAAGAAATGGTAGCCCGCAGGCCGCACCCTTGCTCCATCTCATTTCTCCATCCCCCACTCCCAGGTAAATGTGGTTGCATCAGAGATCTGCCTGCAGACCCTGTGGAGAAGAGATAGCATTCTGCATTCCAGGTGGCTGCTTTTTTGACAGTACATAATTTGAGTCTTTGCCAAAGTTGGGGAAGATTGCTAGTTCTAAAATCTTATGGTGCATCAATAAGAAAATGGAGTCATAGATGGTATACCTTGTGTCACTCCATTATTGTTATTAGAGTTGCATTTATATAGCGCTTACTACTCCTGACGAGGTGTCGAAGCAATTTTTAGTGAGTAGCACGCTACTCCGGAACCCATAAACGATTAGTGGCGAAATACTATAGGGATACATGAAATCAATTTGAGCGGTGGACATGTGAGGTTTTTTATTTTTATTCAAAAAGGATAGTGGAGGGATAGAAGCGGGAACGGTTTGCATTTATATAGCACTTGCTACCCCTGATGAGGTGTTGAAGCGCTTTTCGGTGAATGGCACGCTACTCCAGAACCCAAAAACAGGATTAGTGGGGAATTAGTATTGGGAAATATGAAATTAATTTGAGCGGTGGACATGTGAGTCTGTTATTTGGGTTGAAAAAGGATTACGTACCTGATACCACAAACTCCGTACAGTGTCAGATACCAATGCTTTGTGTGCTGACCATCTAGAGGGGTGCACAACAAGAGGTGACACTCAACGCACACTGGGAATCACCGGTTCCTTCTCAGACTCCCTCCAACTGAGTAACAGTGTCTCTCGATGGACCCAAGCCTGAGGAGAAATCCTCAGCAGCAAGCTCTTTCCTCCTCTCAGGTCCCTTCAGGAAGCCCACATAGCCCTGTGTGGCCAACCAAACCTTAAGTGGAAAGTCATGCTATAGCCTTTCGATTTCTGGCATCATAAGCCATCCCTTGTGAAATGGATGTAGTGTTCAAAGCTAAAATAATCTCATGTTTTAATTTGAATGAACCTATAAACCATGAAATCGTGTTCCTTTCGTTGTTGGAGACAGAACGCTTAACAAATTGGGTAGCAGGATGACTTTTGTGCTCCTCAAAAGTCTAGCAATCTCCAATCAAATTATGTTTATGAATTTGGACACACTTGTGTCAAATTGAAGCAGATCATGGCATCCAAAATCTATTTTTGACTTAAGATGGGAGAAGCCACTTTTGGATAAACAATGAGCAACTCTACAAGATCAGAGAAGATCACATTTGATTTATCTGACAAGTTTCTTTGACCGTGATCAAAATGGCTACCATATGGCCACTAATGTGCTTATTCCGAAGAGGATACCTCGTGGATCTTGATGTCTAGGCTGATACCAGCCCCACAAAACCTTCTCCTCCAAGATCATTTAAAATGTGCACGCTCTCCGGTTGTCATGCAACAAGGGTGCATTCAAAGCATGTAAATTTGCACACTATGCGGTGAAACAGTTGTACACATTGTATAGCATTTACTGTGATGCTTCCTCCCCAACAGTATGTTTGTGTCATCTGACCTCCCTACTGTACGCTACCTCACCGCTTTGAAAGCTCTTGGTTGTGCCATTGTAGATGTGGTTCAGAGTAAGGGCAGATGTTCAGTTGACTGTTAGAAAGTGGCACTGAGGCTCACAGTGGATTGTGGGTAGGGCTGTAGTGAAATGTTGGAACAATGAAATTAAAGTTTAAATTTGAGCCTTATAAGCATGACTACCTTCTTAAATAAATGTATTTTTGATGATCCTATCATAATGGCAACTTCTATATCGAAAGACCGCAAAGATCGATCTTTTCCATTGCAGCAGCTTACGATGCTCGCGACCTTCTTGTTGTGTTAGATGCCATGGCAAGGGCTACTCTGCAGCTGGCAGTGCATTGCAGCCTTCTCCCTCTTTGATGTGCATTTCTGCTTTGTCCGTTCCCTTTCTGTTTTCTGTTTCCTGTTTCCAAATAACAAGGGGACTTTCATTGCTGAGCCCTATACCGCATTCACGTGCACTGGCACCCACTTGGGATATCAGTTCTTTCTATCATCCAAGTTGCGGTTGTGATTGATGTGTTATGTTGGCAGCATACATGTCAGTTTTGTTCTATTGGTGCATGCCTGCTCTTTCATTTGCTGCCCTTATTTTTGGAGTGGTACATTGCTCACATGCTTTATGTATACATGACAAATTTTATTCAGGTTTTTCATCATTAATGTGATACCTCGTAATGCATGTGATGCACGGTATTTCATCAGCTTAATATCATTATATCAACATCATTCTGATATACTTTATTGTTACTTTAGCTTTTCACATATTTACTCTAGAGAAGGCAGCACAGTCTCAGATCGCAAGTGCTCCCATCTGAAGTCACCTGTTAGTCATTCATTCATTCATTCATTCATTCATCATTTTCCTTTCGTCTATGTGTGCTCCTACACTTATGGGAATTCCAAGCTACAAATACCAGAAGGCAAAGAGAAGACCAAGAGAACAAAATTAAAACTCTGCTCACACCGAACATGATCTCCTCATTAAGGCATTCTAACAGTGGGAAGGAACAAGGTTCAAAGGCGCCTGGACCTAGGCTGAGTAACTTGCTAGAATCACAATACTGTCGAGATCACACATGACGCTAGCGACAGCTTCATATTTCTCCTTCTTCAAGGTTTATTGAGGTCCATCAGACGTTCAGCCAGTGTTCTATCTGGTGAGGTTTCTCCCCAACACACATCAAGCCTTCCAAAGCTGCCCACTCACATTCTGGTCTCCATCATATCGACAACCTTCTACAGATGCCCGTCCACAGGCTGGTCTCCACCACACAGCCAGCGTTTCAAAGCTGACGGTCCACTGGCCAGCCTCCACCACACCGCCAGTCTTTCAAAGCTGCCCACGTACAGGCTTGTCCCCATCCATCATGTGCCAGTGTTACACAGCTGCCCTCTCACAGGCTGTTCCCACCACACAGACAGTACCCCGATGCTAACTTAGACTGGTCTCCATCAAACAGACACGGATCCACAGCTGCCTGCCCACAGCAGTCCCCGCCACAGAGCCAGGGTTTCCATCCACCTGCACATAGGCTAGTCCCTGTTTCTTGCTCACTTGAAGCAAAGCGGCCCATGGATGTGAACAGGCATGTAGCGCGCTATCGTGAATAATTACAGAACGAGTTGCTTGTGTTTCACTGCCTTGGGTCATGACCTCCATGGCTATTTATTTGCTTCAGTCCCTACGTCACGGTCTCAACTATTCCGACCGGACGGGAATGGACCAATTCAAAACACCCCTCTATGGGTTAACATGGTGGTTGAAACCACCAACATTCTCAACATAACAGTCCCTACCACACAGCCAGTGTTCATCCGCTTCTGGTTCAGAGTCTGGAACCCATCATACATTCGGAGTCCCATAGCTGCCAGCCCATAGGGTGGCAAACCTCACACAGCATTCCACTGCTTCCTTACATTGTTTGGGTCCAAGCTGCAGTTTTCTTCTCATTGGAGCCAGGTGGGTACTCTTATTCTTAAAAAAACAAAATAACAACAAAATTCATATATAACCATATGTACACCATCTGTGAAACGACAGTCTAAGTTGAGGCTGCATTTAATTTGTGTGTGTATTCACGTTTATTTAAGAAAAAAACAGTAAGTAATGTTCCATTAAATTACTTTTGTAAATAAATTGTAGTCTCAACCGAGAAAAAAGAAATGTGGCAGTTAAAGTCACAAGTCCTGCACTTTCCACATGTGTGATCGAATAAATGGCACCACGTCTTGTATATGGTTTTGGAAGTATTCGCTCATGTTCCAGCAGCTGCCAGGTCCTAGCTTCTCCTTCGGCGACACAATGACATGACATGTCCTGCAACAGTTGACGCCACACTGTTTGGGTTCCAGAACTGTGTTTGACTCTCGGCTCAGAGTGTGGGTGGGGAGATGACTGGGCAATGGGGCACTTATGGAAGTGTTTCCATGACTTCACTTCTCCCCCATTAGACCAATCAGTGAGATCCTGACAAGTCGTTTAATTATACAATGTTTTAGTTCCTTAATTTGTCAAATTGTGAGCGCTCAGAATCAGGCTGAACCACAGATTGAGCACTATAACAATAAAACCTGACATTTATATATAGCCAATGTATAGTTGTGATGTGTGGGACAGTCTTTTAACTTCCAGTCCCAGTTTCCATCCGCACTGAAAAGCAGAAGAGTGTAAAAAATAACAAGTAACGCAACACAACTTAGGCTTTCATCTATGCTTGTCCTATTTTGTGGGTCTACTGTTATATTTAGCAAGTTAGTTGTGCTTTATTATTAGCAACATGCTATCGGTAAAACTAACTTACTCAGTTGCCTTTCTCCCTCTTGTTCCAGCTCCTATTCCGGATCCTTCCAATCTCTTCTCTTCCTATTTACTCCCCTTTAAGGCATCCTCAGCCACCATATTCCACCATGCCTTCCATTGCCCTCCACCACACATTCCCTCCTTGTGTCTTCTCACCAGAAATAAACATGGCGCTCTGGTTTATCCACAGAGTTTGGAACAGCTGGAAAACCTTCCCTCAAGCTCTGTCAAGATGGAGCCATGCTACTTGAAGTTGATTCTGCTGCGTGAAGAGCTGCAGGACCTCAAGAGGCGCTTCAAGTTCTACCACATTGACCTGGTAGAGCAGAGGGCGCAAAATGATATGCAGGAGGTAAGTGCCAGGGGTATGCAGGAGTTGGATTCAGAGAGTCACACCTGTCCATGTTATATGGCAATGATTGTTCTCTTCTACAAGTTTTGAATGAGGAGTGATGCTATACAAATCAACCTGGAAAGATACTTCTGTTTATTCCATGTTGCACATTTTTTTTTTTTAATTTAAATATTTTTATTAGTTTCAATTGTAGTTATGCATACATTAGAATCAATATTTCAGCAATCAATGAGTATGTATGTACAGTGGCAGGAAAAATCACATTAACTGGTTCTCTGCTGCTCGATCACCCCCACGTCTCATTTCCAGCTCCAGCGTCGGGGAAATACAGAGATTACCACGGTAAACATTCCACTTGCCCCATTTCCTATCCCACTTCTTTGGGCATCCCCGGATTATAAAATCTTCCTTTTCTGCGATCATACATTTATCAACCTCCTGTAGCCATGCTCTTGTGGTTGGAGAGTTCGACGCCCCCCACTTCTTGGCTATTTCTCTTTTGACCAGGGTGTATCCGAGTGTGGCTAGCTGTTGTTCCACCTCTATAAGATCTGTTGCCGCCCATATATTAAGCAGACCCAGCCCCGGTGTAAGAGTCAGTACTTTCCCTAGGGCCGTTTGGATACGAGTCGTGGCCCCCTCCCATATCTGTAGAAGCTGCGGGCATTCCCATATCATATGATAAAAGGTAGCCGTCTGGTTACAACCCCTGAGACAGAGTGGATCACTCCTGGCTCCCATCTTTGTAAGTGTTACTCCCGTTAAATACGATCTGTGGAAAATTGTATCAATCGGAAGCGGAGGGTGACGGCCGCCTCTCTAGGGGACATCTGTGCTGCCTGCCAATCTTCATCTTCAAGTGTTCCCAAGTCTCCCTCCCATTGTTCTCTAAGCTTGTGCAGTGTGTCAGGTATGTTATTACACAGTTTTTTGTAGGTCAGTGAAATGGCTTTGGAGTGAAGTGGCCCATCAAGCAACCGGTCTTCCAATGGTGACGACTCCGGTATCTCTGCGGGGTTCGGCAATGCTGTGATAAGGGCGTGCCGGATCTGAATATATCTAAACTGTTCCCCCTGCGCCATTGCGTATTGACCATGAAGCTCCTTAAAAATGAGGATCGATCCCTTTTTAATCAGGTCTCCTATGACGGAGACCCCGATGGTGTCCCACCTATCAAAGCCAGGTTGATGCCAAAGAGAACCCAACTTTTGGGAATACCACAATGGCGTAGCCTTTGTGAGGACATTCGACCACCCTAGTCGAGAGTTGGCTCGGTGCCAGATATCAACTGTATGAGCAAGAGGCCCCAAATATCTCCAGCGCTTCACTTTGGAGTACAATGCTCCTAGATATCCTGAACGCCCCGTCTGATATTTGTCGAGCATATATGCAGGATCATTGGGAGAGCGGTAAATCCACTGATTTATCACCACTAATTGCGAGGCCCAGTAGTAAAGTCGAAGGTCTGGGAGGGCTATTCCCCCATCATACCAACCTTTTGTTAGTTTTTTGGTGGCAATGCGGGGGGCCTTTCCATCCCAGAGCGGGGTTCTAACCTCACTCTCCACCTCTGTGAAATATGCGTCCGGAACTCGGTATGGGCAATTCTGAAGGATATATAAAAAGCGGGGGAGTGCAGGGACATCTTAAATAGGGCAGCAGGAACAAACAATGACAGAGGAAAGGATCTCCAGTGTTTAACATCTATTTTAAGCCGGGCCAGTGGAGGGGCCAGGTTACGACCATAAAAAAGGGCCTGATCAGACGTAGCAAATATTCCCAGGTATCGAAAGCCGTCCCTCGCCACCTCAATTGCGCAGTTTGGGGGGAGACGGGGTACCTGCCTCCGGAGCATAAACAGCACCGACTTGCTCCAGTTTATTTGGTAGCCCGATTACTTCCCAAAATTCGTAAATATATCCAGGATGCCGCAAATGGACATATATGGGGAGGCTAGGTACAGCAAGATATCGTCTGCATATAGGGATATTCAATCTTCTTGACCCTCCGCCCATTTTAAGCCCTGCACCATCCCATCTCGACGGATCCAGGCGGCCAGCGGTTCCAGCATTAAGGAAAATATCAATGGGGACAGGGGGCAAACCTGTCGAGTTCCCCTACGTAATGTGAATGTGCGTGAGGTATAGTTATTAACTCTCACATGGCCCTGTATATCTGTGTAAATTAATTTGATCCAGCCTAAGAATTTCGGGCCAAATCCCATCTTGGTGAGGACTTCAAAGAAATCTGGCCAATCAATGGAATCAAACGCCATAAGATGCGTCTAACGATAACACCACTGCATCCTCCTCCAGAAACTCCCTCCGTGCCAACACATTGTTAAGTCAACGGATGTTCAGTGCTGTGTTGCGTCCGGGCATAAACCCCGACTGGTCAGGGTGCACTAGTGATCAGAGAACCGGGGCCAATCTGGTGGCCAACTCTTTAGCTAGGATCTTAGCTTCCGAATTGATCAATGAGATCGGCCGGTAGGAGCCACACTGATCCCCAGGTTTATGGATTACAACTATAGATGCTACTTGTTGGTCACTGGGCAACTTCCATCGCTTGTAGCTGTCATTATACATGGCACGCAAGTGAGGGGTAACCTGTGAAGCCGTTGATTAAAAAAATTAAATGGGGAGCCCATTGGGTCCCATGGCCTTCTCGGAGTGGATTCGACTTATCGCCTTGTGGATCTCTTCATCCGTCAAGTCACCCTCCAGTGCTTCCCTTTCTATATCTGAAAGAGTTGCTATATTACTATCAGAGAGAAGTTGGCGGGAATCCTCTGCAGTGTATGTGGTGGAGGGAGAGTAGAAGCGCTCTAGATGATCTGCAAAGGATGCGTTATGGCACTACCATCAGACATGGTCAGGCTCGGTACCCACCTTTCCCCTTGCTCTCTCTTTTCCAACCAGGCCAGCGTCTTCCCTGTCCTGTCTCCGAGTTCATATAGACGATGTTGTATGTTGAGGTGTTTGGCTAACATATGTTCCCTAGTTTTGATCCTATACTCTTCAAGCTTTATTTCAAGGAGATGCTCCACTTCCTCCGCGGGCTTATCTGAGCTTTCTTGTTCTAAGTCACGAAGTTCGTTTTCCAATTGGGCTAACTGGCTATGCTTCTTCTTTATGTATCCCACCTTCAGGGACAAAGCATGTCCCTTTATCACCACTTTACAAGCCTCCCTTAGAGTTTCCGCTGATTCTACCGAGCCTGCATTTTGATTGAAGTAATTACAAGTTTGCTGACATAGTTCTGCTTTAATATCTGGGATTTTCAGTAACCACTGGTTTAGTACTATTGTGGAACGTGGCTGTCTTTCCCAGTGCGTGAGTTCAACTGTAATTGGAGAGTGATCTGAGATGCCTCTTGGCAGTACATTGGGATTTTGGAAATTGCCAATGGAAGCCGCGTGCGTTAGGAAATAATCTATTCGAGATGAGCTTCTATGTGCATTGGAATAGTGCGTGAAGTGAGTATTATTGGGTTTTAGAGTGCACCACACATCTACTAGACCCATAGCTGTGGTGAATTCCCTCATCTGCACATTAGGCCGTGTCCCGGCCCACCGGGGGTATCTATCTTTTCCTTCCTCCATGATCATGTTGTAGTTTCCCCCCATTATCAGTGTGCCCACCGGAAGGTCAGTCAAGATTTTCCCAAGAGCTATCAAAGCTGCTTTACCCAACGCAGGTACACTGAAATTATGTTAATAGCTCTCCCTTCCCATTGGGCTTCTAGGACAGCAAATCTACCCCCCGGGTCTGCCCATGTATTCTTTACCATAATAGCTAAGCTCTTCTTAACTAGAATCCCAGTCCCCCTGGATCCCGTAGTAAAGTCAGCGTGCACTAGTAGTTTATACCCCCATCGTGTGAGGGCTTTACTTTCGTTCCCCACCATGTGCGTCTCTTGCAGCAATACTATGTCCGGGCCTGTCGTTTCAGATACTGCTGGACAACCCCACGTTTAATTTTATCCCCCAGTCCGTTTACGTTCCATGAAAGTATAGAGAGCGACGAATCCATTTTACCCCCCATCATCCCAAGTGGCGAGAACAAAAATGCAACAGTTTAGCAGAATAACATGTTTAACCATCCCAGATGAGGATATAGCCAGGGCATAGCCTGGCTCGTCCTTCCGGTCACTAACATCTGGTGCGGACTTTAAATGTGGCAGTATGCATAGACTACTTTGTGAATCTAACTTTTCCTAACCCACCCCCCCCCCCTCGCCACTCCCCCACCCCGGCCTCCCTGCCCGTGGATTCAGAACTAACCACTCCCCAACTAGGCAGAGTGCCTCTTCTCCACCCAAACATATCAATAAATTTGGTAATGCGGTCTCCCATCCCCATTTGCAGTCATCAATGGTATACCTCAATTTTAGGGGCTCCCAGCCCGACCCATGGAGGAACAAAATAACCTTTATCTCAAAGAGAGCCGAGCGCCAGTAACAAATACTCTATCAAATGCCTGTCAAATCAGTAAGTCACTGTTAAGATAGGAACGTTCTCACCAATGTCCCGAGGCATCCCTGGAGATAGAATTCTCTGCAGTCCCCCGCATCTGTACATCTGTACAGCTGTTCGACCAAAGTTACGTCTATGGGTCTGTAGCACCAGCAGGGCCATCCTCTGTAGGTGTCTCCTCGGTCTCTTTTTGCCTTCTCCTCCCTGTATTGCGATCTCGATGGTGGCCACCTCTTTTGCGCGATCCCTTCAACCAGTCCCACGCGTCTTCTGGCGAGGTGAAGAACCACGTCTTTCCTTCCGATTCCACTCTCAGTTTCGCTGGAAACAACATGGCATATTTCACCTCTCAATCCCGGAGCTCTTTCTTTACTGCCTGAAAGCTACACCGTTGGGCCTGGACCCTGGCCGTGAAGTCTGGGAAGAACATTATATCGCTGTTTTCTACCTTTAGTGAGGGCCCCACCCGTGCCGTTTGCAGGATGACATCTGTCGCTGTAGTTAAATACTCGGGCTATTAAGGGTCTCGGAGGGGCCCCAGATTTTGGCCTCCCTCCCGGGATCCGATCTGCACGTTCGATGGAGAAATACTTGGAGAGACTTTTAGGCTGCAGATGTTTAACTATAAGATCTTCGACAAAGAGGTCTGCTGCTGGCCCCTCCGCCCGTTCGGGCACACCTAAAATGCGGATATTGTTCCTGCGGGCCCTCCCTTCATACTCATCTAGCTGTTGCGCCATTTTCACGTGTTGGCTTTGAAGCTCGGCAACCTGGGTTTGGAGTTGAGCCGTATCATCCTGCAGCGATGACGTGGTCAGTTTTAGGTCCTTAACTTTTTCGTCCATTTTCCGAAAGTCTGCCCTCAGTAGGGATACTTCAGTGGTGACGGAGTCCAGGGAGGACCTCAATCCACCGATGGCGTCCAGCACATCCCGTATGGTAGGTTCCGACTGCGGTCCTGACTCTTTTTGCGACCCTGGGTCCTCCGGTCGCTGCGTCTCACGGTCTTGCCCAGTCTTATTCCAGGCGAATTTTGCAAGCTTACCCTGTACGCTCGCCTTCGGACCCCGCCCGGTCGCCATGGCTGACGTCGCTGTATACGGGACAGCAGCTGAGAGGAGGTACCGATCAGGGCAATATGGTGGTGCCTAGGATTAGCCCACTTCGGTCCTGTTACCGCCGCAGTCTACGGCTCCAATGGGTTGGCTTATTGTCGACTTGGATCACGAGGTTGCCCTGGCTAGGACCCCTCCCAGCCCCTTGCAGCTGTCAGGCCGACGGCTCACTATCACCTTCTTCCGCCGCAGCGAACCTCCCCTGACCAACAGGGAGGGGTCAGACCTCGATACCGGCACCCCTGGCGTTAAGTGCAGCCTTTATGGTCCAGCAGTGTGGGCTCCTACCTCTCTCAGCAGCCTCAGGGGTGAGCCTCAGGGGCGCCCCCCCTGCACGGAAGTCTGTGCAGGTCCTCTGGAGGGGGGGGGCTGCAACAGGCAGTTTTATTCCGGCAGAAACAGCGGGAAGGGGGTGGAGAGCCCAGGCCACCCAACACTCCCTCCCCAGCCCTGCCGTCCCCCAAGCACAGCCGAAACAGGCGCCCACTGGGCCTCGATCGCGTCGGAGACACCAGGTCAACCGCGCTCCGAGCGAAGACAGGGCCAGTCAGAGTCCCAGCACCTCGCGCGGCTGTTCCCCACCTCGTCCTCTTGCGCTGCTCTGGCTCCTCCTCCAACAACTTTTTAGTGAAAAGGATTTTTCCCTTTGGACTATGTAAATAAATAGAGTACCAATGAACTACTAACTCCAATCAATCTCATTCAAACACACCCAACTAAGGCATGCAAACACTCACTCCAGATGGGATGTGGAAAGTTTACCCCAGAAAAAATATGTAAACAATTGTTAAAATTCTCACATTAAATTTATTAACACATTAAAAAATCATCATACCGATCGTAGGTCATGCAGAAAATACAAAATCAAGAGAAAATAAAAAATATAACTTGTCAATGAGCACCAGGCAAATACATCTTTAAAATAAATAAACAAAATTTAAAATTTCATGCATAAAGGACAATGGAACATCATGTGGAAGAAAAAGTAACTGCTGACACATCAATTGTGTCTAAACAATGTTAATTTGTGAACACTGTGGACAAGAGGCCGCTAGGGATAGATCCCCCTAGTCTTTATGGTTCTTCTTCCAGAACAAATTAAACCAGATAGATATGCGTCGACGCGTTTCGGTGATATACATTCATAAACACCACCTTCTTCAGGACTAGCAATGTTTTTCCTCCAAAATTCAAATTTTAATGCACGTTCCTTGAATCTTGTCGTGAGTACAAATTGTAACCACAACCATCTAGGCTTAAAAAACGACCGATGTCGCGTTTCTGATGTGTGTCTTTCTTGATCATATGGTGGAATCACACTATGTGTTCTTGTTTATTGAATTGATATGGTCCATAAAATAACACGATCAATAATAAATAAAAGCATCATTCATCATTATGATTCTAATTATTTGTCATCAGTTGAAGACGTCTTCAACAGCCACCTTCTCCAACAACACCAGGGCTCGGGGAGACCTCCACCCGGGCCTGCAAAGCTGGGGCCTCGAGTATCGAATTCACCCGGCAGCTTCACGCGCACTCCTCCCGCGCTCCGTCTTGAGACAGGCTCTCAAGCAACCCCGGCACACCAGCCGCCGCGCTGCCAAGGGGAGTCACCTCCAGCTATGTCTGGTCTGATGCCGCTGGCATCTTCGCTGCCTCCGCTACGGGCCCGGGTGCCGTATCATTCATCAGCCTCCATCCACCTCTGGTTTTCCGGGTGATTCCAGACACCTGTCGATGCTAGTGGAGCCAACTGCCTGCCAGCGGTGTCCCCGGTGGTGGGAACCGTCTTTTCTGGTAATGATGCTGCTATTATGAGGTCAGGATAGTGTCGGATTAGTGCCGGGGATGCGGAGCTCCGCTAGCCAGCCGCCATTTGCTTCGGCTGCTAGCCACGCCCCCCCATGTTGCACATTTCTGCCTCACTGTCACCAACCAAGGGTGACTTAACCTTACCGACTCAGACAGAAGGCCAACACAGCACAAAAAAATAAGGAAATGCATAGCTCCTCACTTGGACAATATTCAAGGTGCCCCAAATAAGACACAGCCATTTTACTCCTCGTACACCACACATATACGTCATGACTAAAATAATGAAATCGGGGTAAGGGTAGCCCATAGCTTCTCAGCACAAGAATTTATTGCCCTGCCACAATCAGTGCATCATGTGTGGATGGCCCATTCAAACACAATATAGAAGTCAGTGGGACAGGTTTGAGGTAGATCAGTAATCATTGAGTAACCTGATCTGGAAATCTGCTATGCACCCAATAATCTACTCACAAAAGACAATCGCTGTGCTCTTTTTATTCTATCACTATACTCCTTTGCTCTGCTGGTCAAAAAAATCATTTTTGCTCCACCCTCTCCAGCATCAACTCACAATTTCCCTTCTCAAAACAATCATACAGGACAACAACTGCAGTCTGTCTTGTGCCCTTGCCATAGGTCAGAAAGCGCAATGGTAGTTGACTCAGTCTGTAATAATGTACCATACATTGCACTTCATGTTTCAGTCCTTACCGGCAGTTATAGCCAATTAGCCTGCCATCATCTCAGTGGCGTAACATAAGCCCCAGCGATGCGGGGGTGGGGGGCGAGCTCCAGGGGGCCTCCTCAGCAAAAGTGGTAGGTGCTGGGCCAAGGAGAGGGGGCCCCCATCCATGTACTTTGCAGGTGGGTCCCCTCAAGTTCCGTTACGCCACAGCATTACCTCCCCTTGTGATGGAACACTTGAAACACCCCATCATCCCATTTGTCCCTGGATGATATGAAAGCGTTGGTTTGCATTTTATTCCACATCCAGTAAGATGATTATCCATTTTGACTGAGACCAGTTGTCCAGTATAGTGTGTCAACAAATCACTGGGAATACCCACACCTCTGAAATGTATCATTCATGAAGATGATCGCCAATCTCCTGATGGCTTTGGACACTAAAACACACCTGAACACCTGGGATCAATACCTATAAGGAATGGCCATGGTAACCTCTGCCATGCCCTGACAGAGTAAAGGAGTCCAAAATGTTAAATACAACTCACTTCCACAGGAATTCCAACGGTGCCAACATAGTCATGGGTGACTTGCGTGTTTTAAGCTATTTGTCACTCCACACTTTCCCAAACCCCTTCTAGCCAACTTGTCCACAATCCACTATCTCCTGTGCACCAATAATACACATATAAAAATAATACATTGCATTTATGTATGGCTCTCTCGATTTTAAACGATGTAAGTGCCAGGTGTTACTGTTACCCATGTTAATAGTACTCAGTTCCCCTGCCAAAAGAGCAGTGAAGGTTGGTGTGGTTTTGTTTATATTTAAGACATACATATCACAGTACTATACTGCAAGCAGCAAATGCTTAACTCACTTAGCTTTTTTTCTGACAGTACTCACTATGCAGTCTGTTCTTGCTATGAGTAAGTTCCAAATGCCCTTCTTGGATGATAGTGACCATTTACTAACAAATTCACATTGAAGGTGCCACTCTAATACCTGAAACAGATTGCGATTAACCTACTTCAAGTCTCTGTGAAGTGACCAAAAATCAACTGGATTCTCCCACAAGTGTTTCCGCAAGCACATAATTCACTATTTCTGAATAGCTGGAAATAGCATTGGATGCTTTTTTCCACTGCTCTGACTCAAAAATACCTTTATATGCCCTTGTTAAACAGAAACTGCAGTCCTGACAGGGTAAATGCTGCTCAGTTGTGCATCCCTGGTAAATTCAGCTGCAGAAATGTTTGGACTCTGTTTCTGATTTATTACTGATAGAAAACGAACTCAAATGATTGTTGTCCAGTTTTAATATGTGCTGAGTCCATCACAAGAAAGATCCAACCCGTATTTTTCTGCCCCATAAACAGTCAAATATTTTTTGTCTAAAACTAAACACCTGATCTGAGAATCCTCTAGCATCTTCAAGGCACAACATTTTCCTTCCTTTTCGACCACTTGGACTAGCGTGGCTATTAAATAATGCTTACTGGGATCCATATAATAATAAGAACATCACTCCCCTGAATGCAGCAGACCAGACGGGATGAGAGGTTAGAAGAAGACGTCCAGGCCTGGAGGGCTTTGGTGGCAGAGCTGATAAATACAGATATGGACGGAACAGTTGGCGACATGACCGAGGGAAGTGTACACTCAGGCCGGGAGGCGGAAGGTAGCGAAGCGATGAGAGAGGCAGAGTAGCATGGTTATACCAGCAGGGGCAACAGACATAGAGGGACAAGGCCCATCAGGGTATGTTATACGGATTATCCATCAGACATGGATGGATGAGGGGGTAGTTTTGTTGAGGGATGGGAGGTGTGAGGGAAGAGAGGGTAACTGTTTCTTCGAGTTGAAGCCCGGGGGTGTGGGCCATGACAGGGGTTCTCAGGGGTGTTCATGACTGAGGTATTATATAGAAGATGTATTCAAGAGAAGTAGGGGGAAAGGGACACCTGGGGAAAAGTTTGTATTGCATTGTTGTTGTACATGGTGCATGCCCTACGAGATTTGGAAGGTGCCCACTCGATGTGATATATCCCTGGCATGGTAAATGCTGATATTTGTACAACCTGTATGTTCAAAAAAGGTTAATAAAAATATATACAAATAAAAAAAAGAACATCACTCACCACACATTGATGACGAATGAGTGCTTCAACAATACTTTCCTTTACCTTATCAAATTCCTGTACGGCTCTTCCGACCATTTTAACACCGTTCCTGTTTCTTGGCAACACTTGCATCGCCAAAGATTTCCTTTAACAAACATCTAAAACCTGTGAATAACATTTTGACATGCCTATGAAGGATAACAATTTCACATTTGGAATCTGGAGGTAGGCATTCCTAATATGTCCTCGACGAATCTTCATTCAGTTTTGTTCTCTCAAATAACATTTTATGACACAGATATTCTGTTAAACATCCCTTTTCTGTCTGTCACCTCCCTTTACGATTGAGAACTTTATCAACTTTCAATTATCTTCCCCTCTAATTTCTCCATAAATAAGAATGGCATTCTGAAGAAGCATTCTCCCATTCATACTTTTGCATGCAACTTCCGGGGCCCGCTGGAACACTGCTGACCAGCTCAAACAGACCTGCTGATAAGAGATCCAGAGTTGAGAACACCGATTCCAACCAGAGTACATATTTTACCTATGTGCATTATGGGAAAAATATAGCACTTTCATTACGTTCCGGGCACATAGGTCAACACAGAGACAACTTTGGAATGACGTTTTATGGGCTACAACAATTAGAGCAATCCGTTCTATTGCCGCCAATGGCTCGTTCACTTCTTTTTCTCACCTTCTGGGGCCCCGCCTGCCCTTAGAGGGATTGGACTGTTCCTTAGCTAATCAACAATATCTGTCCTCAATACTTGTTGGTGGCAATAGCCTTTGAGGCATCTTCGTTCTTCATGAGATACCCCCCACAGAACCTGACCACCCAACCCCCTTTTAGAGCAAGAGCTGCCTTTGCACTTGAAACGACAGATGTGTAGTTTTGTTGCAATTTTTCAGTCAAGTTAATAGGGAAGCCTGTGAAGATGCTGCTGTGGTAATCCAGGTAGTATAGCAACACTGCAAAGACTTGACAAAACATTTGGAGGAACTGGAGAAAAGGAAGGCTACATTGAAGCGGAGGTTAATTGTGAAATATGCATTTATTGACCGAGTCACACAAGGGATTATCACTTGCACTGGGCTTGGTTCAGCCTATTTGCGTTTGTTTATGAACTTTAAAAATTGGACACATTTCCCTATGAAAACTCTACTGGGGTTCAAGTTTTTAATTCATTATTATTCTGGCCAGCTGGCAGTTCAAAGTCTTCCCCTGGACATGGACAATAATTGGTCAATTTGATGGGATTATCTTTCCTCTGGAGTTGCCTTTGAAGTCGTGGAGGGAACAAACTAGATCTGATTGAGAGGAGTCTGGCTGGCAAGAGAATTTCATATAATCTTGTTTTTAACAGCCATTTTGAAAGTTCCCAGAATGCTCTGCAGGGGGATTGAACAGTGGAAGGGCTGCTCCCTGGAAGTTTACTAAGGGGCTGCAGGGGTTATGTGGCATCTCTGGATTGAATAGGGCCACATTCTCGAACTGTCCATCTCAAAACTTTGCACCAGTAAGAATCCTTTTAGAAGCTGATGAACCAGAGAAGAGAAAAGGATGAACTCACTGTGAGGAAGAAACGCTATTTGGAGGGACCTCCTCTGGACATGTAGTCTTGGACTATTGTTGACTGTTGCCTCCAGAGTTAATTATTCTAGCTCCTGGCCTCCCTCTTGGGGACATTAGAGGGTGGGCTTACAGGGGACCCTGAAGGTAGGGTTCCCCTTGGACAACTGTAAATGCCCGGGAGTGGGCATCCAAGATTCTTGCTGTTCACAAAGGCACCAACCAGGTGGCCAGGAACCCTGAGTAATTGGGAACTACAGGCAGGGAGAGTTGTTCTGCCTTGAGGGATGTGGGCATTGTTGCAGGAAAACCCAGGCCAGGCGACTACCAGGAGCTAAATAGGGGGGCAAATCCAGTGTTGCTGAATACGAATACAATGAAACAGAAGTTTGCAGGGGCTGTGAAACTCATCTTTAGATCATCTAGAAAAATGCCATTGGAAACTTGAAAGCCAAAAGGCCCCAAGCCTTCTCTACACTGGTGGCTGGAGCATAGCACCAGAAGAAACAAACCCCATAAAAATTGGCCTATCGGGGACAGAGATATTTCAATTTTAGCAAGCCAATCATCGGTGTTGTTCCATCAACTTTAGCTGTGCCCCGAGGAAGCACCATGGGCCAGATGCTCCATCCCATAAGCCCCTGCGCAGGCATCATATTTGCATATTGGTTAGGATGGTGCCCCAAAAGGACTTGGGCGCTGTCATAAGTGTTTATTGCTTTGTGGGGAGTTTCCTAGAGTTGTGCAGGCCCCCATGAAAGCCCTCATAGTTGCTTGAAAAAGTTTGGCACTCTAAGTGTCCCAAGTCCCAGCATCACTGACCCTGGGAGAGGTTTTATTTAGTTTCAAGTACTTCAGGAGCTGACCATATAATGAGTTCTGTGGAGTGCCCTGACCTTGCTTATTTATTTATTTTAAATTTACTTGAATTTATCGACAAAGACAATGCAAATATACATAAGGAAAAAAACGGTAGTGGTGGCATAGAGCGGTCGCACCTCAGAAACAAAACATGTATTCGTAATGTGAGTATTATAATGTTAATTAGATCTCAAACAGTTCAAGTCTCGGTGCCAATCTAGGTAACAGAAACACCCCACTACCTAGGGTGTTATATGCATGATAATCAAAAGATTCTCATTGTAACACTGATTAGAAAATTATACCTCGTGTTATTTATCATCACATTTAGCTATCGTGATATGAGCATCTGCTCACATACATTTAAGGGAGTTTTAACACAGGAAAAACATCTATACAATTTGAAAGCTTATATTTTATTTTAAATATTGTTTAGAAAACACACTGACCATTATATGACCATGTATATTTAAGCTATTGGACACTTAACGATTGTACACATTTACATATGGAGAAACAGCATGGTCCGATGTTGAGGAGATGAAACACACACAACAGCTGACACGTGCTTCTTTACATAGGTAACTTTTTCAGCAGTGCACACAGGGCATGTGTCTTTACTAGTCAAGGGCTGGACCAAGTGCTTGTGAAACAAGCTAAATGAAGGTTATCCATCTTTCTTGAGAGCGTAGTTTGCAAAAAATCAAGGAATTCTTCTAAGTTATAATCCATTTTAATATTCAGAAAAGAATTAATTAAGGTCCCAGGGAAAGGTTCACCACAGCTTGTCATCTGCACGGTTTACAAAAGAATTTGTTTACTGGCAAATCTACGCTGGGGGTCATTGTACTGTGGTCAGACCAGAACTTGTCCACACCTAGCTTGATTAGTGTCCTCTGTATATATTGTAGCCGAGGGATGTTTAACACACGCGGTCTGCTGGTCATATCGCTTAAGGCTGCTCTATCGTGAGCCAGTTCTTCGGTTGACTAAAATCTAAACCAATACAAGATCGGGTTCAACCTGGCACTGTTGCTTATCTTATTCAAGGTTAGGTCCAGGCGCAAGGGGAGTAAAGGGGAGCTCTGTGGTAGCTTGAGCAAAGATCTTATGAAAGAGTTCTTGGAGCGAAGTAAATCCTCAACTTGGCTTTGGCCCCACAGTTCAGCGCCGTATAACGCTACACTACAGCCCGCGCTCTATAAACCTACAGGGCAAGGGAAACTGTATTTTTTTTTAAACCCCCCCGAAAAACTAAATGATGGCACTAGGGGCCATATGTAGGAAGCCTAATACCAGTCGGTAACGGCCGATTTTCGGTAAATATCCCGTTACCGACCGGTATTCAGGCTTTTGGTATGTAGGGGGCATATTTCAGGATTCGGTAATTTACCGAATCGGTAAAATTACCGAATCGGTAATTTTACCGATTCGGTAAATACCGAATCCTGAAATGATATGTAGGGGGAGTGTGTCGGTGTGGGGATTCGTTATTTACCACCAACTAAAAGTTGATGGTAAATGACGAATACCTGTAAAAAAGCATTATTTTACCATTTGAAGTGTGCAATGTGGCAGACATACATGCCCTTAGGGCATGTATGTGCGCCACATGTGCACACATGGACGAATCAGGGGTGCAACAGGGTGTCAATGTGACACCCTGCCACCCATGATGATGCCTCCCCCATTACCGATTCGGTATTTACCGAATTGGTAATGGCAACTGGCTTCCCATTCATTCCTATGGGCCTCCAGGCCCATAGGAATGAATGGGAAGCCAGTTGCCATTACCGAATCGGTAAATACCGATTCTAAAATACCGACATATACCGAATCGGTAATTATTTACCTACATTACATTTACCGATTCATAAATACAGAATCAGTAAAATTCGGTATTTAAGAATCGGTAAATGTAATTTACCTACATATGGCCCTAGATCTCTGTTTTAAACAGACCTTGCTATTGGCTACTTGATCTCTCCATCTGTAATTCCCTTCCACTTTAATACCCAGATAGTCAAACTCCTTGACTCTTTCAAGGAGTTTAGAGTCCACAGTGATTCTATGTCCAGTAAAATGTCCAGTATTTGTAAAGCGCGAACAATTACCCGAAGGTGTCAAGGTGCTGGGGGCCGTCGGAAAGATTAAGCGAGCTATTGCCCAGAGTCACATGGTGCTGGACTGATCTGCCGCCGGCACCGGGGATCGAAACGTGAACCCCCGGAGTCAGTCGCCCTGGCCGCTGCGCCTCGCCATTCTACACCTATTTGGCCTCTTTACGTTAAAGGTCATAAATCTGGTCTTCGAGGAGTGCCCTGGCTGTATGATGTGCTCCTGGTGTGCAAGGACCTGTGATGTCATCAAGGGGTTGGACAGCGCGTGATGTTACTTCTACCCCTGAAAGTTTGGTGAATCGACCTCCAAGCATTTGTGTGTAGCTGCAAAAGTGTAAGGTGTGTGGTGTCTTTACTTTCCCTTGTGTGTCTACCTGCTGCTGTAAGTTAGAAAGGTCTGTGGTGCCTTGCATTTCCCCCAGGTGTCTGACTACTGCTACTCTAAAGAATGAAGATTTGTGATATTTTTTTTTTTCCTCCTGTGTCTGCTGCAGTAAAGGAGGAAGGTGAGTGGTGTCTTGCTTTTTCTTCACATGTTGGTTGCTGTATGGGAGGGAATGGATATGATATCTTGCTTTAGTCATGTGCATTCTGCTGCAAACCAGTAAGGTCTGTGGTCAGTGAGGGTGCAGGCAACAACTCTTCGACAAGTAAATACTGTCAGATATGGAGGTCTGCTCTCCCGCACATGTCTCCATCCCAGCCTTCACTGCTGTGCCCAAAGAGGCACAAGGACTGTTGCCGCTGCATTAATATTAATGAGGCGTGCAGCTTGCGTCTCACTGCTCGCGGCCTCAAGCAGACCAATAGCTTAGTGATTCTCTCACAGTGCAGCGGCCCATCCTTTATTTCTACTTGCTGTCGTGATGAATCCTTCCACTTTGGAACTACATTTTTTTAAAGCTCGGTTTTGATCTCAGGGTAGATTTAAGTGTTATATAAGTGAGAAAAGGTTTTATAAAATGCTGATCTTGTATGAGCAATCAGTCAGCGTTCTTGTTTTTATCAACTGGTTCCCCCATAGGAGTTCTATGAGCCCAGCATCCTTCCTGAAAACAATAGGTGTGTATGTGCACTTTAAGGCGTTATACAAGTATTTTACCTCTGGGAAGAGTTTAGTACTTGGTGGGAGTAGGCTATGCATGTTTTAACCACTAACCTTTCTGTCCTAAGCAGACCCTAGGTGCTACTGCAGTGGTAAGTGCCCATCGCGGTGCAGCATACATCAGACAACGGCGAATATTGTTATTCTAAGACCTCGAGGTCTTGTGATGGCACAGGATATCACAGTTTCTGTGTGTCTTCTAACCTCTTCAGCTCATGGAGAATGCAGTGTACACATTCAATCAACTCCTCTCTCACGCCAGCGAAGGAGACCCGCAGAAAATGTCAACTGCCATTGAGAAAGTCAAGCTGCGTGTTCTGAAGGTAACTTGGAATTGTACCGCACATTAAAATATCTGTGTTTTTGGACATTTTTACCAGTCATGTTTTAGGGGCTGCTTTAAAATGTTGGTTTGAATTAGTATAAAGGACGGACGTGTTTGTGGCACCAAAATACATATATTCCAGCAACATTGTGACTCAAGGGGTCCTGCGAGAAGAAGTGTTGTGGGAGGCTAGCCTAGAGCCAAATATGGTGTGTTGAAATTAGAAGACCTTCTGCTTAGACCTCAGGGTGGACAAGGGCTGAAAGAAATTGACCTCTGAAAGTAGCAGAGTTTCAGTGTAGGCCAGGTGGCTTCCCTTTTCAGCACTGCTGCCAAGAGGACTCATGGAGTTTTCCGGCTAGAGTGGGGGTTAATCAATTTTTGAGGGTGCATCTTCTTTCGCTTTCACTTTATGCTGTGGCAGAATGGGCAGTCACTTGTACCTCTTTTACAGCTGAGAGACCTCTGCTCCAATGTTGATGGTGAGGATGTAGGGGCTGAGATGATTTCCATCAAAGGCCGAACCAGAGCACTGAGTACGAGCAATAGGTTTCTATTCCATATAGAATCAAAGCCTAGAAAGAAGATTAATTTCCTTTCCCCTATACATCAGGACCTTATCCCAGAGCTCATTCCTGCGAGATCAAGAAACTTTGAGTGATTTTTACTATCTCTGTAGTTTCAAGCAACTTCTACCAACTATATTTACTGTATTAAAGCATGAGCTTGTTTCCATAGGTGAAGAACTTAAAAACTCAAAATACTAGGTGAAAATATCAATACAAAGCTTCCCCCCCAGTACCACTTCAAAACAGGCAGCACATCATCTGGTGGGTCTGCAGAGGGGGGATGATGAGGAGTGGGCCAACAAAAGGGTAGTTTTTACCTCGGCAATTGACTTCATCAACTTCGAGGTTTGTAGGAGTCCATGGTCAATGTACCTCACTCACTGAAGTCCTACAAGATTCCAGTGCTCCTGACAGTCCCAAAACTGGGAGCTCCATACTTGGATTTCTTTTCTTTACAGTAAGGGCTATCGATCCTCCAGTGCATTTTTCGCCCAGCACAAAAAAAACACAGAAACTTCCTCTAATTTCATACTTGAGAATAATAGGCGTATCATGGATAGGCAAAAGAGTTTAGGTGTTTTTTATTAGCCTTCATATTCAGTTACTTTTTTCTATTTGTATTTTTATTTTATTTTAGCCACTCTTCTTTATTTTCTTTGTATTAGTCTCAGCGTTGTGATGTTCCTTTCAGGGGCTATCCATCATTACCTGTTCCAAAATGTTGGTTTTAATGTTAGTTTTATTGGTTGGATGTATTTTGCGGATGGCAAATTGTAGATGTATTAAAATACAACACCACAGTCTACAGTTCATTGGTATTCATATTGTGTGTTGATGTACATTTCCTCTAACATTACTTTCTTTCCCAAATCTGACTTACTTGGATGTTGGTGTTGACAGCAATATGACTATGACAGCAGTACCATCAGGAAGAAAATATTCCAGGAAGCGCTGGTTCTGATCACGATGCCCACCATGCAGAGGACGCTGGCTTCAACGTGCAAACCGGTAGGTGGTTGCAATGACCGATTGAAAAAAGTAATGCTTATCTATTAGGCGCCTCATATAGCATCAGCGAGATGCCTTCTGGCAAGTTAAGGGTGCTTTGGGCCACTCTACCCTTCCAGAAATATAATGACCATCTGTGGAATTCTGGGACAATAGTCTTAGCAAACAGCGTGTGGGGTCGTGTATGGGGATTATTGAGAATGGTAGGATACAGTGATTGGCAAAGGCTTGTTTAAATGCAACCACACAAGATTGTCACCAGATCCTTCCAGTCCACCCAATATTTCAAACTGCCTTGATCTGTAGCTCTGTCCTGGTTAACAAAAGGCTGCTAGTCAGTGCCCTATCTCAGTCACGAGTGTTCATGTATTGAGGGCAGCTGCATGAGCCAGTGGTAGATGCTGGGTGCCACTCAGCTGAAAGAATACCCCTGGGGCAAAGGACTGGCAAGAAGGCAAAATGAACTTTCTCCCCTTACAAAATGATGCAATGACTTATCCATAAAATCATAACGTAAGCCGTCTCCCATGTTAGGAAATCCATCCACTGGCTTAGCGTGAAAGCAAGGGTTACTGTCAAGATAATGAAATTGGTTTATACATTTCTTCAAGGTATAATTCGGGCAAAAAATCTGAAACTATCTGCCGTCAATTTCCTTGTTGCCTAATCAACTGTTAGTAACAATCCCCCACAGAAAATGCAAATCACAGCAGATTGCAGGATTTCTCTACTTGGATCCAGACTCTGGAACCAACTCCCTCCTTGTATATGGAAGGAACATTTTGTTATCTTCCTTTCTAGAAGCATTAAGCTTTAAAGGATAAAAGGATGAAAAGGATAAAAGGATGAAAGGATGCTCCTTTAATTCAGCATGTTTAAATCTTAATTTCATGTCTGGTCATATAACTGTTAAAATTATATATATTATTTCTGAAGTGTCTCTGAAAAGCAGTAGCGTTTGCTGTAAGTACCTGGCAAAAAGAACTTTAAAAGAGAATACTGAAAATCAATATAATGTTTGAAAGTTTACATAGTTTAATGTTAGAAAATAAATGATAACAATGAACATCGAGTTTTGTGAAATTGCTCCCTCCCTTAAAATGTATTTTAATTTCATATGCTGAATTTACAGCGTGTTAAAAGCATCTCGCAATATAGTTTTAGAACTTTTTTTTCACGTTACACCACACCCCTACTTGATTTCTTACGAACTCGCATTAAATTTCACAAATCTGCACGGCACTGCTTTTGAAAATAGCCTGAAGCAGCACACAATGTAACAGCTTGCTCTCAATATTGAACATTTTACAGAAGCATGGTGAGAAAATATTATTTTTTAGGAAGCCCTGGCCACATTTCTTTATGAGGGGGAAGCTGAGGAGACAGAGATGCTCTATGGTGACCAATGGAGAGGCAGATGTTGAGGAGAGACAGATGCCCATGTAATAGTGATCAATACCGTATGACACGGAATGATATTTGGGATGGAATGGGCAAAGGGAATGGCACTGAAGGATGTCCTTGGTCGTTACAAAACTGGCTATTTCTGCTATGGAACGCTCTAGCAGCCGCGGTCCGTGCAGGTAAGAACGGTGGGGTCGGATTTTGACAGACAATGAGGGAAAATGAATTATTTAATTTTCCCTCGTGGTAGTCTGTTGAATCCCCCTCCAACCCGGCCCACCGCTCTTACCTGCAGGGGCCGCTCCTGCACTCTAGGCCTGTATAGAGCCACAGAGTGACCACAGGTATTACTGTAGTTCTTAGGCGTGTACACGCTATTGCTGTCTGAGCCTTTATAGTGTCGGGGAAAGAGGCTTGTGAGTGGGTGTGACTTTTCCCTGAGAGCCCATGAAGATGGCAACAGGAGAATGTGGAAGAGGAGAAAAGCAGAGCAGGATATTGGCACTCCTGGTGTGCTTCTTGACGTTTTAAGGGTTTGCCTGCTGCCTAATTCTCCATGTTCCAACCTAGAGCTTCTTGCTGACACCACAGTGCGTGAAAAGATAATCGCGCGCACCGTATTGCTTATGAGACCCTAGCGCTTGGGAAAGTTCTTCTTTAAAAAGACAGTAGAAAGGTTATGTGGTTAGCTCTCAGTGCTAGCACCTGTCAGGTAAAACAATATCGTCCAAAATATAGGCAGGCTCTTGGGTTCTAGGTGCACTTCGTGATGCTTACGTAGAACATCACATGAATTCAGGGCAAGTTATGTATGATAGGCTCCTCTGAGGCATTATATCAGTGCATTCTAAATAGATGACAACATACCCTAGACAGTAGCAGTCCTAATGGAGTGAAATTTTTAATTGTAGTGAATCAGCTGCCTAGAGTCTAGTTGCAGAGTGATTCAGGTGGCTGGGATACAGACACTCCTTAGGTAAGTGATAGGATTTGACTGTGGTGTTTTGCTACGGCAGCTGGATCGGAGTCCTATAGAGCAAGCTGAACATCCTGCAAGGCCTTCTCTTCTCGCCTTCATTTGTCAGTCCATAATTTTTCAGTACTATGTTAATACCACTTAATTACTTATCAATCAAGCTGTGTGTTCTATTTTAGATTAGAAAGTCCATAAAAAAATCCATACAAAAAATAGTTTGATGTGAGATTTCCTTCATCACTGCGGCAGAGATCCTATGATGGATGTCCATTCAACAACATACTTTGGGTAGATAGAGCGACATTGTGCACCCTTCGATCATCAATGACCCATTGCCTTTGGCCTGCGTAGTCTCCTTTTCTCTTCTCATCTGGACGGCAGTAGCGCAGGGAGGGAAACATGCTTTCTTTTCCTGATATCACATCGATGATCCCTGAAACAAGGGGTTGCAAGAGCAGTGCCGAAGTGTCAAAGTGGCATTCCTGGAGCGACCACTGCTGACCATCTAAATGACATCCCTGAGACACGCCTGCAGTCCAAATACTGGTTCAGGAGAAAAGAACAGCAATGTATTGGCAATGGCATTGCCGGGGTGGGTCTTGTGCCGCAGCGACACTATTTTAACCCCCCACGCGTTGCTATCACCGTGACTGTTAGTACATCTATTCTCTGCTATTGCGTATACTATAACTTTTGCCCTTTAAGAGTCTAGCAGTTTTCACATTATTTCAGAGAGAAGCTGGTACATTGACTAGTCTATCATTAACATTTTGATGCTGTACTCAAACCCTAATGAGGTGAGAGTCTAGCTCCAGCCAGTCTATCTCCAGAGGCATTTTATGCTCCGGAGCTTAAGAAAAAAATTGCTAGCAGTATTTAAAAACTTGGCACATAAGAGCAGGTAAAGAGAATGATTAAATCTTTTATAATGTCAACTGTTTCTATATATTGTATAAAGACAAAGTTGATAAGCACACATACAATCACGCGCTCTTCGCCAGGCCAGCATTCTCAGGGAGTATCATCATCAGAGAGGTATTAACTTGGAGTTTCAGGATACTCTTCTGTCACTATATCCAGGCTACGCACTGTTAATAGTCAAGAACCCTCCTATAAACCTAAACCGAATAATTTGAGAGATCATTGCCTCCAGCAGATGATCAGGAGTGCACACAAATTGGTCAGAATCTGTTATGGCCCTTCTTGCAAACTCAACCGCACAACCTACGCTGGACTTCTCGTTGTAGTGGCAGACAGATCCTACTAGGTTCCTGGGGATTCAGTACTATACAGACATTCCAGCTATGTTACGCAAGAACTATAGGAAATGTCTGACAAATGTCAGCACAGTGATTGACAGGTGGATTAGACTGCCACGGTCACTAGCAGGCAGGGTGGCATTAATGAAAATGGCCACATTGCTGAAGCTACTCTCTCTGTTTCAAAATATACCCATTCCTTTGAATAAGGCTTTTTTCAACCGATTGAAAATGCATATGATACGACTGGCATGGGTGGGCGGAAGCCTAAGATGAGTTGGAATTGAGTACAGTTGCCTTATGACAAGGGTGGGTTTGCTGCACCAACATTGGAAGTTTACTATCTGGTAGCACTAGCTTAGTTTATTTACTATTGGAAACACAACACCAGAAATGCTCCAAACTGCACACTTGAAAAGGTGTTGATTCACCCTCTCCAGATAGAGGCAGCCCCATATCTCCAGACCACTAGACCCACACGAGTGATCCACACTGTGAAATGTACCATACGGGTCCTCTAGCAATTGCCTCTGTGGGCCACCCCAGTGTATACTCATCTCACATTCCCATTAAGCATTGATAATCATTGCAGATTGATCAGACCTCCACCACAATGTCACAGCACCACAGGAAACAAATTCGCACATTAGGAGATCTAATCATAGAACCTAAATTTAAGAATTTTCAGGTATATTCGGGGGACTCACCCGCTATGCTGCTGGATACTCTAACGTATGGCAAGATACGCCATGCAACCCATAAGCCATTCCCAACATTCCCAGATGAGCTGGCGAAGTGGTCACTATTGTCTACTGACAGCTGCTCAACCAGTTAAGTTAATAACCAGAATGTATAATGCAGTTATGAGTGAGGTAGTGGAAGAGGATTACCGAGCAATGGCACTGTGGGCTATGGCTTTGAGGTTTGACATTATGGATGCGGAACGGTCCTCCTGCTGTCAGCAGACCAAACATGCGTCCCCTAATGGAAAATTCAGACTAATGCATTATAAATTCTTACATAGGATGTATTTCACTCCAGTAACCATGGCCTGATATGGACTTACGCAAAAAATCAATTGCAAAAATTGCGGGGGTCTGGAGGTAGACTTTATGCACTTAGCATGGTGCTGCCCTCGGGTGGCTGCGATCTGGGGACAACTAATAGACATGATGGAGGCCATGACAGGTCATGCTTATAAGATTTCCCCTTGTGTTGCTTTGCTTAGGTATTTGAAAAATATTCCTAATGCATACAGAAAACTGACCACTAGAGCTATGCTTTATGGTAAATGCAGAGTGGTCATGGCATAAACTAGAAGATCAGCCCCTTTCTTCAAAGTCTGACTTAGAGATATGACTTTATGTGAAGAACTGTCAGAAACATACGCTGCTACCCTTCCAGGCACCTAAAGACTTCTGTTCGCCACTGCGGACTTATTTATTCAAATGTATAATATGCATCACTTAGAAATTTATTACATGTTATGGGTATGGAATATTAGATTTATGCCTGAATGCTGTGAATTACTTCTGCATCTGCTTGCTTGGGCTGCCGTATACTGATGGTTATATTTGTAGGTTCCGCTCAATCGTACTATTATAGAACTTTTTTTGGGAACCCGGGTTCGGAATTGTTGCTATGTAATGACATGTACGCCTTGGAGATGTATTTGTGATAACTGCTTAAATGTTAAATAAAAAAAGTAATTGCACTCTTCAAAAGTTTTCAGTGGCGCCTTTTGTCCTCTCACGCCACCTCCTGCAAAATGCTTTCTAGAGACATCAGTGATTGCCTGAGACACCACGTGAATTTTCAGTATCATTTCAGCTTTTAAAATTACTTTTGTCCTTTGTTTAACAGGAGCTCCAGACCTTTGAGCAGTACATCTTTGCCGATTACACTAATGTGATACAAGTCGAAAATCTCTATGAAGAGATATTATATGGAAAACTACTGGATGATACTAATAAAGGTTTGACAATATTCTTACAGCTCTGCTCTGTTCTAATGTCTTACCTAAAATGAAATTACCTATAACTGGTTCCCATCATTGCACCCTGAGGATGTCCATTGCATGGGGCAATAATTGTTTGTGCACTTCCTCCGCTCTACTATGAAGTGACTGTGGTATGTGACGTATAGAAGAGCTTCCGCATGAACGATCCATACACGACTACACACCCTTGCCCATTTCCACCTACCCTTATTGGTAAACACCTCAAGTTATGCTAGGGTTCCGGACCCTGCATCATGGAGCATAGACTTGCTCTCAACCAGTTTCAAAGGCCCTCTCACCAGGATATTATATTTTATTTTAAATCATTAACTTCTCTTCCAAAACCCTCAAGTATAATTTCCGTGGGCTCTTGCCATCTTTTTTCCAGAGCCAACTCAGTCCACCCATGTCTCAATCCTGTAGTTGATCAGCCCCATTTTGGTTGAGTCTGTAGCTTATGGTTCTCATTCTGGAAGCGCAGTCCATTGACCCCTCTCCTACCTCTCCCCTAAGAACAATCAGAATGGTTTTAGTTCATGATTGAATCAAAAACCTCTGCCTATGTGTCTTTTGTGCCACTTTAGGGTAGGAAGGCGATATAGGCATTGGTCCCGATTCAAAATGTGGTGATGTTGCTCTCCTCATCAGCCTACATGCAAATCTATATTGTCATTATTTCCGTCCAGATTTACAATGCTGTCCTCTTCTGTTCTTGCAGTGATCCAAGAAGCAGCCAGCCTGAAGAAGCACAACCTATTTGATGATAGTGCACGCCTAGCTTCTGAAAGCGTATCCAGTTTGACGGACTTGAAGACCCCCTCAGGTTCTGCCCCAGCCAGCCCCGAGAGGAAACAGGAAAAAGTGGTTCAAAAAATTGTGGACACTGTGGGTGAAACCAATGAAGTGTTTATTGAATCAAAAAGCTGCCTTTCAGAAGAAGTTAAGACTGGAATGTCACCTTCACACGTTAAAGATCCGGCTGAGCAGATATCGCCAGAGAAGGAATTGCAAGTAGAGCCACCTGGCAAAGAAGAACCTCTCCCCAAAGATGAAAACATTATCATTGCTAATATCACTGACAAACCGGAGTCCCCTGTGTTAACTGTCAAGCAGGAAGAACTATTGCATGTGGAGCAAACAGAAGGGAAAACTCAAGAGGAAAGTCATCGCCAAGAAGAAGGGTCTGATGACGTGGCCGGCAACGACATTAATGATATCAGAAGCTTGCTGACGGTGACAATTGAAGTACCGCCTGACACATCTCACCTGGACATACAGAAAGTCATTAGTGAAGGCCGGATTGTGCAAATTGTAGAAAGTGAAGTGCAAGCGGATAAAAAGGAGAATATTGAGGAAATTAAAAATACTGAAGCAGCGACTGAAATGTCACCTTCACACGTTGAAGAACCAGTTGAGAAGAAATCGCCAGAGAAGGTATTGCAAGCAGAGCCACCCGGCAAAGGAGAACCTCTCCCCAAAGTTGAAAACATCATCGATTCTAATATCACTGACAAACCTGGGTCCCCTGTGTTAACTGCCAAGCAGGAAGACCTATTGCATGTGGAGCAAACAGAAGGGAAAACTCAAAAGGAAAGTCCTCGCCAAGAAGAAGGATCTGATGATGTGGCCGGGGGCAACATAAATGATATCAGAAGCTTGCCGACGGTGGCAATTGAAGTACCGCCTGACACATCTCACCTGGACATACAGAAAGTCATTAGTGAAGACCGGATTGTGCAAATTGTAGAAAGTGAAGTGCAAGCAGATAAAAAGGAGAATATTGAGGAAATTAACAATACTGTAGCAGCGACTGAACAAATGAAGAAGCTTGAGCTGGAGGAGAAGCAATGTGAAGTCCATTTAGAGGCCGATAGTTCATTGCCCGTTGCACCAGTAGACAGCAGATTAGGTGATCTAGTGGAGACAGTGGTTACTAAAGAAATAGATATGCACAGCCAAAATGAGAAAGATGTAAAGCAGTGTGGAACAAGTTTGGATGTGCAAAATGAAAATTCAGCAATTATTACAGAGAAAGAAAGAGATATCACTCAATTGGATAAAGTCATGGATACTGGTGAGATGGATAAGCAAGAAGAAAATACAAAAGAGGTAGTGGTTGGGCAAACTAAAGAATCTGTGGAATTGGACCGTTGTTATAGTTCCAGTACACCTGATCGTCACAAAGAGGAATCTGTTCACCATGTTGAACCTACATCTAAAAGTGAAGAGATAGAACCAGCGCCTGTACAGCCAGCTGCTAATGATGATAGCCCAAATAAAGCTGCTGAAGGTACCAACACCGGAGATGAAGCCTTTAACACTGATGCAGTTAAAGGACCTGATGAGGGCCACCCCGGGGTCCACACTGATGCAGTTGGAGCTCCTGATGAGGCCCCCCCTGGTGTCCACACTGATGCAGTTGGAGCTCCAGATGAGGACCACTCTGGTGTCCACATTGATGCAGTTGGAGGTCCTGATGAGGGGCCCCCTGGTGTCCAGGCCATGCTTCAAGAAGAGCAGCCCCCTGTACAGGCCACATGTCCTGACACACCCAAACCGTTGGCTGAAGCACCAAGTGACCATTCAAGACAGTCAGGCGAGAATACCTCTGTGAGCTTAGAATGTTCTAACTCTGCAGCAAGCGCCCCACAAGAGAGCACCACGAGCACCTGCACAGACCACGTGGCAGAGCCCAGCGTCACTGAGTGAGCGCTCTCTGGCTGAGGCCAAGCCCTCATCCCTGCTAGCCTGTTATTGTGCCTCCATGATGGGTCATGTCTAGTATGTGGGATATAAGTTAAATAGGAAGTCAGATGCATTCTTTGCACTTTCAATGTGTAGCCATAGTAAAATAGGCTTTCTGTTGAGAAATTGCATTTTTAATTTGAAGGATGGTGAGAAGATACAGAATAAACCTCATTTAGATCAGGAATGCCGCCAGACCATTTCCAAACACTATTGAGGTGGATTTCGGTGATCATCACTTGTGAGGAGAAAAAATGCAATTTATATCAAAGTTTTGTTTTTCTTAGTATATCTTTTAAATGCCATGATTCAGTTGGATGCCATTGCTGCTGACATGGTCCAAAGTTTTATAAGCACGTGCCTCTTCATCAGCGCCTTTCTTCTGTGCATTGTTATATATTATGATTACTTTGTAAGTAACGCCGCAGCAATATCCTCAATTGCAGTTTACACCAGAAATATATTTGTGGTTTGTAATTTGTTTTGCAAACGTGATGATCGGGTTGACTGGTTTTGCCGTGAAAGGTTTGATCAGATGGTCTTTTGTAACTTTTTGCAGACTTTTGTGAAGGAGCACTTTTTCTGTTTTTCTTCTATATTCCAACCTCCTTAACATTCTGCTTTCAACTAGTCTGATGCGAGAATACCAAAGTTTGTTCTTTACGGTGGGACGTGCACCATCATACTAGAGTTTTGTTGAGCTTTCGGCTCCTCGAAAACTCCCACGCCAAGCTCAACCATATATTTCACATGATGACTTAGGAAGGGCTTGCAGACTTTGGATAAGGTTTAACATGAGCAATTGCTTGAACACGAAGCCTGGACATACTTAGAAATAATAGTGGGCTACTATGGTGGCCACTAGCGTTTCATAATATAATATTTGTTATTTTAGTCTCTTCTACTTCTTGTCCTTTTTCTTGATCTGTTTTTTGCCTTTCTGCTGTAAAACACTCAACACTTACTCTTCATCTCTGATGCTGCAAAGCACTATGAACTTTAATCCACTAATAAATGTTCTGACTTGTCAATCCCTCAGACCATTACTAAAATTAAGTAGAAGCTATTTACCACTTTTTATAACTTATCAAGCAATAAACGTAGACGTACCGGGCTTGAACACTATGTAAAGGCTTCAAAGTGTACATCCAGTTTGTATATGTGCAAAATCTAAGATGGGTCCTCTGGCAAATCTATGTATATGTCCCCTATTTTTGCAGGTGCTATTTCTATTGTGCAGAGGTATGTTTTGTCACTGCAGGTAGTAACTATGTGACCATTTCTATCGAATTCAATCTGTTTAAAATGTGCCTTATTTAATTTGGTCTATCCTTTCAGAATACGATGTTTGTCTTGACCATATCTTTTGTAAATTGTATAGGCCAAAAATGAGCCTTCACTGTCTCAGTATATGAACAGTTTCAATCATGGTCTATGGAGAGAAGCCACAGTCACCAATCGGTCATGTTTACAAGAAGCCACCATCGCCAATCAGCCATGTTCACAAATTACTTAATCTTATAAACATTGACAATTTTAGACTTGATTGAGTGCCCAGTGGACCCTGATGAACATGATGAATAAAAATATTTGTAATCTGTTCATAATAAAGCAAAGTTAACTCAGTTGTCGAGAAGGTATTTGATTTATGTATTCCGGCCATAAGTCAATGCATGGATGGAATAACACTTACATCATGCCACATGTCAGTTTATTTTGGTGTTCTCGATTGGTGGCGTTTGATTGACTCAGAACCCAAGTTCAGGAAGATCCTGAAGACCTGGCTCTGTAGCCAAGGCTAGCCTCCCTGTTGGCCCTGATCCCTCTTCTGTGTCATCCACTCAACACCGGCCGGGACACCTCTGTTTGAGGTAGCTGTCGCGCTCTATAAATGACACTACTATTTCACATGTGTAAAGCAAATTGACACATTTGGATGATAAACCAAATTCTGCTATACATGAAAAAGCCTGAATTACTACATAACCCAGACAGCTCCTTATGCACAAAGCACAACTAACAATTTACAAATATATATCAACAAATGATCAAACAAGCGCACAACAAGCAAGCATTTACCAAAATCTGCGCTTGGGCTGAATACCCATCTGCACTGTCCTGAGGAAGACCCGCTGTGACGCTTATTATGTTTTGCGCAGTACACGGGGTCGAAACGTTGACGCACCCTTATATGTCTACACAATGCTTCTGATCACAGATTAATTCACATAGGATCTTGTAGCATATGTGAAAAACCATAAAGGCATATCAAGAAATAATGTACCTTTCTATTCTACTTATTCACTTTTACCGCATTTGAAATATATTGTATATACTATTTATCATCACATGTCACTTTCTCACCACAAGTCACCAATATTTTGCTCTTTTGAACTTATGTATTACGACAGCCCATAATACTTTATTCCCTTAAATTACCAAATTGCAAACTTTTTTTTGGTGTGTGCTTTTTTCCTCATTTATCTGATATCTGTTACATGTAATGAATATTTTTTTAACTTTCTAAAAGAAATTAGAAATTCCCGATAGAACCAGTGTGCTATGAAAGAACACTGCTTTTTCACCAAAAAATGTATAAAGTCCAGAAGGTTACATATTCTTTCCACTAAAATGACTTATAGTCATCTACCTACCCTGTATACGTAACGTGTTCAGACATTATTGCAGAGGGCAGAGTTAGAACCGACATATCAAGTAATAAATCGAATGCTATCCCAGCAATAACTAGATGGATATACTATGAAGGCTAATACATGCATTTCTGATATTGTCAGACACGCTCACAGTGATCCTTGAATAGAAGATGGGCATTGTTGTATTTATATTGACAGTCTATTTATAGTCCTCCTGAATAGGTCACTGAACACCCTACTGCATCCAGAATGGTAGTGGATGTTCATGTTAACTTCCCTTAACGAAGAGGCGAACATCAACCAGATTAGAAGATCTGAGGTTTAACTCTGGCAAGTCTTTTTCCTATGTTCTTGGGGCCTTGGGAGTGTGACTGTGGAGTGTCTTGCTGGAGGGAGAAGGCCTCTGTGCACAGGAGAAAGGGATGTGGTGATGCTTAGTCCCCTCTGTGCCTTGCCTGGGCTTCTGGTGCTGATGAACCTGGAGTTCATGGCAGCCTGTTCTCCTCTTGGCAGAAGGGCATTCTGGGTAGTGCAGAGGGGGGGTGCAGCAGTAGATTGCCCTTGGGTTCAAGCAGAAGTAGCGGAAGCTGCCTGCCCAGTCTTCAGAGGCTGAGGTGGCAATGCAGCCTTTGCAGTTGCTTCAGATTGAGTATTTGTTTTCTTCCACTTTTTATATTGTGCAAACTTTAGAGCACTTTACCTGACTGTCAGATTCTCGATTGTACATGAGAATAAACTACTTAGGATCAGAGTGACGAATAATATGGTCCCCCTCTTGACATCCCCAACTCTGAGAATCAAATATGTACAGAGTTTTAATGGGATCAAGCGAGAGGGAGGGTATTGGGTAAAGACCTGCAGGGAAGGTGAGCCTGAAAAGAGAAAATAAACAAAGGTTAACACAAGCAGACTTTCTACTCTCATTACGTCTGACTAGATGAATGATGTATTACCTTATGTAAAGTATTCACCAGCTCAACCAGAATCCAATAGATGAACTTGGGATTACTATGTCTCTTTAACCCGCTTGAACCTAAGATAATAAGGGGATGATAAACTTTCATACTTTTTCAATTAAATCACATCACTTAATCCTGAAACACTCATACATACCATAAAGGATAATAGATCTGAGAGAATTGCAGCAAAAAGCAACAAAAATTAAAATAATCAAAAAAATCTAAGCAATGGTCACTACTTCTTTGGCTCCAGAAGTATGACATCATTTTTCCTTATTTTCCATGCTCTTCATGAAACATTCAAAATGTTTCTTGGTTATATTCAAAGTTTCAAAGAACATATGAAATAGTTGATGATTCCAATGCGTGTCTTTTGAAACAGAAAGCACCCTTTTGTACTTCAATTAGTCAGCAGTATTTGGAGGAAAGTGTTCGTAACGGATTATTCACCACCCGCCCACAGTAAAATACAAAAACAAAGAAAAAGGAAAGAAAGAAATATTTAGACACAATCTCCCAATGCTGAAGTCTTGTATCATTTTCATCACCACCCTTGGTGAGTGAACGTTATCTCTGTTAAGCAGTTAGTCACATCTTTGATATATTTTCCAGAAGCAAAAAAAAAAAGAACTGGCCAAGAACTCCTGAAACAAACGTGTTCCTAGAAAAAAGTCCGTAATCCACAACAATGCGGCAAAAAAAACACTGAAGACTCCCTACCTGGAAGTAGGCATACTCAGCAGCAGATGAGCACTGAGATGAGACCAGAATGCGGCCGAAGGACAGCACGTCTTACCTCATTAGAAATGCAAGCTTCTGAGTTTCTGTGCATAACCGCCCCGCTCCGGCGGCATTCTGAATCCTCTCTAAGTCGAAGGATCATTGAATTAACTAAATGGTTCGATCTCGTCAGCACATACAAAACACCCATGTCCGTCGATGAGAGCCCTTTGAAATTCCCCACAAATGAAATACGCCCGCTGACTGGCGTGTTGCCCCTATATATAGATATAGATATAGGTATAGATATATCCATCCATCCATCATCCTTTAACCCAATTCGTTCCTTTTCAGGCATCATGGGATTTGTAGTTCCTTCTATATAAAACATCGGAAAACCTGCTTTGAAGGCTGTAATGAGGATGAATCCTGACAATAAGCACCAGATAGATTACACAAGGTATGATTTATTTTGGCACAGGGATGTTCAAGTAATCAATCAATATATTTGTAGAGCACTTCTTGTCACCCTTGAGGGTATCCAAGCACTAAATCCAGGATATTAAGTATAGTATATAGTATTTGTTTGCTGAGGTTCCATATTGACCCTTATATACACAGGCTGCACAGCTTCTTTCTTCGACTGGAGCTCATTCTTGCAGAAGCTGTCATTGTGGGACCCCTGGGAGGCAAGGTGCAGCGCCCACCGCCTCACTCTGCTGCATGACCAATCTTGGCTTTCTACACGGCAGCACAAAAGGTACAATGACGTCTGGGCAGTCTCCTTTTCCACTCACAGGGCAATAGGCTGTCAGCCCCAGAATCTGTGGAACAGTCTGGGATACAGCTGATGCCCCTCACAAATCTCTCACCTTCTCCCTCATTCTGGAGTCTCTCAACTCTGGTAGCCCTTCAGGTAGGACACTGTGGTGGCTGGAAATGGCCCTCTGGTGACAGCTTAGTGAGTCTCTGAGACTAGGGCTGCTGTGATGAGCTAGTAATTCGTATGGTGAAGACTACCCCGTTACCTGGTCAGCAGTTTTTTTTCTTGGGGCAGGTCACCAGGATCCATTCCTCCTCCACAACCCAGGGAGAGGGGTTGGGTGCTGCTCTGGAGTGGGCAGAGGATGAGAGCACACACTGGGGAACAAAGGTGGGATGGACAGACACAGTGCAAAGCGTATATCTTCGCTCCTAGGTAGGTTGACATAAGACTCCCCTTGTCACCATGATGATGGTATATGCTGAATGTCTGTATGTCGTATAGTGATTCTATTGGAATTAGATTATTAGGCAAGGATATGGTATCGCCCAGGAAGCTTAAAATAGTCCTTTTCATGCATTTTTTAGAGAAAGAAAATAAGTTCACATCAATTTACAAACAAATATTGTCTATAACAAAATATTATGTAAAGGACATCAGGGTGATCCACAAGGTGAGCAGCGACGACGCGGTACCAGTGAAAGGAACTAAATACACAAAAAACAGATGGCAAATGCAAAAGAGCTTGCTACTGGCAGAATTCAACTCAACGCTATGCCCATTTGTAATTAGGAATATATATCAAGCATTTAGTTAATGTACCGGTCGACGTCTTGACCTGTTGGAAGATCATTTAAACCTGGATCTTCGATTGAACTAAATTTGGTTTGCATTTATTTATTTTTCTAAAAATGCATGAAGAGGGGTATTTTTGCCTCCTGAGAAATAGTGAACTCATGCTTAATAATCTAATTCTGACCAAATCACTATACAATATACATATATCAAAAGCCCAGATTCTGAGGATTACCGGGTTCACCCAGTGTGTTGTTTAATATGCCGAATGTTAGTACAGCTGCAGGAAGGCCACAGACAAGTTGATCAGTGAAACTGCAGAAAAGGAAACCAGCTCTTTTTTATTGGACACTCACATACCACCAGATTCAGATGGGGATGTGAGTGTAAGTGGAAGCCTAGTAGATTAAAAACATGGCCTGAGGGACATAACACACATGTGGACTACAGAACTTCCAAAACACAGCCGCCAGACTGGTCCTCGACATTCCCAGTCACAGCCACACCATGCAAAACCTCCGACAACTCCGCTGGCTCCCAGTCAATAAGAGTCACCTTCAAGCTCCTCACTCATGCCTACAAGGCCCTACTCGATGAAGGACCAGCGTGGCTGATACACCGCCTCACATTCCCCATACTCACCAGACAACTCCGATCCTCCCAACTCGCCCTCGCCTCCATCCCCAGGATCCACAAGACCAGAACCGGAGGAAGACTGTTCTCCTACCTCGCCGCCAAGACCTGGAACACCCTGCCCCTGCACCTCAGGCAATCAGCGTCACTGACCCAATTCAGGAAGGACCTCAAGACCTGCCTCTTCGAATGATCCTCCACCAAGCCGGACCAGCAGCCCCCCTCCCCCAGCTCCTTTCGACTCTCACGGGTGAGTAGCCGCGCTTTACAAGCCCCTGATTGATTGATTGGCGCATGGGCTTGCTCGTTCGGTAGAGGAAACAGCATTGAAATACAGTTATCTTCAACATACAAACAGTGGTAAACAGACAGACTGGTACACTAAGTAAGCTGCTGACACTGCAGAAAACTACATTCAGCAGAATACATGTGACACATTTGGGGAAGACAGCTGCATCCTCTCATAGTGCAGCCTGGCTTCCAGTTCATGTGTACACCAATATGGAAGCCAATTCCCTATAGGAATCTGCTCTGGAAAAGCAGTGCCTGAAAGCCATCTGGTTGATAGGAGGTACAAGTTTAAGCTTCCACCACCTCTCTGATGGTTAGAGGGCACTCATGAGGCTACCGAGTAGTTTTGTTGCTGAGACTATACCTACCATGCATACATGTTTATGCACATATATGTGTCATCTCACAGTTGCAGCCATCCATGCAGGAAGGTTGCCGAAATATGTTGCTTCCAGAAGTTCTCAGGTCCAGTGTACTATGAAGAAAAGGCAAGTCACACTCCGGGTTCGATGTGTTTTCATTATTAGCATGCTCAAATAGACAGATACTTTCCCCCGGAACATCAGTGTTATTCCATTGCCCTCTCCACATCTACAGACATGTCAAAGGTTTATCTAAAATAAAACAGATTTTAAAAACGTAAAAAGAAATTGACCAGATAGTTATTAAGTACCTTTTCTGTCTCAAAAACTGCTGATGTGGCAGTAAAGCGCAGAATTGTGAGTTTGCTGCCTAACTAAAGGAAAAATGGTGCTAGAAGTGCAAAAGCAAGAGAGGTGATATATACTAAAAAAAAGGCAATGAATGAATTGCAGCTTCTAAAGACAGTGCCTAGAAGAATCCTGGTGCGAGGATCATCCCCTAGACCAGAGATAGCTATCTAAGATTAACCAGAGAAATCTCAGTTTCAAAATGCTCTCTGTAAGCAAGGTGATTGAAAGTCATCTTAAGATCAAGAGGAAGGGAATTCCAACCCAAATTTACAAAAAGGAGAAAAAATGCCTGGCAGTTGGAGCACAGCAAAGGACAGGAGTGACAAGCAGAGCCAAAGAAGTTCTTAATGCTCAAGCTGGTTTGCAAATATTGTCCAAGTCCTAAGAGGGACTGCTGTGTTCTGGACCAGTTGAATCTCCTTGTCTAGTATTTTGAAAGACCAAAAATGTGTTTCTGTGATGTAAATGAGAATATAAGTTGGTTTGAATTACTCAGTGTTGTCCATCCAGAAGAAATAATTGAAGGTTCTTGTGAATAGGTTTCAGACTAAGACCACTTTGGTAAAGCGAGGAACAAACCTGAGGTAAGAATCAAATATACTCAGCTTGCAAAATAGGAGATAAAGGTGGTCTAGGTTTCTTGGGACCTCATGTATTGGCCCAAATAGAAGGAGGACATCCAAAGAGAAGACCTTCATCTTGTTAGAATTTATATCACATCAATGGCAGGGCATCCTGTTGGCAACTCCCTCAAGACATGAATGGAAGCCCTCAGACGATAGTTGACTAAACCTGTCCAGTCATCCTAGGATCTGGGAGTCATCTGTGTTGCCACAGAGAATAAAATGAAAGATTTGAATCATTTAGGCAAGTAAGGTCACATATGTGTTAAAAAGCATGGGGCACTTTGAGGTTTTTTGAGGTTCCCTTCAAGCAAGAGGTTTTGAGCCCCTGGATCATCACTGAGTCATCGACAGTGTCAAAAACAATAAAAAAATCAAGTAAAATAAGTGGTGTGACACTGCCTCCATCCAATAACATCCAGGGTAGAACAAGGACTGTCTCCATGCCATGTAGAAGCCACTTTGTCTTGAAACAGGAGCACCTGAGCTTTCCAGAAAGTAGGAAAGTTAGAAATTGATAAACTTCCCCAATATTTTAGCTTGAGTAGGAAAATGTGGGATAGAGTGGAAAGTGTTACGACTTTCTTAGAGTTATCTGATGTTTTCTTAATGAGGGGGAAGAACAAAATTATTTAAGACAATGGAAGCTGAGGCTGCCTTCATGGACTAGAGCAACAATGAATGCAACCGTTCTTAATGGAACAGGGGAGGAGGGTCCTGTGGCAAACCCATTTGAAGAGATGAGAGACTATTGACATGAGCTTCAGAAAGAGGGAGGAGGCAGCTGAGGCAAAGACCTCACAGATAGTACCAAAGTGACTTCTAAGAGAAGGTGGGGCTGGAGAAAGAGCGAGAAATTGCTGCAATCGTAAAAATTGAAGAGCTTTTCACAAAGAGATAAAAAAAAATATTTAATAGCATGCTATACTGCTTCTAAGTGGCTATGCCCCCATGCAACATGAAATACAGCTTTGAGGGTGCTGGATGCCCTGGGCGTTTTTCCTGAAAATCAACACTCGTAGCAATGATGATGGCTTCTTATAAGGAGAAGTTTATTTGGTATATGTTTTCTTGGAAAGAGGATAATGGTTCTTCCATGGCAAGCGTTCAAATGTTGTACAAGCTGTTTTTTAAGTGGCGACCTCAGTGGAGAACCGAGTAGCAGAGGGATGATAACATTTGAAATTGCTGATCTCAATGGGGCTCTGCATATATTGCATTGAGAATCCCAGCATCTAAAGTGGGCATTCCAATGTCAGGATCATCCTGAAAAACAAGCGTTTTGAAGTTGCATAATTAATCAATCAAGAAACATCAATATAAGACCATGAGCAGATGAGGTGGCGATTTAGCCATAGTGGAGTTTCGAAGCCGTAAACGTAAGAAGTGAAAAATCACTGCAGAATGATCTTCCCAAGGAAGAAGGAGTGTCCCAGAAATTAAGATCCAGAGAATGGCCAGGAAAGCAAATCTGACCAGTCAGGGCTTGATGAAGAGTCATTATGGAATATGAATCCAAGATTGATTTGTCTGCGGCACAGTCCAAAATCCAGCTATATATTTAGATCACCAGGAAGAACAAGATTAGTGTGGGCTGTCAGAGGGGCCAGAAACAAAGCTAAAAGATCTCTGAAGAAACAATTTGGCTGAGGAGGTGGCTGACCAGTATTCAAAGGAAGACATATGAGCTGTGATGGAGATATGAGGAGCCTGAGTGAACTGGCACAGTGGAGACAATAAAAGTGGCTTTTGCAAGAGGGGTCACCCCTCCGTCTAATCTAGAGGAGAACTTTTAAAACCCAAAGAGGTGGCTAGGGTTGGTTTTAACATTATTCAGAGTTGAACCATCTCACAGTCGGGTTTTCCTCAATGATTAGGAATTCAAGTTTATGATCAAGAAACTAAGATGGCATGCTTTGGTATGGAATGGGCGTTAATAAGGGCTGCCTTCATAGAAGGAGTGGCAGGGGCTGCGGCATATATCTCTCTGGGAAGAGCCAAGGCGGGAGGGCTGGTAAATGATGTGGTCTGAGCCATAAAAGGCACATGATCACTAGTGCTGATTACTGACATGTAAGGGGGTAATTAGCATAGGGCTGAGAGCCAGTAGGCGTTCTCTGCCAGATATATTATATGAAGTTTCTCCAGACCAGTGACATGCCATGCAGACTGTGCGGTCCTAGGGTCATGCGCAGTCCAATAAGGATTCACAATGAGATGAGACCGAAGAATACAAGCCATGAATCAAACATCACATGCTACAAACCTCTAAATGATTGCTTACATATAAATAATATGATCAACTATTGCCCTATGACAACCCATCCCTAAAATGCATAGGAGATGTGGCGTAATGGAACTTGTTTAAATGTTTGAATTGGTTACCACCTCTTGTAAAGAATATGCAAACAAAGACTGCAGTGATTGCAGAAAAGCCAAAGAAATGACATTTCTTAAAACATAAAGGACCAGCTGTGTTTTATCATCCAATGATGGACTGGTTATGATGTCCATCCATAGGATTCGAGTGTACGGTCTAAACTTTTGTTCGATTAAGCCAGTGCTGTGCACAAAGTGTCGCGCCAATGTTTCAAAGCAGAGCTTTTTCACAGGTAATTCAAAATAGGGCTCTCAGGTGGCAGATAGACCCTCTCCTACTGATGCCAAGGGCTGCATAGCAAGGGAAGATGTAGGCTGGCTGTGTGGTTTTGTGTATCATTTTTTTTTAATAGGAATTGACATGAGGGAGTTGCACCTGTGAAGAGGGCTTATGAAGTACTTTCCGCTAATGTGCAGCACTGAAAATGACAACTAACAAACAAAACCACGAGACTGTGAGAGATTGATCAGGGGAAGAACGTGTGTCCCCCTCTTGTAAGCATGAACACAAGCTAGCTCATTAGAAAGTATGGACCATTTTCTAATACCGTATGTCCACTCGCCCATCTCCTCCCAAACCTTCCCAGTAAAATGGACTACTTTCTCTAAACCTGGACTTTTTGACTTTCTCTGCCGGTATCTCTTACTTTACAGTATTTATTGGTTACAAAAGTGCTCTCAGGCGTCCACCGGTGTCATGTTGTATTTACATGAAACCCTGTTTTATAATAACATTTATTCAATGTTCTCCTACAAATAACTATACTGCAGGACTTCAGTATTTTTTGGTCATAATATTGTTATGATAAGGGTAACTAATAGTGAGATCTAACATCACTCTTACCTAGAGGTGAGCAAAGTTGTTATTCTACAGTCAGAAATGATCAGTTAAGATTTTTACACTTGCAGAGTTGTGGAGTTGTGTATTCTTTTTCAGTTATGTCTTGTCATACGAAAGACCATTTTGCAAGCAAAACATCCTGCAAAAAATTAGTTTGTGATTTTCACTTAAAGCTGAATTAATAAAATTGCACTTTGCTCAAATTAAGTCAACAAATTAGGCATGTTGCATTTTTTCCATTAAAAATAATTGTGGATCTTTGCTCCTATTTATTTGCAAAAATTGACAAGGTTCTTACATAATTTCACAAGGGTACATTTTTATTTTATTTTTTCCTCTAGCTCATGCAAAGTTCCGCAACTTCACAACGCCCTACATGTATATATTTCCTAAATGAGTGAGGATGATATGACATTTCTTTTTGTTAACATAGTCTTTTCAAGAGGCTGCAATCTACAAAGTGTGACAGTATCACAAATACTATAGGAACAACTTGCAGAGAGAGATTCATTTTAGTCCCTATCTGCGGTCAGTTTTAGTCACTATAAGAAAACTAGGTTCTTCAGTGACCACTAGAGGCCTACAAAACGCAATCAAACTCCACTAAAGAAAACTAATGTCAGGAAGTGACGTAGGCGATATGCAGACTGTGGGGCTGGCAGCGTGTTTTCAAAATGTATTTCTTATTCGTGTATAGTTTATTTCAAAGTGTACTTAGAACAAATATTTATCATACATTACAGTGCATTTTATTTGCAAATATCTGTGGCCAGTAAGCAAACTCTTTTGGGTAAAGAGCTGACCACATCTAACTAGATGTTCTAAAATCCTTGGTGTTCAGACTGTGTGAATGGACAGTCTAGTATGTCCCCGAGCTTGTCACTACAATGGACTGGCATTTGAACCCCTCATTGTAGGAGACTACAACACAGTGTTCATTGTGTAGCAATTCTTCTGCCTTTTTGCATTGAACTCCTGCAATTACAGTTACCCATTTAAATCTCTATTGTAAGGCTGATTTGCCTTTGCTGGGATTCAAAGTAGTGGCTTGCATATTACTAAGGAAGTTACAGGTGAGCATGAACTCACTTGGCTTGTTTGCTGTTAGAGGATACGCTGGGAGTAATGACCATCTTTAAAGAATGGAAATTGGACGTGATCCTAACTAAGAGAAGCAGATTGAAGTTCAAGTTTATTTTGCCAGTTCGACCAGAAGAATTGAATTGATGTGTTTACATTTTTGTGGAAAAGGACAACTAGACATTAACACAGGCAACAGTGTTCCTAATTTCAGAAAACTAAGGAGAATTTTATGAAGCTTGTTGAAAAGGTTGTCATTAAAATACCTTACAATAGAGGCAATAATATATATTCTGAATAGAAGAGGTTTTAATGAAGAAGTAGAAAGACTGTAGCAAATTGCTATTTTAAATGAGACATTAATGCTGCTTAGCATAGTAGTTTAAGTAATTATTGAATACAAAAGGTATTGGCTTGAGAAATTAAGGTTTGATATCCTCCAGAATAAAAGGGAGAATGAGTTGGCCAATTTTTCTCCAGTCTGTGATATTTCTAAAACAGCATTAGTCATTAATAATAAATAATAATAATGACATTTCTACATCGCATGGCTACCTCCTAAGAGGTGCCCCAGTGCTCGGTACCGGAGACCACCCGTCTATGTGCAGTTCTCAAACTCCCCTACATCTTGCTTCGAAGAACCATGTTTTGAGTTTTTTCCTGAATATTTCCTCTGACTGCTAAAGGCTGAGAATTGCACAATTTAGGTACTAGGAAGCCAGATAACTTTCCGCCCATCCGTGCTTTCCTCACTCTAGGAAATCTAGCCAACAGCTCCCTAGCAGATCTCAAATTCCTCTGGGTTACGGAAGGTCTCGCCAGTGGTTGCAGGTACCATGGACCTTTATTGTTCATGACTTGGTAACAAAAGCATAAGGCTGCTCTTTGTCTTACAGGAAGCCAATGAAGCTGTCTAAGCGTGTACTTCATGGGCACCCTTCTCAGCAGATTCATGCTGAGTCTAGCTACTACATTTTGCTCTCTTTGCAATCTGTTGAGTCTACTTTGATTCACTCCAAGAATTTGCCGCTCGGCGAAGGGGTTAAGGTCTATTTAGTTTCAGCGTGCAGATACATCTTTTCCATAAAAACCCGTGGTCCGGACCGAAAAGCCAACTCTCTCCAAGATAAAAAAAAAAGTGTTTCCCAGACCATGAGATCAAACGTTTTGTCTGCGTCTAGCAAAAATGTTGCCGCCTAAGGCTGCTTCCAAGCTAGCACATCCAAGGCCTCGATCAAATAATTAGTATTGGTACAAAGCTGCCACCCTGCTATAAAACCATTCAAGAAGCAAACCACATTCCCAGAATTCAAAGACGGAGGTTTTCCTCCATTTGCCACTTCCAGTATATAGGGGTTCAATAATTTTGCAAATGTTTTATAAAATGTGATTGGGAAACTGTCTGGACCCTCAATTTTCACTACTTCCTCCAGCTCTTGCAGGGAAGAGGGCCATCAATAAACCTCTGATCTACCGCTGACATAATTGGAATCGGGATATGATCCAGAAAATGACGCAATTCTTGTCTATTCACCTTAGGGAAAATACTATAAGTACTTTTGAAATGCTTTAGAAAAAGATTGTTAATTTCACCCTCAGAGGTGCAACACACCCCTGTTCTAGGGTATTTCACCCTACTAATAATAGTTTCTGTTTTCTGCTCCCAGGTCTGCCATGCCATCAACCTCCCTGCAAAGTCACTCTCTTTGTACACCTTTTGTAAATAAGGTGAGTCCCACACATACGTTTCAGCGTAATAATAAATCCTGGAGTGTCATGTTCGCTTCTTTAAATATGCCCCATTCATTCAAACTCTTTTATAGTCACCACTTCTTAATGTTAATGTGAAAAGAGAGCTGCAGCATCACCAGGACAACAATTAAAAAATTTAAAGAAAACAAACAGGAGACAAATCGTCTTGATCCTGATGCTGATAATGTGGAGAAATACTTACACTTGTTAGTCTTGCAACATCATGGTTCTAGTTCACCAAGGCACTAAAGCTGAAATGTTAAGCTGTAGCTTGACATTTTGAAATCCTCTGTTCCTCATCAGATTTTAGAATCGGATGGATTGGAGTGTGAACTGACAAATCAAAGGATGTAATCCCATTAGGATTATATTGCACTAATAGGGGTTTTACAACTATACTTAGCGCTGCAGAAATGTTTGAAGATCCATAAAAAAGACCAAATTTGAATTAAAGACATTTAAAGTATGGTCCATTGCTTTGGACAAAATGATACTAATTAAGAAACCTTCTTAAGAACTGTTTGGTTACCTGATCAAGTTGGGACACCAATATACATTATTTTGCAATTTCTCCAATCCTGCCACCTGAATGATTTTATTTTATGTTGATGAGACTTAATAAAAGCCTAGTTATAGAGCTGAGCGGAAGAGGAATAAACATTTCACGAGAAAATATACCATTTCAGGTGAATGCCTGGAGTCACCGTTGCTGGTTAGTTTTTCTGTGAAAGACTGGCCAAGTTAAAGACTAAACTCTTTAAAGGATATATTGTTGATTGTGAGAAATGTTCTAGTACTGAACTGAAACAAAATTTCAAGAATTCAGAAGGCCTTAGCTGTGTGTGACCCTGTTTTGTCTGTTGAATTTAAAATCAATACGTAGATGCGCATCTGAACTAATTGTATGGTACACTAATATAAATCAATCAAAACACATTCAGATAAGTATGTACATATAACAAAAAAGGAGGGGCAAAAATTAGAAATATTTTGCCATTCAGTTTTTTAAGTATCACTTTTCTTTTATTTACATACTTGTTTAGTGGCACAATAAAAGAATTCATATATTGTGATTGTAACAGAAATTTATTAATAGGAGGAACTAAACATAAAATCACCCTCTGAGAATGTAAATGTAACTTTTTGCCTTCATAGTGATTTTAATTACCTTAATTATCAAGAATTATTTTCTGCAACATGTGTGCAACTGTAAACCTAAAACACTAAAAGTAAATGTATTACAGAATATCTGTAAACGATTTGAAGCCAAATATTTCCCATGCAATACAATATTGAAATAGCTCTATGTTATTTTGGGAAGCGTAATCAACAGAATTTATTGCTCAAATGTATTATTATGCAATGCAATGTTTTAGGTTTCTTGTGTCTCAGATTACTGTATTTGTGTGCTCTTTATGAGGCATGACAGTACAATTATTTCAATATAATATTCACATATTTGTAACTGGCAGATGTCCGCAATGAAAGGGATAGCCTAATTAAATTGTATAATGTGAATGGAATGTTCAACGTCTTATGCAGATCTTAACCATGATTAAACTAAGGAAAGCTAGTATTAGTCTCTTTCTTAGTATGTTACGAAAGAAAATTATTTATAACATATATAAATAAAATGAATGAAAAATACATGAATGAAGTTGACCGATAGAACTTTAATTGAGACACCTATGTCATGGTTATGTCAATGCTTTGTTCAGTCTTACAAAGAAACTGCAAATTGCACGCCTTCATTGATGTACACCTTCTCACACAAAAATATTTCACTGTGAGCAAAGTTTCTTTCGTTTTTTCTCATAATAAAACAATTACACCTCATGGAGTACATCATGTCCTAATCCATCACTAATGGACTACACATTTAGTCTTACCGCAAACACAGTTTACTTTCTTATGTGGTGCATCTTAAATAATTTCAGGCACAGAAACTGCACTGTGACATAAACTCTGATTTATCATTCACTAGGTGACTAAGAATGGACCCCTGATCACTCATGGCTGTTATGTTTACCGAGTCCTATGTGAAGTGATTGCCCAGTGGTTGCTTAAAACAATAAGAATCATTATAGTTTCATTTTTTCTACTTAATTTACAGACTTGTAATTCAAGACATTATTATTTAGTACTGAATAACTTTTTTGAATAACAATTGATTTGCTCCCTATGTTAAATCCAATTGTGTTAAAGGATCACAAACTTTGTATGCTTCTGCCTTTCTTTTCTCTTTATTTAAAATAAATCAAATACATTGGGATACCTATTGACTTAATTTAATGTATGCACATTATGTTATATTTTTATTAGATTTGTCGGTCTGCAGCTTATAAAGTATCCCAGGTGAAGCATTGTATTTATGCATTACATGCCCATTGGCTGTCACACATTCAATCAATTAATCAATCAATACACTTATAAAGTGCACTACATACCCGTTAGGGTCTCATGGCGCTGGGGGGGGTGGGGTGCTGCTACTGATCGAAGAGCCAGGTCTTGAGGAGTCTTCTGAAGGCCAGTAGGTCTCGAGTCTGCCGTAGTTTTGTGGGGAGTGTGTTCCAGGTCTTGGCGGCGAGGTGGCATAAGGATCTGCCACCGGCGGTCATTCTTCGGGTGCGAATGACAGTGGCTAGGGCGAGGCCTGCGGAGCGGAGCTGGCGAGGGGGGGGGTGTAGAAGCTGAGCCGTCTGTTGAAGTATGCTGAGCCGGTGTTCTGGAGAGCTTTGTGCGCGTGGAGGAGGAGCTTGAAGGTGACCCTCTTGTTGACAGGGAGCCAGTGCAGGTCTCTCAGGTGGGGAGTGATGTGGCTGCGGCGGGGGATGTCGAGGATCAGGTGTGCCGAGGCGTTCTGGATGCGTTGCAGCCGTCTCAGCAGGAGCTTGGCCGATGTTCCTGCATAGAGGGCGTTTCCGTAGTCCAGCCTGCTGGTGATGAGGGCCTGGGTGACTGTTTTTCTCATTTCGGTGGGGATCCACTTGAAGATCCTGCGGAGAATTCAGAGGGTGTTGAAGCAGGATGAGAAGACGGCGTTGACCTGCTTAGTCATGGAGAGGGTGTCATCGAGGATGACCCCTAGGTTGCGTGCGTGGTCGGTGGGTGTCGGTGCAGGTCCCAGTGTTGTCGGCCACCAGGAGTCTTCCCAGGCTGAGGGGGTGGGGCCGAGGATGAGGACCTCCATCTTATCTGAGTTCAGCTTCAGTCGGCTGTTCTTCATCCATTCAGCGACGTCCTTGATTCCTTTGTGGAGTTTGGTTTTGGCGGTGTGAGGGCCTTTAGTGAGGGAGATGATTAGCTGGGTGTCGTCGGCATAGGAGATGATGTTGAGGTCATGCTGTCGGGCGACGTGGGCGAGGGGTGCCATGTAGATGTTGAACAGCGTCGGGCTGAGGGAAGAGCCCTGGGGTACGCCGCAGATGATCTCGGTGGCTTTGGAGCAGAAGGGAGGGGAGGCAGACGCTCTGAGTTCTGCCAGAGAGGAACGATGTGGTCCAGTCCAGGGCCTTCTCTTGGATTCCGGCGTCATGTAAGCGTGTTTGTAGTGTGTTGTGGCAGACCGTGTCGAAGGCGGCTGACAGGTCCAGGAGGCTAAGGGCCGCTGTTTCTCCGTTGTCAAGCAGGGTCCTGAAGTCATCGGTGGCGGCGATGAGGGTGGTTTCGGTGCTGTGGTTGCTGTGGAAGCCGGACTGGGATGGGTCCAAGATGTTGTTCTCCTCGAGGTAGCGGGTCAGTTGTTTGTTGACGATTTTCTCCGTGACCTTCGCCAGGAATGGAAGCAGGGAGATGGGTCGGAAGTTCTTGAGGTCCTTGGGGTCCGCCTTGGGTTTCTTGAGTAAGGCGTTGATCTCGGCGTGCTTCAAGCTCTCCGGGAAGGTTGCTGTCTCGAAGGAGATGTTGATTACGCTCCGGAGATGGGGTGCGATGGCTGTACTGGCTTTGTTGAGTATGTGGTGAGGGCATGGGTCTAATGGTGATCCGGAGTGAATGGTGTTCATGATTTTGCTGATGTCCTCGACGTTGACGCTGGTCCAGGATAGCAGGCGGTTCGTGTGGGTGATGGTCATGGGGGTGGTGGTTGTCAGGGTGGTCGTGGCGCTGAAGCTGTTGTAGATGTCGGCAATCTTGCAGTGGAAGAAGGTGGCCAGTGAGTCGCACAGGTCTTGCGAAGGTGGGATGTCGTTGGTGTTGGAGCTGGGGTTGGAGAGTTCCTTCACGATGCTGAAGAGCTCTTTGCTGTTGTACACATTGTTATCGAGGCGGTCCTTGAAGGAGGCCCTCTTGGCGGCTCTGATGAGTTGATGGTGTCTGCGGGTGGCGTTCTTGTGGGCTGTGTAGCTGTCCGATAATCGTTCACGGAGCCAGTTCTTCTCCAATTTTCGGCATTTTCATTTGGAGGCTTGGAGGTCTTCGGTGAACCAGGTGGCTTTCTTGCTGGTGTGGTTGCTGGAGGGTGACTTGAGCGGGCGAGGGTATTGGCGCAGTCGTTGATCCATTGTCTGAGGTTGCGGGCGGCGGTGTCGGGATCGGTGGAGTCGGCGGGCGGTTTCTTGGTTAGGGTGGCGGTTAGCTGGTCTTCGGTGACTTTGCTCCAGCAGCGTCGAGGCCTCTGTTGAGTGCGGTGGTGCGTGGTGGACTTCCTGAAGGTGAAGTGGATGCAGTGGTGGTCTGTCCAGTGGGGTTCGGTGGTGTGGTTGAAGGAGACGTGGGGGCTTGCGGTGAAGATGGGGTCGAGCGTGTGGCCGGCGGTGTGGGTGGGTGTTGTCACAAGTCCGAGGTTGGCGAGGTTGTCGATCAGGGTGGTGGAGCTGGCATCGTTGTTGTTCTTGAGGTGGAAGTTCAGGTCTCCTAGGAGGATGTAGTTTGTGGAGGTGAGGGCATGCGTGCTGATGAAGTCGGCGATGGAGTCGCTGAACTGCGGTCGGGGTCCGGGGGGTATGTAGACAAGGGTTTCTCTGAGGGTGGTGTTGGGGTCGGTGTGGATCTGGAAGTGCATGTGTTGGGCGGTGCTGAGGTTGTCATCGGTGTTGGTCAAGACTCTGAGAGTGTTCCTGTGGACGATGGCGATTCCTCCTCCTACTCCTTTGGAACGGTTTCTGCGGGTGATCTTGTAGCCTTCCGGGATGGCTATGGCGATGTCGGGTGCTGAGGCGGGGTTCAACCAGGACTCTGTCAGGAAGGCGACGTCCGGGGTGGTGGAGTCGAGAAGGTCCTACAGTTCGACGGCGTGTTTGCGGGCGGAGCGGGTGTTGAGGAGGATGTAGTTGAGGTCGTTGGGTATCTTGGTTGGCGGTTTGGCTGGCTGGATGCTGGTGAAGCTGCAGCTCCGGCAGGTGAAGGGTCCTTGGGTGCGCTTCGTGGTGGCCCGGTAGCAGGTGTGTTCTCGGCCGGTGTTGAGTGCGTGGAGGGTGCTGGCATCGTAGCTCAGTCGGGCGTTGTTGCGTCCGCGGGGGCCAGGGGTTCTGTTTTACATACATTACATTACACATGGATTAGGAGTGGGTTATACATACTGTTAAACTACTTCAAGGGTAAAAAGAAAACTAAGAAAAAACATCAAAAATTGATAAGCTTAAAAACAGGGCACCCAGCAGTAAACAACATGAGCTACACTCATTAACTTATTACAAACATTGATTCCAAACAATAATAACTGGTTGAATCCTGGTTCTTTGTTGCTACCACCCAAGACCTACTCTTACAAGAAGTTTTTAAAATGATATAGAAAACAGATATGCACTAAAATATGTGGATGCAACACCTTTATCGAAACACTGGTGTACTCGGAAAACATTATAGGAGACGGGCAAGAAGAACACTAGAAGTCTTGCTATCAAACCATTTCTCCATCATGGTCCATTGAATACTCCAGTCAAAATCACAGATGAAAATGCTATAATAACTTTATTGTAATGTATTGTTCAACGAGTGAGCAGGGACAGGATACCATTTCCAAAACAGACAACTTCGGCTTTTGCCCACTGGTTTTAAGAGCCCACCCATGTAGGAAAAACCACTTTAGAATTGTCCTGGATTTAGGCTTTAAAATAAAGGGATCAGAAATGTTCATTCTACCTTACATCTCCATCTTCTTATACCCCTGTGAAGCATGCAGGATGTTCAAACAGTTTTAAATGGCTGATCACCCAAACCTAACAAGAAATGTTTAAGCAATATCATTTCTGAGGACCTAGACACCACACTAACCCATACTAATGGACAGCAGAGGCTATGTACTTTCCATGTCTGCTAAATGAACTGTTTGTTGAAACAGAGAAAACTGTAGTCACAGCTTCCCCAAATAATTCAACTGTAGCTTCTTGTTCAGTTTGTGTATGGCGTACAAAGCATAAGTGAAGATTCCATCTAATTCTGAACTATGTTAAGAGTATATATTGCTTCGGATGTTTGTCAGTACCCGATCTATTTCTGAATAGATACATATGTTGAATAAAAGTTACATCAACAATGATATTTTTCAATTTTTTAAGTGATGTCTCTTTTAATATGCTTAAAAGACTAATGAAAAGAGGTGATCAAACATCCAAAGCCAATGTTTGAAACAAACATTGGCTGGCTACCTACCGTACCATTTGCAGTGAAGAGAGGTTCAAATGTATTTAATCAGATACATGTGCATCACCATCTCCTCATCAGGTCACCCTGACTGTTATCCACTTGAAATCAATAAATTCAGTACTCTAGATACACGTTGTGGTAACACCTGTAATTTGCAGTGAATTTTAGCATCACAACTGCCATGAAAAGTATTGTATAATTTTTTTTTATTATTGTTCACTTTAAAAATATTAGGCTGTAGCATATAGAAAACAAATATTCTATATGAAGGCATAGATGTCTCAATTCAGAGCAGACTGTATCCTACCAAGGAATAATTCTTACTCCCTTCTGTGAGGACTGTTTCCTCAGAATGACCCCTGTACAAAGTGCAGTGGTTGTTCTGCATTGCATCGTAAACATATATTGGTTTGCGTTCACCTGTACTGTAAGGGCCAAATTCCTGGACCGGTGTGCAGGCATAGTCTGTGGAAATAAATGACCATTCTTAAGGTTTAGAGCGTTTTATTTTTTTGTGAAATCCAGTAGTTTTCTTAGTCGTTCATCAATGTCTGAAGTTCAGTATGTGAGTGATTTTCAATCCAGTGTTTATGGAGCCTGAAGAAATATATAAATAAATTGAGAACAGAGATGTTTTCAGTGTTTGAGATCAGTTTTGTGGTGCACAATTGCTTTGTTGCAGCATTGTTAATGTATTTTTGTTCTGTCAGGCGTAGAAGATTTAATACTTGGCAATCCAGTACCCTGTATGGGCGGCCACCGGACTGACCTTCTGGGGAGGGGAGAGAGATGTTTTACGGATAAGGGGTGCACTTTTCCTATTCAATGCTGTAACAGTAAAGGGTATCCCACACCCAGTAATATTGTTAAATACTGATGTCTAATGAGTATCACCCTGCTTTAAGGAAAACTAGTATTTATTTTTGGTTAGACACTCACCCACTATACTAGTGGCATTGCTTCATCATCGGATCACATCCTGAGCCCTAAAAAACAAGATTGGCTCAATCATATTTGTGAGAAAGGGCCACTTTTTTCATGGTTAGCCCCCATTTTTTGCCTGGTTTTGATGTGATATCAATTGTAGTATACAGGGTCCCTGCCAACCACTTATCCTTTGCCAGTGCTTCTCCCCTACACAAATCCCCAATTTGTACTTCTATCCCTGTAAGTCCCTAGTAAATGGTACCCTGGGTACACAGGGCCTGGGAGCTGAAGATGGTCCCCTGGGACCCCCCTCACTGGGACCACGCCACGGCCCTTGCAGCTTGTATGCCCCTGTAAGGGAGAAAAGAACAAACTTGACATGGCACCCTGGCTCGGTGCCATGCCAGCCAGCACTGCCTGAAGGCATAGGTAAGTCACCCCTCTAGCAGGCCTCACAGCCCTAAGACAGGGTGAACTATTCCACAGGTGAGGACATATCTGCATGAGCAGATATGCCCTTACAATATTGGGGTCAATTCCTCAATATTGTAAGTGCCAAGGAAGGCATAGAGAGTACATGGGCTGGAAACTCGACAACTCAAGTTCCACAGCACCACAATGGCTTCACTGAACACAAGAGTGTTTGGTACCAAGCTATGCCTTTCTGATTTATTGTACCATGTACCAAGAGGACACCAAGAGGGCACCTCAGAGGTGCCGCCTGAAAACCTACCAACCCTGCTGTGGTCTCTGACCGACTGTTGGCAGTCAGTCACCACCAGATATGTTTCTGGACCCCTGGGTAGAGAGCCCCTGCTTTCTGGGAACAGAAACAATGCACATTCTGGGCAGAGGAGTCATATCTCCTCCCCCAGGATGGGCCAGTGTTTAAAAAGGGATGCTTCAAAGTCTGCTGCCTTTGCAATGCGACCCCCAGCATCTGCCGCTAGCAGCAGATGGCAACCCCTGGTTTACACCCCCACTTTGGGTGGAAAAAACAGCAGGAAAACTCAGGAGAATAGGAGATGTGCCCATCTCTGCCAACTCCACCCCTAAGGTGGCGTAGACGAGGTGAAGCACATCTTTCAGTCCCCCCAGCTTGAAGATTAGGAGGCCCCTCCAATCAGGGTTAGGTCTATGACCCCTACAGGAGGGTGGCATAATAGAGGGTGTAGTCACCCCTGGTAAAGTGTGGGGGATCGTTGGGGAACCTTCGGCTCAAGGCCCCAGGTCTTCGGGTGCAGGGGTGCCTCTGACATCGGAGTCTTCTTACCGGATATTATTATTAAATAAATACTTAATTTTCCCTTGTGGTCATCTCTCGAAATCGCCCCTCCACTCTTACCTGAGCGGCAACGGCTGTCTCCAGCTTCTGCGAACCTGCGACCTGTCTTGCAGCCAATGACCTCTGAAACCCTGGGAGGACTGCTGCCTTAGAAAAAAGATTCCAATCTCTCGTGGGCAGCAGACCTGTCCAGAAGAAACCAACTCCAAGGACTCCGGATCCAGGCAGATCCACGTCTCCTGCCTACTCTGCATCTGACACCCACAGCCCGAGTCTGAGTGGCTCATTTGTGCAGCGAAGTCTTCCCAGCAATCCCGACCTTGTGTCCATCGTTGGCTGACCTCTCCTGATCTCCATAGTGGTGCCTGCAGTGTGAATCAAGAGGCTCAACAGACTCCAGTAAGAAGATTTCGACGTCGAAAGGCACCCCTGCACCCGGGGCCTTGGTGAGCTGAACCGAAGGTGCCTCCATCACTTCCTGCATCTCGGCTTACCTTGGATGTTGTTGGTCTCCCTCCTGCAACCTCTGGTGCAATGCCTGCAGCCTGTTTGCCAAAAGAAAAATCTCCATAGAAACCATTGGGCTCCTGATGCTGATTTTGCACCCTGCACTTGGCCGTCCCTGTGCTGCTGGTGATTAATGTTTGGTGCTACTTTGTGGGCACCCCTGTGCTGGTCCTAGCCCCCAACGCTTGGCTCCTGCACCCAATTTACCTACCTGCAAGTAGTGTGGCTCTAGGCACCCCCAGTTTAAATTGAAAAGCATTGGACTGAACTACGATTTTGACCTCTCTACCTGGCTACCCCCAGTGCTTAATTTGTGCCGGTGCTTTCCGGTGCTCAGCACCAGCACTTATTTCATAGGGCCGGGTCTATGAATCTTAGGACACTGGTTGTAACTGCCAATACTTGATGGCCGCTAAGCTATACTGTATGGTTTCATTGTCCGCTTTCAATCTCTCGCATTCCACAGTATTGTCTCCGCCTCTGAACGGAAGCGGAAACTGAGTGGTAACTTGCAGTGAGATTGAGAGGGAAAAAACAATTTGCAGGGTCTTGCAATGTTATTTCAGAAATCCAAAATGTATTGATTTCATGAGGCAGGAGGCCCGGGCTTTTCCTTCCTGGAGTGGATTTGGCCTGGCCTCCCTAGGTTGAGTGGATGAACTGAAGATACAACTTAGTTTCACCGACAGCTCCGTGTACCAGTCTTCACTCGAAATTGAAGAGCTGTGCTAGTAAAGCATATGGCCTGACCTTCAGACGCTCTTTCCATCTGCACTGCACTCAGAGGTGCTGCAAGAGCCTGTGCTCCGCCTCCTGGCTTTGAAATTGCGATTCTCCTATTAACATGACTAGAGAATCTGGATTTCATTAAAGACACGGAGGCTAACATTATGCATATCACTTTTAATGCAGTCTCCAAGCAGCCGCATACATCATAAAGCAAATGTTCCATAAAGAACGTTAAGAGTAAATAAAAGGCATGAGACCATAACATTCAGCCTCTTTTAAATAAGGCGTAAAACAGGATAAAGTTCCTCCAAAACTTGAAACGTTAATGTGTAGAAACGGAATAAGGTTCCTTAAAGAAAAGAGAACATCTTGGATAAACCATCAGGCAATGCAGGAAACCAAGGATGATGAAGGAAAGGAAGTCCGAGTCCTGAACTTATGAGAGATTATCTGAAACAGATAGAAAGAAATGCAAGTAATTCTGGTTTAAAAAAAGGATAAATTAGGTGAGCAAGCAATGTGATTAAAAGGAGCATACAAAGAGGAAAAACATTAATCAAATTTGTTTATAATTAAATGTATATAACATTGTAATTGACACTTAGGTATGATTTGTTATACTGTAGAGATAAGATTTAATGGGAAAAGAGGAGGGAGGGATAATGTTAGCCTCTGTGTCTTTAATGAAATCCAGATTCTCTAGTCATGTTAATAGGAGAATCGCAATTTCATTACAAGACCGGAGGCTACCATTATGCATGTTGGTAGCTTTGTAAGACTACATCGGACATATGAGAAATTGGTTTGCAATAATGTTGAGCAAAAGTTCTAGCATTAGACCAATCGGCAGCCTTAAGGATATCGTCCAACTTACCTCAGTACCAGAATGACTTACTGGCCATTGCACCGCTGATAGAGTGAGCTTTGAACATATTTAGATCAATAACTGCTAAATTCATAACAATTTTAACCCACCTAGAAATAGAACTAGAGGAGATAGCTCTGTGAGGTTTTACAAAGGAAATAAGTAACTGATTCACATCAAAAGGGCGAAGTGAATTCATTCTACAGTCGTATTCTTTCATACAATCAACAGCACAAAGTTTTGGGCAAGAATCAAAACGAGGGTAAAAGATGGCATCGGACATAGTCTTTGTTCTTCTAAAAAAATCAAAATTGACTCCAAACATGTTGTAGGATCTATTAGAGATTTCAAGAGCTTTAACGTCAGAGACTCTACGACAGGATATTAGGCAAAGTAAAGTAGCGAGTTTGATAGAAAGGTTTTTCCTGTTTAGAAGGATATTATTAGGCCAGTCTGAAAAAAGGTCAAGAATCAAGTTGACATCCCAGAGGGATTGGTATCTAGGTCTAGGAGGTCTCCTGAGTCTGATGCTTTTGAGAACTCTGCAAATAATTGCATTTTTACCAATTGTCTTACCATTAACGAGGGAGTGACCTGCCGAGATAGCAGATCTATAACAATTAATAGATCTATAACTAAGGCCCCGTTCGAATTGTTCTACAAGGAAATTGACTATGTCAACGATAGGTGCTTCCACGGAATCCAGATTCCTTTCCAAGCAACAACGAACCCATGATTTCCATTTGATGTTATACCGGTAGTGTGTGCCGGGGGCCCATGACTCTCCGAGGAGAGTTGAAGCTGTTGACGAAAGTCTTGAGAGATTGTTGGATCTCCTGACACTTTCCAGGCAAGAAGGTTGAGCTTCCCTGTTTGAACCATGGGGTGAAGATGTCCATCTATGTCTGTAAGAAGATCCACTAGGGAAGGAATTAGGAAGGGGAGGTCGTAAGTCATTTCCAGGGTAGTTGGAAACCAAGCCTGAGAAGGCCAGAAGGGAGTGATCAGGACGATCGAGCATCAATGTTGTCTGACTTTCTGAAGGACCCTTTGGATCATTGAAAAGGGAGGGAAAGCATAATCGTTGGTGCCTTCCCAAGATTGGAGGAAGGCATTCACTGCCAGAGCACCTGGGTATGGCATCCAACTGTAGTAACTCTGGAGTTGGAATGTCAACCTGCTGGCAAAGAGATCTATTCCCAGAGGACCCCAGAAGTTGTTGAGAGAGTTGAATACAGAGACATTGAGTTTCCAGTCGCTGTAGTCCAAGAGGAACCTTGAGTACCAATCTGCGGATACGTTTGTTTTTCCTGGGAGATATTCGGCTCTTAGAGAGATTTTGTGTTCCAGACAGAACATCCAAAGTTTCTTGGCTAGATTCGAGAGGTCTACAGATTTTGTTCCACCTAGGCGATTTATATATGCAACTGCGGACATGTTGTCCATTTTTAGAATGGCAGATCTGCCCTGAATGGATTGTTTGAAACTCATCAAGGCATAGAGGCCAGCTGTTAATTCCAAGAAATGTATGTGGTGTGACGATTCTTCTCGAGACCAGACTCTGCCAGTGTTCTGGTCTTGGAAGCAAGCTCCCCAGCCATGAAGGCTCGCATCAGATTCTAATACAAATTCTGGTGCTGAACCAAAAATTGCTTTCCCATTCCAGGCGTCTAGGTTCTCTAACCACCAGTTCAGCTTTAGTCTTGCTTCCTGGTCTAGTGAGATGAGATCCCCGTACCAGAGGCCCGATTGAAGGGCCCTGGCTTTTACTCTCTGAAGGGCACGATAATTAAAGGGACCTGGCAAAATAGCTTGGATGGAAGATGAAAGGAGGCCTAGTAACCTGGCTAATTCCCTTAAGGAGAACTCCTGTAGTTTTAGAATGTGTCTTATCTCTTTCTTGATTTTTGATATTTTCTTTGGTGGGAGTAGAAGAAGGCATTTTATGGTATCTACGGTAAAACCCAAGAATTCTACGTTTCTGGAAGGAGAGCAAATTGACTTTTCTCTGTTTATGATGAACCCCAGGTTTTCTAATAGGTCCATAACAGTCTTCAGGTCCTGAATGATTTGAGAGTGGTCTTGAGATAGAATGAGGATATCGTCCAGGAATAGTATCATACGAATACCTTTTTCCCCTAGGAAGGAGGCGATTGATCTCATGACTTTGGTGAAACACCAAGGGGCTGAGGAGAGACCGAAAGGGAGGGCTTTGAATTGAAAGAGATGGTTTTTCCACAAGAATTAAAGGAAGGGTTGGTGATCCTTGGCCATAGGATGGTAAAGTAAGCGTCCTTCAGATCTAAATTGACAAGCCAATCTCCCTCTAGGAGTAAGTCCCTGAGGAGGTGAATACCCTCCATTTTGAAGTGTCTGTAAACGAGGTATTTGTTGAGAACCCTTAGCTTAATGACGGGTCTCCAACCTTTCTCTTTTTTTTTGACGAGGAAGAGAGTGCTTATAAATTTTAGCCTCTAGTGGGACTTCTACAATAGCACCCTTCTGAAGCATGGAGGAGATTTCCTCCTCTATTATTTTCTCCTGATCTAAAGTAAGAGGAATCTCTCTGGGGAAAGAAGACTGGTAAGGAGTTTCCGTAAAATCTATCATAAACCCTCTCACAGTATTCAGAACCCATGGGTCTTGGGTTATTATTTCCAATTGTGGAAGAAAAGTTTGAGTCTGCCTCCCACTTGGGGGGAAAAGTGGGAGGAGGAGGAGGGAAGGTAGGAGTTGTACTCACTTTGGGTGTTGTTGTCGGATGCACCACGAGATCTGAAGTTTCTGGAGCGAAATCCTCTTCCTCTTTGTGGAAAGAATTGAGGGGTATTCGAAGGTTGGAATCCCCTTCCGCCATATCCTCTTCCTCTAGGGTAGGGCCTGCGGTTGAAGCGGCCGGAAGACAGGCCCCATCTACCGGCCCTCCCGAAAAGGTTATTGGAATTAAAAACTCTTTTCATATTTTGGTGGGCTTTATCTAAAGGTTGAGACCTATTTGCCTAGGGTTTTAATCAGGTCTTCACCAAAGAGCAAGCCCTTAGGGTTGATGGAGGGTTCTTTGTCGGCTAGATCGCTTAATTTTGGGCTAATTTTGGTGAGGACTACTCTTCTCCTCTCTGAGTTGAGACTGGCATTAGCATTACCCAGTAGCACAAGAGCTCTCTGGCTAAGACCTCTAATTACTTCTGTGTTTAGGGGAGTGGCATTAATGTGGCTATCTTCAGTTATATCAATAATTCTGGCGAGAGGGCCTAGGATATCTAGGACTCTATCTTGACAACCTTTAAGGGATCTCTCCATTCCCTTCCTCGGGTCTCTCCAGAGCTTAAAAAGGTATTTAGTGAGTTCGGGATCAAGATTTGGAGTCTGGCAAGCTTTATCTCCGATGGAGGGTCTGGAGCATTCAGCTCTTAATAGATTCCGAGCATCCCTGTCTAGTGGGTTCCTTAGCCATTTGTTTATAAATTTGCTCACGTGGTCCTGAGGAACCCATTCTGAGCTCCTGGGGTGTTTTATATTAAGAGGAGAGAACATTTCTTGGCCTAAGGGGTCTAGAATGGTATCTTTAGAGGAGGGAGTGAGATCTTCCTCGAGGAGTTGTGAGTTGAACTCATTGTCATCTTCATCCAGATCTAAAATATATTCATCAGGAGAATCAGAGGCATCGTCATCTTCGAAATCATCATCTCTCTCATTGAGAGACCTCCGTAAATTGGAGGCCGCAATGACGTGGAAAGAGAAGAGTGAAAGGTTGGGGGATAAGGGCCCAGAGAAAATGCACAGAAGTTAGAGTGGAAATAATGTCAGTAAGGAAAACAGCTAAATAAAATCATCAACAAACATTGTTAATTCATGCTAGAGAAGTAATGAAAATAACTTATCTGCCTGGAGCCGCACTTAAATGAGGCTGAATGTTATGGTCGCATGCCTTTTATTTACTCTTAACGTTCTTTATGGAACCTTTGCTTTATGATGTATACGGCTGCTTGGAGACTGCATTAAAAGTGATATGCATAATGGTAGCCTCCGGTCTTGTAATGAAATCAGGTAAATCAAAGTAGCGACGACTCTGTCCTGCTGGTTTCATTTTTATATTTCATGTTTCTTGACTCCGCCTAGTGTGGTTAACCTTGCCAGAGAAAAGGACTGATCATCTGTTCATGTTTTTACATTCTATAAAGGCCTGGACGGGATTCTTATGAAAAACTTTGTATAAAAAGGTCTTTACTAATTCTAACATGGGCTTTCTGTTTTTGTTTACTTTAATTATCAGTTGGGGTCAGTAGGGTGGTTGTAGAACACCTTTCTACATCTGCAGAAGTAGATTTTCAGGCCACACTATTGTTACCACTTTCGGTAGATGGTATATGGTTCCAACTCACTATTACTCACATTGAAATCAATGAAAGCTTGACGTAGAACCTCAAAGTTTAAACTGTGTGTCTCTTAATATGAAAGCTATGCATGAATCACAGCAGCAAGCACATGAACCTGCTAATCTATGATACTTGGATGATGGCGCGCAACATTTTCTTTCGCACTGCTCAGCAGCAGGCATGTGAACATTCCAACGTTACAACAAACAAATGATGGACGGAATGCTGACAATGCAGACATTCTCCCCCAGTCAAGAGATCTGGGTTAAATCCATCGTTCTTTTGCCCACTACGCCACCCCAGTTTAGACATGGCCATATGCAAATCAGTCTTGACCCTGTGCCTCATGGGAACAGTCCAGCCCGAACTGCCAAGCCATGTCTTCCCTGGACCGGAATCAAGCATCCTAGGACCGGTTTCTGGCTATCAGCCGTCATCAGCCAGGATAGCTTGACTCCAGTGGCGTAGTGAGCACGGGTCCCACATCTGGGAATACCCATCCCACTAAGGGCGAAAAGCGTTACAACAAACAAATGATGGACGGAATGCTGACAATGCAGACATTCTCCCCCAGTCAAGAGATCTGGGTTAAATCCATCGTTCTTTTGCCCACTACGCCACCCCAGTTTAGACATAGCCATATGCAAATCAGTCTTGACCCTGTGCCTCATGGGAACAGTCCAGCCCGAACTGCCAAGCCATGTCTTCCCTGGACCGGAATCAAGCATCCTAGGACCGGTTTCTGGCTATCAGCCGTCATCAGCCAGGATAGCTTGACTCCAGTGGCGTAGTGAGCACGGGTCCCACGTCTGGGAATACCCATCCCACTTAGGGCGAAAAGCGTTACAACAAACAAATGATGGACGGAATGCTGACAATGCAGACATTCTCCCCCAGTCAAGAGATCTGGGTTAAATCCATCGTTCTTTTGCCCACTACGCCACCCCAGTTTAGACATGGCCATATGCAAATCAGTCTTGACCCTGTGCCTCATGGGAACAGTCCAGCCCGAACTGCCAAGCCATGTCTTCCCTGGACCGGAATCAAGCATCCTAGGGCCGGTTTCTGGCTATCAGCCGTCATCAGCCAGGATAGCTTGACTCCAGTGGCGTAGTGAGCACGGGTCCCACGTCTGGGAATACCCATCCCACTTAGGGCGAAAAGCGTTACAACAAACAAATGATGGACGGAATGCTGACAATGCAGACATTCTCCCCCAGTCAAGAGATCTGGGTTAAATCCATCGTTCTTTTGCCCACTACGCCACCCCAGTTTAGACATGGCCATATGCAAATCAGTCTTGACCCTGTGCCTCATGGGAACAGTCCAGCCCGAACTGCCAAGCCATGTCTTCCCTGGACCGGAATCAAGCATCCTAGGACCGGTTTCTGGCTATCAGCCGTCATCAGCCAGGATAGCTTGACTCCAGTGGCGTAGTGAGCACGGGTCCCACGTCTGGGAATACCCATCCCACTTAGGGCGAAAAGCGTTACAACAAACTAATGATGGACGGAATGCTGACAATGCAGACATTCTCCCCCAGTCAAGAGATCTGGGTTAAATCCATCGTTCTTTTGCCCACTACGCCACCCCAGTTTAGACATGGCCATATGCAAATCAGTCTTGACCCTGTGCCTCATGGGAACAGTCCAGCCCGAACTGCCAAGCCATGTCTTCCCTGGACCGGAATCAAGCATCCTAGGACCGGTTTCTGGCTATCAGCCGTCATCAGCCAGGATAGCTTGACTCCAGTGGCGTAATGAGCACGGGTCCCACGTCTGGGAATACCCATCTCACTTAGGGCGAAAAGCGTTACAACAAACAAATGATGGACGGAATGCTGACAATGCAGACATTCTCCCCCAGTCAAGAGATCTGGGTTAAATCCATCGTTCTTTTGCCCACTACGCCACCCCAGTTTAGACATGGCCATATGCAAATCAGTCTTGACCCTGTGCCTCATGGGAACAGTCCAGCCCGAACTGCCAAGCCATGTCTTCCCTGGACCGGAATCAAGCATCCTAGGACCGGTTTCTGGCTATCAGCCGTCATCAGCCAGGATAGCTTGACTCCAGTTGCGTAATGAGCACGGGTCCCACGTCTGGGAATACCCATCCCACTTAGGGCGAAAAGCGTTACAACAAACAAATGATGGACGGAATGCTGACAATGCAGACATTCTCCCCCAGTCAAGAGATCTGGGTTAAATCCATCGTTCTTTTGCCCACTACGCCACCCCAGTTTAGACATGGCCATATGCAAATCAGTCTTGACCCTTTGCCTCATGGGAACAGTCCAGCCCGAACTGCCAAGCCATGTCTTCCCTGGACCGGAATCAAGCATCCTAGGACCGGTTTCTGGCTATCAGCCGTCATCAGCCAGGATAGCTTGACTCCAGTGGCGTAGTGAGCACGGGTCCCACGTCTGGGAATACCCATCCCACTTAGGGCGAAAAGCGTTACAACAAACAAATGATGGACGGAATGCTGACAATGCAGACATTCTCCCCCAGTCAAGAGATCTGGGTTAAATCCATCGTTCTTTTGCCCAATACGCCACCCCAGTTTAGACATGGCCATATGCAAATCAGTCTTGACCCTGTGCCTCATGGGAACAGTCCAGCCCGAACTGCCAAGCCATGTCTTCCCTGGACCGGAATCAAGCATCCTAGGACCGGTTTCTGGCTATCAGCCGTCATCAGCCAGGATAGCTTGACTGCAGTGGCGTAGTGAGCACGGGTCCCACGTCTGGGAATACCCATCCCACTTAGGGCGAAAAGCGTTACAACAAACAAATGATGGACGGAATGCTGACAATGCAGACATTCTCCCCCAGTCAAGAGATCTGGGTTAAATCCATCGTTCTTTTGCCCACTACGCCACCCCAGTTTAGACATGGCCATATGCAAATCAGTCTTGACTCTGTGCCTCATGGGAACAGTCCAGCCCGAACTGCCAAGCCATGTCTTCCCTGGACCGGAATCAAGCATCCTAGGACCGGTTTCTGGCTATCAGCCGTCATCAGCCAGGATAGCTTGACTCCAGTGGCGTAGTGAGCACGGGTCCCACGTCTGGGAATACCCATCCCACTTAGGGCGAAAAGCATTACAACAAACAAATGATGGACGGAATGCTGACAATGCAGACATTCTCCCCCAGTCAAGAGATCTGGGTTAAATCCATCGTTCTTTTGCCCACTACGCCACCCCAGTTTAGACATGGCCATATGCAAATCAGTCTTGACCCTGTGCCTCATGGGAACAGTCCAGCCCGAACTGCCAAGCCATGTCTTCCCTGGACCGGAATCAAGCATCCTAGGACCGGTTTCTGGCTATCAGCCGTCATCAGCCAGGATAGCTTGACTCCAGTGGCGTAGTGAGCACGGGTCCCACGTCTGGGAATACCCATCCCACTTAGGGCGAAAAGCGTTACAACAAACAAATGATGGACGGAATGCTGACAATGCAGACATTCTCCCCCAGTCAAGAGATCTGGGTTAAATCCATCGTTCTTTTGCCCTCTACGCCACCCCAGTTTAGACATGGCCATATGCAAATCAGTCTTGACCCTGTGCCTCATGGGAACAGTCCAGCCCGAACTGCCAAGCCATGTCTTCCCTGGACCGGAATCAAGCATCCTAGGACCGGTTTCTGGCTATCAGCCGTCATCAGCCAGGATAGCTTGACTCCAGTGGCGTACTGAGCACGGGTCCCACGTCTGGGAATACCCATCCCACTTAGGGCGAAAAGCGTTACAACAAACAAATGATGGACGGAATGCTGACAATGCAGACATTCTCCCCCAGTCAAGAGATCTGGGTTAAATCCATCGTTCTTTTGCCCACTACGCCACCCCAGTTTAGACATGGCCATATGCAAATCAGTCTTGACCCTGTGCCTCATGGGAACAGTCCAGCCCGAACTGCCAAGCCATGTCTTCCCTGGACCGGAATCAAGCATCCTAGGACCGGTTTCTGGCTATCAGCCATCATCAGCCAGGATAGCTTGACTCCAGTGGCGTAGTGAGCACGGGTCCCACGTCTGGGAATACCCATCTCACTTAGGGCGAAAAGCGTTACAACAAAAACATGATGGACAGAATGCTGACAATGCAGACATTCTCCCCCAGTCAAGAGATCTGGGTTAAATCCATCGTTCTTTTGCCCACTACGCCACCCCAGTTTAGACATGGCCATATGCAAATCAGTCTTGACCCTGTGCCTCATGGGAACAGTCCAGCCCGAACTGCCAAGCCATGTCTTCCCTGGACCGGAATCAAGCATCCTAGGACCGGTTTCTGGCTATCAGCCGTCATCAGCCAGGATAGCTTGACTCCAGTGGCGTAGTGAGCACGGGTCCCACGTCTGGGAATACCCATCCCACTTAGGGCGAAAAGCGTTACAACAAACAAATGATGGACGGAATGCTGACAATGCAGACATTCTCCCACAGTCAAGAGATATGGGTTAAATCCATCGTTCTTTTGCCCACTACGCCACCCCAGTTTAGACATGGCCATATGCAAATCAGTCTTGACCCTGTGCCTCATGGGAACAGTCCAGCCCGAACTGCCAAGCCATGTCTTCCCTGGACCGGAATCAAGCATCCTAGGACCGGTTTCTGGCTATCAATTGTTGTTTTTGCATTTGTCACCCCGAGTGGGAAGGGTATGCTCAGACGTGAGTCCCTTGCTCTCCATGCCACTGGAATCAGGCTATCCTGGCTGACGAGGGCTGAAAGCCCGAAACCGGTCCTAGGATGCTTGTTTCCAGTCCAGGGAGGACCTGGCTTGGCAGTTCGGGCTGGACTGTTCCCATGGGGCACAGGGTCAAGACTGATTTGCATATGGCTGGGTTCAAACTGGAATGGCATGGTGAGCAAAAAAACGATGGATTTAGGCCCAGATCTCTGTACTGGGGTGAATGTATGACATTGTTCTGCATTCTGTCCATCAATTGTTGTTTTTGCATGTGAACATTCCAGGGCTTTTTTATGATGATGTAAACCTGTGATCAGCAGGTTCCACACCGGTATCTGCAGCAAGGGCATTAACCACCCTTGCTATCTTACCAGAAGAGAAGAGACCTGCTTCATACAAACCAGTTGCTGCAATGGGCACTTTAACCCTTTGAGCTAGTCTTCTACAGATGCATTTATGTACCACATTGTACTGCTTTCTGAGGACAGCCGACAGGTCGCACGTTTGAATAGCACAGCCTTTCATGCTTCTAGGATCGATAAATGTGTATTTCTCATTTGGATAATAATTTAAAAAAACTACCATTTACACTCCCACTCAACTGTGTTACCAATTGCATGTCAAAGAAAAAGTAGTGCCAGTGTGTGACTCACCTATAAATATTTGTATTATGATTGGTTTGTTTCAGCCCATTCCCAACTTTGAAATCTACAAACCTGGTAACTAATGCTGGCTCTTGATCCAACTTGATCAAATTCTGTTTTTCTGCCCTGGTCAGCTGTGTCAATGTATTGCTGATCTGATATCTAACAAACCTCGGAGTGCTAGAAACCGGCTAGCCTCAGACGTACTATTTTAAGTTACATTGTGCAGCCAATAGTTTAGGGTTTTTTAGATTGCCAGCTTATAACAGATAGCAGCACGTGTGTTAGTAATGGATGCTTTTGTTCTTCATATAATGCAGCACCACTGATGCTGCCCATTCAATGCATGAATTATCCATTAGTGAAGCTTAGTAAATATCTCATCACTATACAAAGGCTAATTTACTGTCACATTCAGTGTGTGGACTGGAGTCTGGAGTGGGGTTGACTCGAGAGCAGTTCAGGGTGTGAGGAGGATGGACCTGTGCAGGGTCTAAAGGAGATGAAAGGCGAAGCAGCTCAGGCTTAGTTTGCAGCACAGGAGAGAAGCAGAGAGCAGCAGTGAGGAGCAGAGAGCAGCAGAGAGGAGCAGAGAGTGCGGCACAGAGGGCAGAAAGGAGCAGTGAGGGGCAGAGAGCGGCAGAGAGTGACAGAGATGAGCAGAGAGCAGCGCAGAGGGGCAGAGGTAAGCAAACAGGAGCAGAGAGCAGCAAAAAAAAGCAAAGGGGGAGAGCTGCAGGATGCCAAGAGGGCTCAAAGGGCAGACACTAGAATGATGTAAAGATTAACACAGGGTCTAAAGGGGATAGAGAACATGGCCAGGCCTAGGACGGTGGAGGGAGAGAACACTGCATTGTTTAGCGGGGTGGGAGTGCAGCACAGGTATACAGGGAGATAAGGGACAGTGAGTGGCCTAAGGCACTGTCCAAGGGGTGAGAGACCAGCTGAAAATGGGGTCAGAGAACAGAGTAGGGTTAAGGAGTGTTGGGGAGCAGTACGTTTAAATGGCAGGTGTTTGAATGCTTACCATGTGTGATCATGAATGGCCTTTGTATCTCTACTTTGAGCTCAGAGTCATAAATTTAAATCTTGGTGTGGCCACCTAGTCTTTCATCTTTCTGAGGTTTCTAAAATTAGTGCCATTGAGTTGGATACAACATTTTTAATGTGGTGTCAAGACCTTCTCTGCTGAATATGTGCTTTACAACATCCATGGTGTGGTAAGGACACAGAAATGTATTTTAATCTTTTGTTTTTGAATTTCTTTGCAATATTACACTGTCATTATTCCCTCTGATCCTCTTTGACCCAGTATCTTTCATACCTGTATTTATTCCCCTGACCTCCTTTCTTTTTTTTACCATCTTTTTCCTTTCCTTTTTCTATTCCTCAGCACTTCCAGTCATGCTTCCTTTCTTCCTTCCATTCTTGCTTCCTTACATCTTCATTCATTCCCCATCTTTCCTCCTGTGGTGCATTATTTCCTTCTTCCTTTATTAGTTCCTTCTTTTCTTTTTTCCTGCTCCTTCTTTCATCCCTTCTTTAATTTCTTCCATTCATATCCTCAACCCTTCCATCTGCTTTTCTTCTTCCTATTCATCATCACACATCGTTCACATCCTTTCTCCCTCTATCCCTTCATTTCTTCTTTTCACATTCTTTTCTTAGTTCCTCCTTTTTTCACCCATTACTTAATTTCCTCACTCAAGTACTCCCCTTCCTGCCTTCATTTGTTGCTGCCTTCTTTGATGTATCCTTTCATTCATCACTTCCTTCCTTTTAAACAGAACAGTACAAGCACATTTTAGCTTGCAAAGTTGCCTCAAGTCATCAAATGACCTTTCCAAAAGCTGTATTTTGAGACATACACATATTCTCTAACTTGAGTTCACTTCTGAGTTGTTGTTCATATGTTATATTATGTTATGTTATATAGTGCACTTATCAACCGAGAGGGTATTCAGGTGCTTGGGCAAGTGTGTAGGTGTGAAGTCCCCGAGGTGCTTATAGGAAGAGCTAAGTCTTCAGCTTCTTGCAGAACTCAAGAAGTGAGGAGGTGGCTCTGATGTGTTGAGGTTTGTGGATATGGGTGGAGCCATTAAAGCTGGGTGCAGCCAGTGGAGGTAGTTGGTTGAGCCGGGGATGCGGGTGTGGCCTCCTAAAAAATTAGAGCACCTGCACTTAATATTTTACAAATTAAGCTTTGGCCACCCCTGTGCCACTGGTGGTGCAGTTTTTGGTCCTCAACTGATGTCCCTGCTGACTTTTGGTCCTGAAGACTGGAATTGTAAATGCATTACTTACCTGTTTAACCGCAATATTATTTTTCCCATAGGATAACATTGAATTGTTCCGAAATGTTTCTGTCAATTTTTCAAAGTGAAAAGTATTTGTATTTAAAAATGTACTTACCTTATTGTGAAGAGCTTGGTCTTAAAATAAAATAGAAACAAAGCATACTTTTCTAAAATGGGTCTGGATCTCCTTCCTGAGTCGTGTGTCCATTGCTAATCACTGTTGTGCAATAAATGTCTTACGCTCCTCTATGATAGGCCTAAGGCTGCTCGCCAACACTACCACTAATAGAGCACTTTGGGTTTTACATTGAACTACGTACACTTTTGGGGAACCCCTGGACTCTGTGCATTGTATAACCACCTAGTGGTAATACCATATACAGAGCCAGCGTCCTACAATATTCCTGGCAGCACTTTAAGTATGATTTCAGCCCGGGTCTAAGAAGAAGTAAAACATATCATGAACAACCAAGGTATCCCTATAATAGTGGTTGTTCAGGTATGTTTAAAAACGAAAGCAGGGTAAGGTGGGGGGAAAATGGCCCTATTCCCCTTAACCTATAGACAGGGTCCAGGGCTTTCATCAGGTCAAAACCGTGTCCCAGAGTCTACTTTCTGTCTACCTATCTATTATGAAGGCAGACAACATGCACCAAAAATTTAATGCATAAATATGGTTTACTCGCCCAATTTGTAGAAGAAATTATATCTTAATTCCCTATTTGAGAATCTTAGAAAATAACATGCGGGATGGGGGGGGGGGGGGCTGAGCACACAAATCATCAAGGGTGAAATATCACTCAGAGACCTAACTTAGACATTTCCAGAGAACGGGGCTAAGTTAGGTCTCCGGGTAAAACATGTCAACAGACTAATGGGGCCATTATAGCCCCACCTTACCCCTGCATTGTTTTTTTAAACATACATGAACAACTACTATTAAGGGGATACCTTGTTTGTTCAAGGTAATTTTATTCTTCTAAAACCCTGGCTGGAATCCTATCTAAAGTGCTACCTGGAATATGCTAGAGCCCATCCTGGCTTTTAGGGACCAGGATGAAACTCGATGCTGAATCATGCGCTAATAAAGTGGGCGATGTCTAAAAAAAAGAAAAAAAACAAGGTGATACCCATTTGACATTAGTCTTAAAATGCACTCCCGAGTAGTGTGGAATAGCCTTTAGTGTTACAGTATATTACTGGAACCTTGCATCTCATTTAGGTCTTCATTACAAGTGGCCTGGAGCAGGATCCCTGGCTGAATACCACTCTGGTCCATTCTGAGTAGCCTGGTGTTTCTGACCAGGTATGAAAATATGAGATCTGGTAGTCCCGGCAATGTAAATATCGTACCTGGAGCTTGTGGTGCTGTACCTGATCCCTGCCTCCTCTCCTCCAGAGCAACATGGAGAGCAATACATGCTCCCCCCAAATCTCCCCATACCTACTATGCCCTCCAGCTTTGCCCCACCTCTCCCACCCACACATCTCAAAATAGGTGCCGCACCCATTTACCACCTAGTCCATGAATGTGGTAAATTGGTGCGGATTTTGGCCTGTTATTTCCCACGAAAGGGGCTAAAATATATGGAACTTGATCCGGTATTCCAGGTCCCTGTATTATTCTCAATTCATGGGTAAATAATTTATAATCCCAGGATTTAGGGAAAGAGATACTGTCTGGAATTGAAGATTCTGACCCCCTCTCCCTCCTCCCCAATCCCTGCACCCAGTGCTTAATTTGAACCGGTGGTTTCCGTTGCTCAGCGCCGGCACTTAATTGTCAGCACCGGCACTAATGACAGTCTGCACAAGGTAGTACTGTCAGTGGAATTTAGAGATAAGAACAACAGTTGCTTATTAATTCAATACACAATAAAAAATAACTAAAACCTGCCACCGAGACCGTTTTTATTGCTTTGGAGGCCTGGAATTGTCACACTTTTAAGAGTGTGATGATTCGTAGTGTGTTGATGCTGTTATTGCAGCTCTGGCAGAGGCAACGGGTGGTGCAAACAGCAGTTGCCTCCTGAAGAGGGCCCTGGCACTTATATATATTTTTTAAATACAAAATAAGCACTTCCTGCACCTTAATCCTAGGGACGCGTAACGAGGCTCTTGGTCGTGCACCCACAGTGAATACTGCTAAAGCAGTACACTGATGAATAGTAGCAATTCACCTAATGTAAAACGCCACCTCTCACATCATGTGAGGTCCGACTGGCCTATAGGACTCTCAGGCTGTGTCCGAAGGGCTGGCCTGACAGGTCAGTGTGTGGGCTGGATTTATGACTGTTTGTGGGCATGTTTTATGGTCTGTTGGGCCGGGTTTTAATGTTGTTTTTCCTTCTATTACAACAAACATTGCCTTCAGCAAGCTAAAACCAGTGGAGTAGGAAAAGGGAGCCTCCCCCTGCTCTTACCTGCATCCGCGAGGGCCAGCAAACCCCAGGATTTGTTCGCCAGCACCCCTCATATTGGCTGCCGTGGGCGGCAAAGTCTTGGACTAACACGGGCGGCAAAAGGCCTAGCTATGCCACTGGCTAAAACCCATGTGGTCTTCTATACTTTGCAAAACACTTATACAGGGTGTCTTTTTGCACGTTTAAATTTATCTATCTAATTTACTTTTAGGGGACAATTTTATTTTTGTGCCCTGGCCTATTTTCCATTTCAGTCTGACCGTGACATCATGTCTATCTCAACCAATCAGCACTTGCCAAGAGTGCTTCTCGGTTTCTTGTATCTAAAACGGGCACAAATTATAAAATGTCAGTTACATCATGACTCTAGTTCACATTCTGTTATTGGACCGTTTTTCAAACCCAGCACATCTAACGTTTTCCACTTCATATATGGACTGCAATCAATCAGGGTTTGTTAAGCGCGCTACTCACCCATTAGGGTCTTGAGGTGCTGTGGGGGAGGGGGGGTGCAGCTTCGTTTCAGTCGAAGAGCCAGGTCTTAAGGTTCTTGCTGAAGGTGTGCAGAGTTGGCGAGCGTCTGATGGTGATTGTCAGCTCGTTCCAAGTTTTCGTCATGATGTAGGGGAAGGCTCTCCCACCTGCTCTTGTTCTGCTGATACGTGGGGTTTCAGTGAGGGCAAGGTCGGCGGAGCAGAGGTTTCTCTTGGGTATGTGGAAGGAGACTGTTGTTAAGGTATTTGGGTCCGGTGTTGTGTATTTGTAGGAGTGGGTGAGTAGCTTGAAGGTTACTCTCTTCTTGACAGGGAGCCAGTGGGGGTCTTGTAGGTATTGGGTGATATGTTTGTGCCTTGGAATTCCGAGGATGAGTCTGGCCCTGGAGTTCTGGATGGTCTGGAGTTTGCGTAGCAGGGATCTGTTGATTCCGGCGTAGAGGGTGTTTCCGTAGTCAAGTCTGCTGGTTATGAGTGTGTGGGTGATGGTTTTTCTGGATTTGGGGGGGATCCATTTGAAGGTCTTGCGAAGGATGCGGAGTGTGTTAAAGCAGGTGTAGGCGACTGCATTGATCTGGCGGTTCATGATGAGGGAGAAGTCAAGTATGATGCCGAGGTTCCGTGCGTGGATCGAGGGAGTGGGGGGTTTGAGGGCGGCAGACCACCAGGTGTTGTCCCAAGCTGAGGGGGTGCGCCTGAGGACGAGGACTTCTGTCTTCTCCCAGTAGAGCTTCAGACAGCTGCTGCTCATTCAGGATGCAATGTCTTTCATTCCTTCCTGGAAGCGGAGTCTGGTGGCATCGGGTTCCTTTGTGATGGATAGGATGAGCTGGGTGTCGTGGGTGTAGGATACTATGCTGTCTGACGATAGTGGCAAGAGGGTCCATGTAGATATTGAAGAGCATGGGACTGAGCAATGATCCTTGGGGTACTCCGCAGTTGATCTCTGTGAGTTTGGAGAGGAAGGGTGGAAGTCTGATTTTTTTGCGTTCTGCCGGTGAGGAAGGAGCAGAGCCTGTCGAGGGCTGTTCCCCATATGCTGGCGTGGAGCCTGGTGGTGAAGGTGCGGTGGGAGACGGTGTCGAAGGCTGCAGAGAGGTCTAGGAGGATGAGGGCCGCGGTGTGGCATAGGTAGAGGAGCATGCGGATGTTGTCTGTGGAGGCAAGAAGGGCGGTCTCGGTGCTGTGGTTGCTTCAGAAACCGGATTGGGAGTGGTCAAGGATGGCGTGCTCCTCAATGAAGCTTGTCAGCTGGGCATTGACAATCTTCTCCGTGACTTTGGCCGCAAAGGGAAGGAGAGCGATAGGTCGGTAGTTTTTCAGGTCCGTTGGGTCTGCAAAGGGTTTTCTTGAGGAGGGGCTTGACTTCCAGTCATATGGGAAGGTGCCAGTTTTGAAGGAGGCGTTGATGGTGCATCGTAGCTCAGGTGCTATGGCGGCGGTGGCTCTGTGGAAAATGTGCGACGGACAGGGCTCTGTGGAGGGACCTGAGTGGGTGCTCTTCATGGTCATGGCGGTGTCTTCAGGGGTGACCGGGGTCCAAGCAGCGATGGTAGGCTGGCTGTCGTTGTTGGAGGATGGGGTGGTTTCTGGAGTTTGTTCGCTGAAGTTGTCATAGAGAGTCTTGTTTTTCAGATGAAAGTAGGAGCTGAGCTTGTTGCAGAGGTCCTGTGAGGGTGAGACATCCATGGCTTCGCTGGGGGTTTTGGTGAATTCCTGAATGATACTGAAGAGTTCCTTTGAGTTGCTGGAGTTGGCAAGGATTATGTCCGGATGAAGGTCCTTTTGGTGGATCTGATGAGTTGGTGGTATTCTGTCATGACATTCCTGTAGGTGGTTTGATTCTCAGTGGGTTTGCTGTTTCTCCATTGCTTCTCGAGATGTCTGCAGGTGCGTTTGGATTCTCGGAGGTCGGTGGTGAACCAGGTGGCCTTCCTGGGGCATTGTGTCAGGGTTGCGGAGGGGTGCAAGCTTGTTTGGGTAGTTGATGATCCACCGGTGAAGTTCACGGGCTGCGGAGTTGGTGTTGGTCGAGGCGGGAGGGGGCTTGAGGTTGAGGGTGGAGTTCAGGTGCTCCCCTGTGACCTTGCTAGTGTTCCTTTGCGGTGGTCGTGGTGTAGGTTTGAGAGCGGTGGTTCTGTCGAAAGAGAAGTGTACACAGTGGTAGTCCATCTAGGGGGGTTGGGTGGTGTGGCTGAAGTGTGTGTTGTTCCCTCCTGCGAAGATGGGGACGAGGGTGTGTCCTGCCTTGTGGGTGGGGGTGGTGACAAGTTGTTTCAGTCCGAGGTTGGCGAGGTTGTCGAGGTTGTCCAGGAGGGTGGAGGAGTTGGGGTCGCTGAGGTTATCCAGGTGGAAGTTGAAGTCCCCGATGAGTATGTAGTCCATGGAGGCTATGGCGTGGGGCCCAATGAGGTCGGCGAAAGTGATGGTGAACACAGTTCGTGGTCCAGGGGGTCTGTAGGTGAGGGTGCCTTGTAAGGTCGTTCTGGGGCTGGTCTGGATCTGGAAATAGAGGTGTTCGGTGGAGGAAGGGGAATCGCTCGTGCTGGAGGTGGAGAGTCAGAGGGATCTCTTGTGTGCGATGGCGAGTCCTCCTCCTGGGTGGTTGGGGCGGTTCTTCCTCTGGATCTTGTATCCGTCGGGGATGGCGGTAGCGATGTCAGGGGCAGAGGTGGTGTTGGTCCATGTTTCCGTGAAGAAGGCGACGTCTGGCAAGAGGGTGTCGAGGACGTCCCAGATCTCTACTGCATGTCTGTGTAGGGAGCGTATGTTGAGGAGGGTGCATCTCAGGGATTCAGGGCTGCTGGTGTCCGGTGTGGGCGCATCGGCCGTGGCTGTTCGGAGGGTGGTGAAGGTCTGTCGGCAGTGTCGGCAGGAGAACTGGCCGTGGGTGGTGGCCGGCGTAGACATCTGGCAGTTGTTGTTCCTTCCGGGGTTGAATGCGATGAGGGAAGCAGAGTCGTAACAGTGGGTGATTGGAGAACCAGGGTCCCTGGTGCTGGTCACGATCGGGTCGCAGTCGGGTTGTGGAAGGGCGCAGGCGAGCTTGCCCCATTGGCGCGTCAGCGGCACGCCCCCCTGCACAGTGGCTGCCATTAAATAGGGAAGGGGAGGGAAGCGCAGCTGGGAGGTGGGAGCGGAAACTGACAGGGGGAGGGTCCACGGGGGCAGCAGTGGCGGGGAAGAAGGACACGGACACGAAAAAATAAACAAGGTGTAGAAGTGAGATATTTTATCTGTCTCACTGGTGCAGGGCCACCCCTTGTCTACGGGTTCACAAATGAGACGCGACATTGGAGTGGAACAAAACACATGTTTATTATATCTCATGAGATGGCTCCGTCATACAGACACTACAAGTGCCCGAGAGGGAACGAACTAGAACAGTTTCAAACCAGCCTTTTATACATTTTGGTTACCATAGGAATTCACCAAAAACCCCTTTGTCATGGTTACATCACACTTTACATAACCCTCTTATGGCATTTTTACATAACGCTTACACAACCCCTTATACAATGCTTACATGCTGAATTGTGAAATCCTGAGAAACCCCTACCCACGTCATCTTTGTAGATAGGCAAGGGAGGTTACAGGCGTTGGTGGGCAAACAGATAAAGCATCTGTTCACTCGGGCCCTTCGGAAGGACAGGGCTGCTTACTGTGACAAGCGAGCATTATCAGTATAACCAGCTTTCAGTGAATACGCAACTTCTAACTTTACGAAAGTCCCCGCAGAAACACAAAATGGGGCTGATAGACAAAATGGCTGAGAGCAGAGGCTAATTTAACAGAATACAATTTTTTACCATTTAACAAAGGCACAAAATTATAAAATAAAAACAGACAAAGACATAAAGCGGGTACAAACACAAGGACAGACAAACAGCAGCAGACCAGCAGAAGAGCAAGGCTCTTACGCTGGACCACCAGGTATGAGGTGCAGGCAGGAGCCTGCGGGTGGAGGAGGGCCTTGAACACCTACCAGCAACAGGTGAACAAGGTCAGCGGCAGGCAGCACAACAGCGGAGCTGCTGGGGAAGAGAGCAAGTCTCTGACCAGGAGGTCAGAGATCTTGCTCGCGCTCCCTCGCAGTGGCCGCCATTAAATAGGGAAGGGAAGCGCAGCTGGGAGGTGGGAGCAGGAACCAGCAGGGGGGAGGGGCTGTGGAGCTGGAGCGGCAGGGAAGAAGGACATTAAAACGGGCACGGAGGACACAGAAATTGGGCACAAACAACAGGAAAACTGAAAACAAAGAAAAATAAATAAGTCACAAAATTACAAAATAAAGACAAAGACAGAAAGCGGGCACAAACACAAGGACAGATAGACAGCAGCGTACCAGCATAAGAGTGAGGCTATCCCACTGGACCACCAGGGATGCACCAGTAGAATTGAATTTAAGATATTTCTAAAAAAAGTTTTCCTAAATTGTCAAACAGTCTTCAACTGATTCCTTGGTCCTTACAAGGGACTTACTAATCTAACGCAGCATCATGTTTACAGAGGTTGGGGTTAAAGTATCTTTGCAGAAATGGCTACTTAATAAAACTTTCTAGATTGTGCAGGAAGTACATAAAGTGTCTGTGTGCAGAGAAGCAAATAAGATATGGCACAGATAAAGACCTTTCTGAGAGAACAAGCTCCAATTATATGCCTTTGCAGCATAACCGTTAAAACAATTAATTAATTATACGGAGATATCTTAACCCTCATTTCCAAATTCTGTGCAATGCCATCGACATCTGGAGATAGAAAAAAAAACGAAAAAGACATGGTGGGAGGTATTGAAAACCACTGAGTGAGCTGTATGCTTATATTACACAGGCCGGTAATCCCCTACATAATATACGGCTGTACTACATAGAATACTTGACGTGTTTCTCAATTATTTCCCAGTCAGTTGGTTAAAATAAATAAATACCTTAGACCCCAGCCAAGTGACACGCATCTCGTGTTAGAATATCGCCTTTTCAGCACTGTCCCCGCATTACCTCACTTCCTGAGATTGTCAGGCAAAAAGTGTTATGTTACACTCTGTAGAGTTTGCACAGCTGATCAGATTAAGTTGTGTGTTCAACTGTGTCCGAAGTGCCTTGCCAACGCCAGCATCCTGTCCTCTCTCCTCCTCTGTTTATAGAAAACACAAGGCTGACAATGCCCTTCTTCTGGAGCAGAGTGTCACTTGCTCCTAATCTTCTTATGCAATTTATTTTTGTATTGTACACGAAGTTTGTCTCTTGCAGGGAACATTTTGCTAATTGTTAGTTCTGCCATTAGATGGCACTCAAAGTATATTTAAAAAGAAAAATTGATGGTCGGAATGCTGAACAATTGTATTGTATTGTAATTGCATTTATATATCGAGTACATAGATCTGGGCCTAAATCCATACTTTTTTCTCTCACCCCGCCTTTCAAGTTTGGACCCAGCCATATGCAAATCAGTCTTGACCCTGCTCCCAATGAGAACAGGCCAGGTCCTCCATGGATTGGGAAAAGCATCCTAAAACCAGTTTTGGGTTATCACCCCTCATCAGCCAGGCTAGATTGACTCCAGTGGCATGGTGAGCTCAGGACCCACTTTCTTTCTGCTTTTGTTGCCCTAAGTGGGACGGGTATGCCCAGACGTGGGTCTCATGCTCACTGTGTCACTGGATTCAAGCTAGCCTGGCTAACGAGGAGTGATACCTTGAAACCCGTTCCGGGATGCTTGTTTCTGATCCATGGAGGACCTGCCTGGCTGGACTGTTCCATTGGGAGCAGGCCTGGGACTGATTTGCATATGACTAGGTCCAAACTGGTATGATGTAGTGAGCAAAAAAACCGATTTGTTTAAACACATCTGTCACTGGGGGTGAATGTTTGATTTGTTCAGCACTCCGTCCATCATCTGTTCTTTTTCTCAAAGTATATTTTTCACTCAACAGGTGCTCTCCAAACTTCATCCTACTACACCTACAACAAATATTAAAAATTAAGTAGTGATAATTCTGCATTACATGTAGTGGGTACATGCACCAGTGCCCATCCACAGCTCCAAAGAGCCCTGTACTTCCCACAAAATTATCTATAAAACCTGGGAGTCAGTGGGGATGGGCCTAAGGGAATTCCTGAGAACTGCACGGCTGCATGAGATATCCTTCCACTGTGTGCCGCTTCATACATGAGTCTATCTACGTTTATTACGAGTGATAGGATCAAGTTTTTGGTCCCTCATGTGGGGGGATATTGTTTGCTACTAGAGGTGTTCCAATTTACACTGATCTTTGAAGGCACGTATTTGTGGGCCATATTAAACAGAAACAAATGATGACACGTTGCAACATGTTCCAAAATCCCTTTTTGCACGTGTGATTTATGTACCGAGAAACTGGACACTGAACACACAAAAATTCAACCCTGATTGGGAAGAGCAGAAGGCTTACGTTCCGTAGATGTCAGTTCCAACTTCATAAATTAATCATGCTGGACCATTTATCCTCAGTCTTATATGTGCGTTCCCAGGGTACAAATGGATGTGAAGGGTGTTTGCTAACGTGCAATACTTTAGCTCTTTTCTGGCATTTAATTCCTTTGTTTTACTTGCAAGAAAGTGTTAATCAAAGAGGGATATTTCCTAAGATTTTATGCAATATTTGCATCGGAACAATGATGCAAATCAGCACAAAATCTTTTTTTTCAGATTTACTTTCTAGCACTAAACAGCACTGGCAATAACGTGAAAGTAACGCAAAGCAGAATATAGCGCTGCTTTGCATTACTTAGAGCCAACAGGGCATACCATGTGTGGTGCATGGGCGTTCTCGTGCAACCATCCAAGGTTTCTGACACTAAACCCTATTTACTAAATAAAGTAGAAATGGTTTAGCATTAGAAAACTGTGCCCTTTTGAAGTAGATGCAAGCTTTCATTTCTCCTTCTTTTTCCGACTTTGTACGTGCGCTGCACTTTACAGCACACATACAGAGAGGGAAAAGTGTTAACGTTAGTCTAAGCATGGTATTTTGTACTGAAAGGCTATCCTTCCAGTACAAAACCTATGTTACACTCATGGAGACACCCTTGCACTATGGCGCAAAGGTGTCTCTGTTGGGCACATTAGCTGATTTCAGCGTCAGCACTAGGAAAAGGGGAGGAGAATGCCATATTTCTGTAAATATGGCACGCTCCCCCTCTTTCCTTTTCACGCAGTGTAGCGCAGCATTTGCGGCTGCTGCACTGCACTGCACGAATAAGTGTTAAATCTGGCCCAAAGTGTCACACATTTGGTAGTTGACTGTCACGCACAAGTACATTGAAACCATGAAAATGTCAAACATGAGCAATCTGAAAAGTTGGCAACTATGCAGTTAACAAAATCTTCTGTAGCACACTTTTTCTCAGCCACACATGCTACGGAAAAGTCAGCATACGGTTTTGTTTATTTTGAACAAAAACTTGAAATCATTTATAAAGACTATTTTTGCTTAAATACAAACACACACTGCGCTCCTTTTCATTTCTAAGAGGGTGCCCTCACAATCAGTGCTTACAACCAAACAGTCTGCACTTATATTATTTGACCTCTAGAGGGAGCCAAAGCTCTACAATTGTATTTTATTATTGTTGAAAACCCACATTTTCCTCTGGGGGAATTTCATATTTTTTTCTTTCTTGATTGAAACCCAGAAATCTCCAATCATATTCTTTATACATGTACACAGACCATCCTCTGAGTTAGCCGGGTTCACGACACCCTATGTAGATGCTGCATTCCTCCTACAAGAACAAGACATACAGTGTAGGTTGGGCGCCATTCCCGGGTGTGTTAATTACACACCTGCAGCACTTCTCACTGCAGGGTATATGAATTCTGGGGCTCAAGGACAAACTCAAACACAATGAAAAAACACGTAGATGAACATACCTCGCACAGGGGCCCTTGTGGCTCACATTTCATTGTATGGAACTATTTCGTCCTCCATAATGGAGCAGCGTACTTTGGCTCCATCTTATTGCTTGATTAGGCCACATATATATTTATACAGGGGCTTATGTACTCATGTGATGTAACATTGATAATCTAGTGAATCTGAACAGATACAGAAAGTGCATTTACTGCGTAATCTCTGCACAATTTCCTTGCAGTAGCATCAAATTGAAATTCTCATATATAGCTGCATTTGTGTGGTTTGAATAGCATTGTTAATTCTTATGTATTTGTGTACTCATTTGAATACTATTATTATTTTATAACTGAAAAGGTATCCATTTGAATAGTATTCTACATCTATATTATAACTCTATATGTATCTATAATCATGCATTTAAATATGTGTCGAGATGCATGCCACACTAACTTGACCAAAGGCCTCAAAGCATTTGGATTTCTTAATGTTTAACCTTCAACATGAACGTTTGGTTTGCTTGCGATGTTTTTCTTTCCTTTGCAGTTGTGGGATCCAATGAATAGAAAAAGGCACATTGTGTGAGACAGATAGTGAGGTTCCGAAGTAGTATCTGATGGCAAGGACGAGAAGCCTTAATGAACAAAGGGAGGACTACTGGCTGCGCAGAATAGGGAGACGGGAGGAATCCAAGGATGTTCTGAAGTGTGGAGCAAAGGAAAGTAGTTTCAAGAGTAGTTGCCAAGTTTACTGTTTGAAGGTGGAAAATAATGAGACATGTGGCAATGGATTCTCGAAGGTTCTTTTTGTGGGAATACTTGATGATTGCCCTTCAGTTTATTCAGACTCCTGTTGGACTTAGAGAGGTCCACGCCTCTTTGCGACATCTCTGTTGTGTGGCTTCATGCTATACAATATTCTTTTCCTTTAGAGAACTTCTACAGAGGTTCTACTGTGCTGACACCTTTCTTGCTACCCTGACTTAAATAGGGGTTCCCCGATTCCTAGTTTAGAATAGGGCTTAATAAATTTCCCCAGACAACATCATGTATAGGAAGGAGGATCGAAACTTTCAATCTAATCACCAGACTTTGTTTCTCAGTCTCTGCATTGTGACTACGGAAGCCCTCATATGCCTTCTGTTATTGAGTATAAATGTTGTCCCTCGTTTTGGATTTCCATTAGTGATTCTGTATTTTACAATATGTGTCTGCAACTGATTTCAATTAACTTGGATTTAAATTTGTAATAAATCATCCTTAATCCCATCTTCGGACTCAAAGTTTCACTGTGTGGCCAAATGGGTACACTGTAACTGTTAAATTGTAGTTGATCCTAACTCCTTTTATTCCTCAAGCACTCAGAAAGTTCCACTGCAGAGAGCAAGTAAAAAGGGGCCCAAATACTTGACATTATCAATAATTTTGTATGACATTTATTTCAAATTGCCTTTATTACAACTTGGTAATATGTGCCTATGAATTTTTTTTGCCTTTATTTATTTCATTCACCAAGTATTTATTAGAATTTTTCTAAAATATTTACTATTTTAAATATTAAACTTTATTATTACTGAAGACCTAACTCCATATAAATTATACATTTACTACACTTTCCTGGTAATATGTATATACGTCTCTTTGAAAACAGGACAAAATGCACTCATGGAAACTTTTTCAGTTCATCTGTGTAGGATAGTAGGATCTGCTTTCATGGTTACCCCCACTTTTTTGCTGGTGTCAGTATTTTTTTGACTAATCTGGCTGGGATCCTGCTAATTAGGACCCCAGCCACTGTGCTTCCTCCCTAAATTTGTCATGGTAAGCACTTTGGTACCATCACAATTGGCTACTGGTGTACCCATGTAAGTCCCTAGTATATGGTACTAAAGTACCCAGGGCATAGGTACAACAGGGGTCTCCCATGGGCTGCAGCATGTATTATGCCACCCATGAGAGACCACTGAAACTGTGACTCAGGCCTACCATTGCAGCCTGTGTAAGCTGGTGCTAGCACCACTTACGACAGACATAGGGTTTCTTGTATCTGAGGTCACTACACTTAAAACCTATAAGTCACCCCTAAGGCAGGCCTGTCACTCCTGAAGGCAGGGTGCTTGGTTATAGGTGTGAGGGCGCCCTGCATGAGCAGGACACCCCCTACAAACCCCAGAGTAGATTCGCCAGGATTTGTAAGTGCAGTCAGCCATTTTGATAAATATAGTGACCACCTCTCAGACAGCCCTTAGTGTATTGGGCTGGGGTCGCTTGCCAGCTCAACTAGACTGCTTTGAATGGCACATTTGGTACCCTTCTTGCATACTTGGCTCCTTCTCTGGCATAAAACAGGACAAAGGATATGGGAGTATCCTCCCCTCTGTCCAGCCCCTCTTCTTGGAGGGACCCCTGAGTCGTCCAAACCCCTTTCTTAGGGTATAAATGGGCTCACCTGTGGGTGGGTCTTAAGATTTGTCGTGGGACAAGACTCAAGCCTGAACCACGTCACTCTTCGACCGTCTAGACACTTGGACTTCACTGGACTTTGCCTAGAACCGAGACTGCATCAAGGAAGACTCCTCCTGCTCTTGGTCTCTCTGTTCTGTAAGTTGTCTTTGTTGTCTGTCTGTGCTTCATCCAGGATCTTCAACAAACCTGTGGGCATCAAGGACACCCGAAGTAATCTCCCTTGGAGTGAAGGAGTCACTCCCCTGCAAGCTGAGCGGTCTGCTGCTCCTGAAGTCCCACATACTTCAAAAGGCCCAGCAACACAGTGGATGGTTCTGCAACTCCTTTGAGGCCTGACCTGCCCTCTCTTCAATTTTGAGGCCGGTATCCTTCATCGGAACTGCTAGCACCGAATCCCTGTGCACCACATTGACTTACCCTTGCCAAGGCTTGTTGGCTCTGCACTCCAGAGATGTTCGGGCTCCAAGAAGCTCCACCCTCCTGCTTGCTCACGCCCGCTCTGACTCTCCTGCATGTGGTGAGTCTCTTGGACCTTGCTGGTCCCAACGTTGCTCCTTCATCGTTTTCCATGTCTGTTGCTACTGCCAAGGCTTGTTTGTACTCCCGCCGGACACCAACCCCCTAGTTGTCGACTCCCAACATGGGAAAGCTCATAAATGGCTTCTAGCCTTCCTCAGCATTGCCTGGCCCTCACAGCTGCAGTGACAAGGTCACCGTCATCACTCATGCGTCTTCCGTCATCGGTGGTCATTGCTCTCCCGTGCCTCGTGGTCACCTCTGAGTGACATATACTCTGTCCCCTTTGCTTGCAGGTTCTTCTCTTTAAGAATTCACCCTTGGATTCCACTGGACTCTTGCACAGTCTTCGCCAGCTGTATCTTTTCTGAAGTGCTCCATTGTGGTTTCTGACGTCACTTTGCACCAATGCACCTGCCTTCCCAGGTGCAGGTATCCTGGTTCCTGGGGTATCCACTGGTGGGGTGACTCTCAACCTTCTGTCTTTCACTGGGTTTCTTCAGGGTCCACTGGGAAGGGTCCTTCGTCTTTAAAACTGCAACCACAACTTTCTCATTGACTTGTATTTAGTACGCGGCTGTGCTTTCACATTGCACACAGCCTCCATGGGGTTCCTGGGTACTTACCTTGGGTTGTTCCTTGTGTCCCCACCTGCTCTCCTGGTCCACGCCCTGACTTTGGTCGCAGTTTGCATTCCACTTTCTTAGACTATGGTTTGGTCTCCCCCTGGAGACCACTGTGTATTGTGCTTACTTACCTGTTTCCAATTGAAGTATTGTGTGCATCGTGTTGATATCTCTGGGTAGGATACCGATGTGTTCGTGAGTGTTGTATAATAAATAAACATATTTTCTATAAATTCACTGTGTGGTTCTTTGTCATTAAACCTACACTACATGAATAGATCTGGTAAAACTAGCTGCTCAACGCAACTTCTGGACTAAGCCTGAAGGCTGTTCTCCACAGCTACCACTTAGAGAGCTTTCTATGGTTGTCTAAGACCACTAAAATCACCATAAGGGTTGTCTGTATTAGTGCTGGGTGCTTCACTCAAAATAGTATACTAAGCCAGCCTCCTACAATCTGGAAATCTATTTCAGTCATTGCGGGCCCTACACGGTATAGACCTCAAGTTGAGCCTTGATCTCAGTGGCTGCCATTTTTAACACTTGAATATTTAAAGTGTAAAAAAATCATACTATGTTGCGGTATGGAATCAGTCTTTTCTCTAAGTCAGGCAAATTATATTCCCATATTTGTACGGCCGATCAATGAAAGAATACTGCTTGTTTCTGTTATGACAAATACAGTTTCATTCAAACATAATTAATTGTGGATAGCTTTAAAACAATACTACATGCACAGAAGTACATGCAAATGAAATTTACCTAAGATGTATGTATTCTAGGCTCTTGCCCAAGTGAGCAAAATCCTCAGCCAAAAATGCTGAAAAAAATTAACTGCTATGTACCTGAGAGATGCAAAAAGAACTGTTGATGGACAGAATGCAGAACAATGTCATACATTCACCCCAGTACATAGATCTGGGCCTAAATCCATCGTTTTTTTGCTCAACATGCCATTCCAGTTTGGACCCAGCCATATGCAAATCAGTCTTGAACCTGTGTCCAATGGGAACAGTCCAGCCCGAACTGCCAGGCCAGGTCCTCCCTGGACTGGAAACAAGCATCCTAGGACCGGTTTCGGGGTTTCACCCCTCTTCAGCCAGGAGAGCTTGATTCCAGTGGCATGGAGAGCACGGGACTCACGTCTGAGCATACCCGTCCCACTCAGGGTGACAAATGCAAAAAGAACTGTACCTGAGAGGGCATCATTGTCAATCAGTAAAATGTCATTGTTTCATATGCTGTAAAAATGGTCTATATGTAAAAAATGTACAGTTTAAAATCAAAAAAGAAAGACAAACCAAGGAATTTAGGATGAGGATTTACAACTTTGTACACTCATAATGCAGTTTTGGTAAGTGCAGTTAATTTGTCTTCACAACACAAATCAGAAGAATCATGTTTTAAGATTTATTTTACAACCAGATTTTAAATATCGCAAAGTATTCTGTCACGTTCGGTGGAATTTTTGAGTACTCTAGCAATCCCATCATCTTTGAGCCGAGATTAAACACTGTTATATCGTTGCTCGAAATCTGGGGTTACTAACTATTTTCTGTCTTCACATATGGACTACAAATGTTCCAATAAGCATTTTTACCGGAAATGCAGTACTCCCAACATATATTTTGTTACATGGACACGGCAAAACATATACAGTAAAATCAAATTGACATATATTTTTGGTGATTTTATCTGTTAAGTTATTATTTAGAATGGTTTATTGATCATTGTCTCTAATAAATCTACAGACTTCATTTTCTGCCTTTGAAAAAACCCAATGTTTGACGTTGTAACCATCCAGGAGGGATGTTTTGAGAAAATTACTTTTAACTACCATGTTACATGTCAATTTGCTATTCCTGTAAGTGATATTAGCAGTTCACCCAACTCGTTTTACAATAACAGCATTATTCTTCAATCCATCCCAATCTTTTGCTATTTTACACGTAATCCCGTTCTTTAGGTCTCGCCTAGCGACGCATTACATGCGCTGCTAGCTCCTGGCGAAATCTATTGTCGTCGCTTTTCTTGCGAAGCGAGGGTGGAAGCTCCACCCACACTCCTTACTGGCCCGCCTGTCAAATCCGTGCTTTCTATTGAGAGGGAAGCATGTTTGGTTCCCTCCCTGTCTTCGCTCGGCGTGCCTGCCCGGACAAGGCATGTGCATGCGCCCAGACAGGACATATGCGCGTGTATGTTGTAGGAGCACAGCACGCTGCTTTGCTTTTATTCTGTAGAGGTCTTAGCAGGGCGCGCACATGGCGCGCTTTCGCTTTCTTTACTCCCCGCGTTTACTTTGTTAACTCTCCACTTTCCTTTTATTTGCATAGCTTGTTTCTATTTATGTTTATGCCCTTCACCGTCTGCTATTTTTGTATTGCCACCGTTGTATAGACGCATAGTATGCACTTCCATGCGACTGTGTGATTTGCAACTGCCCCCCCCCCCCCCTGCCTGCGCTCTCTTCTTGTAGCAGGCTGTATCTGTTTTATGTGTCACAAAGCTTGTACTGCTCCTGTATTCATGTGTGAAAACGGCATTGCTGCTGCTGAAGCTTGTGCGCGCGCCGCGGGGCTAGCTGGGGCTGCCGGTATCTGTGCTGTACCAAAGCGCAACTATAATGGTTTGTGAATGGAGCCGCCTTCACTTTTTGAACAGTGCCACTTTAACTTTAAGCACGCCTTTAATACGTTGTGAACGGTGCCGCTTTCAGATTGCAGAGGTCAAGGGAAGGGGGCGGGAGATATAAAAGCGGGTGGAGGGCAGGGGCCCTCCAACACTGACCTCCAGACTGCCTCATGGAGGGAAAGGCGCTTCTCCTTCGCCTGCTTCTGCTCTGCCTGCCTTCCCTAGTGCACAGTCAGTCACAGTGAGTACAGCCCTCACAGGTACCACCGAGCTAAAGTACTGTCCCTTCGAGGGGGGGGTGCAGTTCAGTGGGCTGTGAGTAGCACACGGTCCGACTAGGTCACCCATGTCAGAGTACTGAGAGAGGCTGCGGGACTCACCTCAGAGTACTGGGAGTACCTGCAGGGGTATCGCCTCAGAGTACTGAGAGAGGATGCCAGGGTCCCAGCTGAGCTTGGAGTACTGAGAGTACCTGCGCGGTACCGGACAACCAGGCAGTGGTGGTGCGTCCATTGGGGTGCAGGGGCGGAGCCCCACTTAACGTGCGAACGCACGCGACGCGGAAGGCAGCTCAGCTCTTACACTGTGTATGTACTGTAGCGGCCGGGAGTCGGGATATCAAGGGGGTGGGACTGACAGCGGCTCGCAATGTATTTGCGCATGCTCGAGTTTGGCTCTCGACAAGCACGAGCATGCGCATTCGCCGCACTGTCTATGATGTACTATGTACTGAGAGGAGGGGGCCGAGAGGCCGAGGGTTGCCTCATGCAGCAGCCCCTTCTCTCGGTATCCGGGCGAGCCCTATCCGTGCTCTTTAGCCAATCCAGGGCAGGCGCTGCTAATGCAGCGTCTCTGGATTGGCTGAGAGCCTGAGGCAGCCTACGACGAAACTGCATTGGGTGCCGCGCAACTATGGCCAATCACTGTGGCTTATGTCTGAACACAGTGACAGTGATTGGCCATGAGGTGCGCAGCGCACTCTCTGCAGTCTGCAGTCCGTCGCGTCATCACGCACGCGGTGCCACACTGTCTGCATACACCACACCTCGTGGCAGTGGTGTACAGTGTGTGTGTGTCAGCTCTCCGACTCCCGGACCCGTCGTGTGGTGTGACTCATGTCGTCGAGGACTCCTGATGTGACTGCCAGTGCCATCGTGACCGTGGTGTTTCGAGAAAGGTAAATAAGATTCTGTTGAGATTCTAGGTGGTGCGGAGAATCAGAGATGTATTTAGAATTGTTAATTTATAGAAGCTTGTGATTGTTTTGTAAAAGTGAAAGACTAGGGTGACTGATATATATTGCACTGCACGATTTGTATAGTACTGCGGACATGCATCTACATTGCTGCTAAAAGCGGGAGAATGGGGCCTTGAATCGGGTTACGTAACGTTACTCATGTGTGGGCTTTGGAAGTGCATGCTGCTGCAGGATCGGTCATTTGAAACGCAAATGCACGTTTTCGCACATGCCAACATTTCAGAAGAGCAAAGTGGGAGATGTAAAAAAAAAAAATCGGGAGAATGGGGCCTTGAATCGGGTTACTGTCATGTGTCACACACATGACAGTAACCCGATTCAAGGCCCCATTCTCCCGATTTTTTTTTTTACATCACACACCTCTTGGCGGCGGTGTACAGTGTGTGTCAGCTCTCCGACTCCCGGACCCGTCGTGTGACTCGTGTCGTCGAGGACTCCTGACGTGACTGCCAGTGCCATCGTGACCGTGGTGTTTAGTTTGTCGAGAGGTAAATTAGATTCTGTTGAGATTCTAGGTGGTGCGGAGAATCAGAGATGTATTTAGAATTGTTAATTTATAGAAGCTTGTGATTGTTTTGTGAAAGTGAAAGACTAGGGTGATATATATTGTACTGCACGATTTGTATAGTACTCCGCGGACATGCATCTACATTGCTGCTAAAAGCGGGAGAATGGGGCCTTGAATCGGGTTACGTTATGTGTGGGCTTTGGAAGTGCATGCTGCTGCAGGATCGGACATTTGAAACGCAAATGCACGTTTTCGTACATGCCAACATTTCAGAAGAGCAAAGTGGGAGATGTAAAAAAAAAAAATCGGGAGAATGGGGCCTTGAATCGGGTTACTGTCATGTGTCACACATGACAGTAACCCGATTCAAGGCCCCATTCTCCCGATTTGTTTCTTTACATCTCCCACTTTGCTCTTCTGAAATGTTGGCATGTACGAAAACGTGCATGCATTTGCGTTTCAAATGTCCGATCCTGCAGCAGCACACTTACAAAGCCCACACATGATGTGTGGGTTTTGTAAGTGTACTGCTGCAGGATCGGACATTTGAAACGCAAATGCACGTTTTCGTTACTACACCATCAAGTGCACCAGGCTCACAAATAAGCTCTTTGACGGATTGCAAAGTCCTCTCCGCTGAGCTGAGCTGTCAGACTGTGCCCGCACCTAAAGGTGCATGAGCACAAACGCCAGCTTGAAAAACACTACATTGGTTCTCAGTGGACATAAGCTCCATCAACAAGTCCTATTCAGGTAGATGGTTAAGATACACATGCCTTCAAAGTCTAATACCATACAGAATCCTGCTTTCTGCATCAGCACACTTTGTTACCCAATGAGCGTTCAATCGGATTAAACATGGAGACCTGGGCTCTAGATTGTGGAATGCATTGAACCCACACTTAAGGGGAGAGCCCGAAAACATGATTTTTTAGAAGTGCTCCATCTTGGCTTCAATTAAACTATTTGCAGCTGGTGATAGCATTGAAGAATATCGAGCTGTGCCCACTGTCATTGATTCTTCTTTAAATTTCCCACTGAATACCAGCATAAACACCGTGGAACATCTAAAGTGCCTCGAAGTGTGTTCTCTGCTCCTCACATCGTCTTTATAAATGGCCACATAAGAAATTAATGGTAAGACACACTGCAGCTTACCTTACCTTTGCTTTACCTCACTCAGAACGTTAGTATTGAATTTGCACCGCCATCTCCTAATGACATAGTCCATCATGACCACTTGAGTTCACATGGCCACTATGCATGCAGGTGATGACTGTGCTGCATTGCCTTGTGGCTAGATGAGCCACGAGGCATAACACGAGCTACGTACATCTTTGAAAATTAGATTTTTTGTAATAAGAGTTTGAAGTTATATGATAAATTACGGGACAAACATGCTGTTGCAGAGGGATGTTTAGATGGTGGAAGATGAAAAGGGTATGTAGTCAGGAAGCAGAGGACTTCAGGTTGGAAAAATTCAAAGCAGCACACTGCTTTGCCATGCAGGACTCAGCAGCATAAAGACAAGACATCATGCAGACATGGGGAGAATGTGAAAAGGCAATGAACTAAAAACAGACGAGGCCATTATTGTTGAAATGGGACTGACCATTATTTGAAGTTAACTAAAAGTGTGAATATAAAACTGAAATTAGCCAAATTTCAGATTTTAGGATTGTTATGTTTTATGCTAAGTAACGTTGTACTGTAATACAGTCCTTTATAGGTATTTATTTATTGTTATATGACATCTCTTTATTAATGTTATAACTGCACTTTCCAAATTGCTTTATTAACCTTCCTGCTTTCTCAAATTTGCTTGAAAATGCACCATTTCTCTTCTCTTTTTTCAAAATTTTCTCGGGGGGAGAACCCCCCCGAACCCTCCTTATAGGGGTTCAGGCTCGCTCACTACGCTCGCTCGCAACAGTGAAGTATACCGATCATTTTATGGCGCACCACTTTCAAATGTTACCAGCCGCCCCTGCACCCAGGTATTACTAGCAAGAGGATCTGCATGATTCGCGCTGGTGTGCCAGCTCTCTTAGAGCACTGGGGCCAACCGCAGCCCAGAAGGTGCACATAGTCTCCAAAGGAGTCAGACTGCTGGACCACTTGTCGCCCACTGGCCTCTGAGCCCCATGCCATACGCAGGTAGAGCTTCATCAGCAGAAACTGCCTCCTTGCATCTACCTTGTCTTTCTCACTCTGCCTTCCCCCACCTGTCGTCTCTCTTCCCTTCACATCCCCTATGTCTCGTTCTTCTCCTCGCTCTGTCTCGCTCTGTCCTTTCCTTTCTCTATGGCTTCTCCCTAGTCCTTTCTTTCTTTCCCTCTAGCTCGCTTTACGATTCTCTCTTAAACTCTCTTCATTTCTATGACTTTGTTTCTCGCTGTTATCTCATGGATACATCGCTCTGCCCGGTCACTCCGAATTGATGCCCCTCTCCTTTTGCCTTCCTCTCTCAATGGCCTTTCCTCGGGCAAGTCTCTTTTTCTATTTTCTATGTATACGTGTGCTGCGCTGCTTCAGTCTCAAGCACTGGTCATTTATGTTATTATGGGGTGCTGCTACACGTTCTCAGTAACTTTATTTTCTTGTCCATCTTCCTTTCTTACAATTTCTTTGAAATACATTTCTTTTAGATTCTCTCTCTTACTCTTCCTCGATATTTTAATCCATCTGTTTCTCCCTCTGTGCTCCACACTCTCTCCCTCCTACTTCAATCTTCCTCAGAAGCTCTTCCTCTGTCTCTCTTTCCTCACCTTCTCCCACAGTTTGCGCTTTTCTGCCTCTACTGTGACTGGCCACTGACCGTCGCTATTCGTGTTCGCACAGTCTCTGGCGTTCGCAAATTCCAGTCTTTGACTGGTCATTGATGAGGCTGGCCCAATTCACTCTCACTAAATGACATACTATGAATAGACAGTAGCGGTCCCTGCTACACGGGTGGGCCACTAGCACCCAGATTTACTAAGAATCGTTCTGCGAAGCTCTATCTGGCAGTATGCAGTCAGGGTTCCCACCTTTCCAAGAAGAAACTACCGACCATTTGTTGTTGTTTTAAGAGCCAGCAATTGGCTCGACTCTCACATGATACTAAATAGGACTTAAAACAAAATCAACTGCATCCATTTGTAACACAACCTTTCTGCTTTTGTGTACTTTATTAGACAGGGGACGTTAACCCAGCTTTAGAACGCGTTTAAAAGTGTTTGCAACCTTAGCCAATGAATGGTCACTGTTTGCCTCAGCACATAAGGAAACAGCAGAATTGCCCCCTGTTGTGGATCTGCTTACCCTAAATTGAGATAAAAGGATTTTGCCTACCATTATTTATGAGCTCAGATCCCCTTGCTTTATAGCCAGCTATGTTTTGGGCCATGTCTTCTGCTAATGTTGTGACTAAAACCTCATTTTGCTTTGCGACACGCAAAATCAGAGGGTTGCCACCACAAAAAACTTTTCTTAATGTACAAATTCTTTCAGGCATAAAAGGGCTTTTGCGATTCCTACTGAATCGCAGATAGGTGGGGGAGTTGAAAGGGACATTCCCCTCCAATTTACAAGTTAGAAAATAATGTATTCATTGATGAGATACAAACCCTCAAGTTGGTGTGGTAACTGGTTTCACAAGCATTTGCAATGCAGTAGGTCTCGCATTTATGCGAGTTTAAGCTATTGCCACTGTAAATGACAATGACTTTTATTTATGTTTTAAAAATCCCAAACATAAATAAAAGGAATTGTCATTTACAATGCCAATAGCTCAAACTCGCGAAATGCGAGACCTATTACATTGCAAATGCTTGTTAAAGGTGGTTATAAGTCAAGCCATGCAATCTTTCTGGGTTTAACAGTATGCTTTGCATTTTCAACAATAAATCATGTCGGTTTTGGATTCAACTTTAGTAGCAGTTATTTGTAATATTTGTTCAGGGTAACCTCTGACCTTAAACCTTTTCAACATATCAATGTTAGTGCATTCAAATCCCTAATCTCACTGGCGTTACCGCGCAATCTCAGCGATTTTCCCGACTATGGGACACTTCACTTTTATGTTTTTGGAGGACTACTCTTTGCATGAGTATATTGTTCACTGCAGTAGACTTTCTATTCAGAGACATTTATAATTGTCCTGTCAAGACTTCCACTCTAAAATAAAAATAACAAGCATTTGCAATGCAACAGGTCTCGCATTCGTGAGAGTTTGACCTATTGGCATTGTAAATGATGATGCCTTTCATTTATGTGTTACAAAACCTGCAAGCGGTGCATACACACCTCTTGCAGGTTTTATAAACACATAAATAAAAGGCATTGTCATTTACAATGCCAATAGCTCAAAGTCTTGCAAATGTGAGACCTTTGTGGCACTCGCGCTTTAGCTGTAAACTTCATGAGCTAAAGCGTGGGTGTCGCGATTGTTTCAAAATTAAAGAAATAGAAAAAACATTTTTTTCTATTTCTTTACTTTTTAAGCAATTGCAGCACCCACGCTTTAGCTTAAGATGTCTATAACTAAAGCGCGGGTGCCGCCATTGTAAAAGAATTAAGCAAATAGGAAAAAAATGTCAGCTTCATGCTATTTTTTCCTAGTTATTTACTTTTGTTACAATGGCGGCACCCGTGCTTTAGCTTTGAACATAACAAGCTAAAGCTCGGGTCCCACAATTGCTTCAAAAGTAAACAAATAAAAACAAATGCAATTTTTTTGTCTATTTGTTTGCTTTCATAGGAATTGCAGCTCCCGTGCTTTAGCTTAAGATGTTCAAAGCTAAAGCACAGGTGCCGCCATTGTAAAAAAAACTTAAATAAACAGAAAAAGAAAGGCATGCAGCCGCGTTCGGCCAGCAATTAACAAAAGAAAACTGTGACGAGGTGTGTTGCGCTGGATAAATGAAGAAAAAATAAGTGTTAAAGGAGAGAGTGTTCTGCCTTAAACAGCAGGCAGACCAATGCTTTTCAAGAAAAGTGTGCTCGGAGGCTGTAATTAAAGCCTACTGAGTAACAACACATGTAACAGGGGGTGTCCTCATGGGAGATAATAAGAAGAGAAAAGGTGGTGCTAAGGAGGGACTACTAAGCCTATTGACCGATGAAAAGCCAGCATTTACAAAGGACAGGGACAGAAGCCAATCAAAAAGATGGGTGGAAAGTGGGCGGAGCTTCCTGCCATTATCCTGAATACCTGAAACAATGGGGGGTTGGGACCTTGACAACAATCACCTTGGGCCTCTAATAAAGTACAAAAAAGGAATAAGAAGGTGGCTGCATTGATTCAAAACACTGTACTCAAGGACAAGTTACTCAATAAACTCGACCTGTGTATTCATTTCACAGTTCATTGAACATGATTATTGCGTTTTTAACAGGTCAGAAAAAGGAAAAACACTCTTCTTTAACATAAATCAAATGTACCACACAAAAAGGCAAAAAAACAATAATAGTACATTCCTACACTATATGGTAGCCCACAAGACAGTGAACAAAACCTGCTTTAGGTTGGACAAAATAAGTGTTAAAAAGTAGTGGTGTATTTATAGACAAACATTAGAAATCAATTGTTTTAACCAGTCCAATACTTTTTGACCAGAGGGTTATATCATTGCGACTCTAAGATATCATGGCCCTCTTGGTATTTTCTTTGGGGTTCCAAGATAATCTAATATGGAAGGGTTGATGATTTTACACTCTCTTTTCACTGTCCATATTGATGCAAAGTGAATGGAATCCCCGATGGTTCTCGCTGACGCGTTTCAAACCACTGGGGGCTGGTGATTCTCATCAGGACAAAGGGCTGGTGATTGTTCTTGTGTATCTGTGAAAAGTGTACTTCACACTAAGTTAGCTGTTGTCTATAACCTCTCTAGATTCAAAAGCATGTGTAAGACCTTAAGGCAGTGTTACCTTGTATCTTCAAAGGTGGGCCAATTCCATCTATGGATGCTTAGTGCACATTGGAAACGTCTGATTAATTCTGCTGGATTTCAGCAATAGTCTTCAGTCTGAAAACCGAAGAAATTCGTAATTGGTTGTAATTCAATTCATGAGTTGGCTACTTTTGTTACAAGGGTTGCGCGTGTATTTGTATTTTCTGCATGAAGAGCCGTAGATTAAGACGGTGTGCTGATTTTTAAGAAGGAATGGAATCTATCCAAGCGAGGTAGAGGGAATATTTAAATATGCGCATTTGCTGGAGTCAGGTTGGCTGCGAGGCAATCATAAGTCACACAGATGACTTATCGCATGCGGGCAAATGAAACCTCCATATTGTGGGACCAGGAGTCTTCTATCAGCATATTGGAGTTCTGAAAAGTCGAACCAGACCCTCGTGTGGGCGATAACTAAGTATGGTTCAGAAATACGTCATTGGCCATTACTAGGAAATGTGACTTAACTAATACTGGGAACCTGACTGCTGAAATTATGCGGCCAGTGCGTGGACACTTACTTTGGATTCTTGCATTTCTTAGGTCGCGGGTGCCTCTATTTTCTCCATGGAGTTGTTAGTGGAGTTGGCCTCGTTCTGCTGCATATGTATGGTCAGACCCGAGTAGTCGATTGCAGGGTCATAGTTTCAGTGCATTCTGGCACATGTAGTAAGTTCTGGAAATCGTCAGAGTCTCTGGCATTATTATACATTAACGTGTATTAGAATGTATTGAGTTCGGACATTTCATTCAAACCCTGGTTGACTGTGTTGAATTTCATGATTAGGTATGCTTCTGTTTCTTGTCAGATTGGCCTCCAAATAGCTTCTTCTGGCATTTGGGCTGAATTACGCTTAGTACCGTCCATTGAAAGTCTTTTTCTGAGTGTTTCATCTCACAAAAATGGTTTACCAGTGGGGCAAATAATGTTTTGGTCTTAATACAAGATTTGTGTTGAACTGTTGTTGGAAAGTGGATTATTGGTAGGGGCAAATGTAGGTCTGCCACTGGCAATAAGGCCACTAACACATGATAGGACTCAGCATTGGTCTTAGAAAATTATTCCTATGCGCAACCCTTGGTAGCTTGGCTGCGAGCAGGCAGGCTTAACTTCAAAGACAGGTATGTAAAGCATTTAAAAACACCAATTCAGTAAATAATTAAGGCACAACACAGAGTAAAAATCCAACACTAATTTATAAAAATAGGAAATATTTTTATCTTTAAAATGACACCAAAACGTCAACAATCCAATGTAGGAAATCGGAGATATGAATTTTGAAACATTTAGCATTATACAGCACTTAGAAACATATAGCATCTTATAGGGATATCTGGTCGCAATAGACCGGCTCAAAGTCAAAGTTTCAGGCCGACCGTGATGGAGCCCTGAGCGGCTACCACTCGCGGTAGGTCCCGGACACAGTTTTTACCTTTGGACTTGGAACCTTTTTTTGAGCTTTTCTTCAGGGGTCCCTCAAAGCTCTCAGCCAGTCCGGATTCAGTGAGGGTTCGCCGGATTGCCTTGAGATGAGCTCCCAGTCAAACTTATGGAAATCTAACCTCCGGAGCGTTTCAGTGGGGCAAACCCAGGATCCAGGCCGACACGCGGTTGAAGGCGGGCTGCTTGGCTTTCGCGGTTGCTCCCGGTCACCTTTTCTTCGTTCGGACTTAGAAACTTTCACAGAGCTTTTTCTCAAGGAGTCCCTCGATGCTCTTCACCAGGCCGGATTCGGTGAGGATTCGCCGGCCTTGGATTTTTTCTACTCCCGGTCAAACTCTGGAAGTGGGACCTACGGAGCTTTTAGCGGGACGAACCTGGATGGCTTGGCCGGCTTGCGGTTGAAGGCAGGCGGCTTAGCTGGCCAGGTTGAGTTGGTCCCTATATGGAGCTTTTTTTCAAAGTTGCTCCAAAGTTCTTCAAACTTCTTGAACTTCTTCCTGAAGTTCCTCAAGGGGTCCCAAAGTGTCTGAAACTCACTCCAAGGGTCTGGAAGCTCCAAGATGGTCCACGAAAGTTGAAGACTTCATTTCCCACAATCCACTCAGACAAAACCCTTACAAATCCACTGGTGTTCTCCAGGTTGAGGATCCCTGGTGGTGAATGTATGATGATACCACGCATACCAACACAACGCGGTATTTTACATCGCGGTTTTGACAACGCAAATCGTTACATCGACTTGCATTGGAGGGCGTTGGATTTAGGAATAGTGTGAATTACTATTCCAACTTCAGTCTACGTAAATTAGGGAAGGTGTTGGAATAGTAATCATACTATTCCTTAGTCTAGAGCGCCCTCCAGTGCAAGTCGACGTAATGACTTGCGTTGTTAAAACCACGATGTAACCATCACGCGTTGTAATGGTTGCGTGGAAAAGGATGTTTCCCCTGGTGGTGATGGTCCAGGTGAGCTCTGTTAACCTGTAGCTTGCAGGAAGTCCACTCTTTAGTTCTTTTGCAGCAAGGTAATCCACAGGGCTGTAGTTTCAGCTGGTGCAGTCTTTAGAGGGCAGGCCTTAGAACTTTGCACCCCAACTTCTCAGCATGGCAATGTCTTGCTTCCTTAAGTTTCAAGCAGCAGATCTGAGAGGCTCTGCCCCTCTCAGATTCTTATTCCCAGTTCTCTGGTTCACGTAAGAGGTCATTGCTGACCAATGGGAGCAGGGCAACTCCCCAAAAATATGACCACATCCTGTAGATTGTGGAATTATTTTGTCCCAGAGTGCACCGAATCCTCCAAATTCATAATGGCTGATTTTCCAGCAGGGAGGTAAGAGCTGGCTAAACACACCCCTGGGATGGCTTACTTTCCATGTACACTCCCCCTTGCATCTGTGCATTCCTTCCATAAGCGTGGCTTTGGCTTAGGTGAAGAGTTTAGAGTTGTAAATGACACTAAGGCCTCCTCTTCCCTTTCAAGACCATGGTTTACGACTCCTCCCCCAGCTCTGGCATTCCTGTATAGCAGCACACTTCCCTCCCAGCAGAGCTGGTTAACCCCAGGGGATCTTTATCACCTCTTCAAGGCAGCCTGGATAATCCACTTAACTCTGACCAATCAGGGCAGACCACTGGAAGGCTGAATTTGGACTTACAAACAAGAAAGTCTTATAACTTCTTGTAACGCCCTGAACGTCTCAGGATCGTTTAACAGACACGATAATGAGGACGCAACCACTTGTGAAGGGTTAGTTATTTTAATGAAGGCAAAAACAATACAACGAATAAACAAAAGTTATAGTCACTGGAATCCTCCAGGCTAAGTACGTTACCAGCCCACAGCACGGATGGTCCTAACCGTCCTCTGCATATACGCCGATCCCGGCGTATGCCAACAGAGGGCAGAAATGAAATGGCCGACAATGCCAATCGGTAGGCTGTGGGGGGCACGACGAGTGTTGGGGAGAATCGAGGAGTCAGGGAAACACCCAGCCGGGGTCTCTACCTGAAGGGAGCAGCCGCTCAACCTCTTCCTCAGACTGCACCGGGACGCGGAGTCACCTCCTGGTGATGCGTCACCGATACCCCAATCAAAAGCAAGAAGACTGAACCGAGAGCAGCCGCTCGATCGATCCTGTGGACTTCCGAGTCTGTAACGCGGCAAACACCTCCTGGTGTGCGTTACAGCTGGCAGTCCCTGTATCTCTGGTCGGGCTGGGAGTTACGACTCCAACCAGCAAAAGCGCCACTGCGCTTTGACTCAGCCGAGTCAAAAAGCGAAGCTCAATGGTTGACCGGTAGAGCTTCCGGGTCCTTCACAGGTGATGATGGGGCAAGACACGGCCCAGGGAGTAACGACTCGACCTACCTCCGTTCTTGCCTTACTGGAGCACCACTCCGGAACACTGCTCTTCACGAAGCAGGTACGTCGGTGTAAACACAATATCCGACAGCCTTGTACCTCCCGGTTCCTCCCTTTATAGGGCGTGTTTTCCTTGAGTTATGTAACAGCTCTCCTGTTTACATAAGGGCGTGTTTTCCCTTGAGTTATGTAACAGCTCTCCTGTTTACATAAGGGCGTGTTTTCCCTTGAGTTATGTAACAGCTCTCCTGTTTACATAAGGGCGTGTTTTCCTTGAGTTATGTAACAGCTCTCCTGTTTACATAACCTCTCAACCGCTAAGCATCCTGGGAGATGTAGTCCGTTTACGCTGGTTACCGTTTTCCTCCCCTCGCATGACAGGAATTCTTGACAGTACATCCTCCCTCTCAGCGGCTCCCCACGGGTCCAGCGCTGGCAGGAAAACTCCGATGGAACAAGGAGACCAAGCGCGGAGCATGAACCCCTTCAGCCGGTTCCCATGATTGCTCCTCCGGGCCATAGCCTTTCCACGCAACCAGGTACCACAGCTTCCCCCTGCGCCATTTGGACGCCCGTATGCCCGACACTTCATACTCCACCTCCGACTCCACGCATACCGGCCTAGGTGTCCCAGACGGCTTGGAGGGTGCTGGTTTGAGCAATGATACATGAAAGACAGGGTGTATCCGCAATGACTGGGGCAAGCACACCTTCACGTTCACGGGACCCATACACTTGGTAATGCGATATGGGCCCATGTACTTGGGATGGAACACACTGTTCTTTCGAAACCTCATGTTTCTTGTGGATATCCAGACGTAGTCTCCAATGCGGTACAGTGGCCCGGGCCTTCTCTTCCTGTTGGCCGCAGCCTTGTATCGTCTCTTGGCCTCTATTAGGACAGCCCTTGAGCGCATCAACGTGTCTTTTATGTGTGCCACCCTGTCCGCTGTGGCGGGAATCCTGTCCTCTCTGAACGGATGTAGAAATGGCAAGAACCTGGGATGTTGGCCATAGTTGCTATAGAACGGAGATGACTGTGTGGAGCTGTGAGTGGCGTTGTTATAGGCTATCTCTGCAACCCATAGCAAGTCGACCCATTCTTCCCTGCCCTGGTCCACAAAACATCGCAGATACTGTTTGAGCGTTTGGTTCAGGCGCTCGGTTTGGCCGTCCGTTTGAGGGTGGTAGCTGGTGGACAGGGCGGTCTTAACATGCAGCGCAGTGCACCAAGTCTTCCAGAATTGCGCAGTAAACTGCGACCCCCGGTCCGACACGATCACCCCAGGTAATCCATGCAGTCGTACCACATTCTTTAGGAGTAGTGACGCCAATTCCCCGGCCGTAGGGACTCTCTTGCAGGGGATGAAGTGCCCCATTTTCGTCAAGTAATCCACCACCACCAGTATTGCCGTCATCCCCTGGTCTACCGGTAGGCCCACCACGAAGTCCAGTGATCTGCTATCCCATGGTCTATCCGGGGTCGGAAGTGGATGTAAGAGCCCTTGGGTTCGGCCATGGTCGGCCTTCATGGTAGCACACGTAGGACACTCCTGTCCCCACCTCCTGACATCCACTCTCATGGTTGGCCACCAGAAATGCCGTCCCATGCTAGCCACCGTTTTTTCAAAGCCCAAATGACCTGCGCATGGAGAGTCATGGCACCAGATGAATGCTTGTTTCCTTAGCCTAGGCGTGGGTATCAACAGGCACCTGCCCTTCAGGGGTATCCCGTCCTTCAGCTGCCATTCTCTGTGACTGAGGAGCCACCTCCGCCATGCGAATGACCTGATCCCTCTCTTTATTCCCCTCAGGAAAGTATCCGGTTGGATAACCCCCAATACCATCCTCGGGGAAATGATGGAACGCTCGGTCGCAGGCAATGGTTCCTTAACTGCAGATTGACGGGACAGGGCGTCCGCCTTCCGGTTTTCCGTCCCCGGCCGATATGTGATGCGGAAGTTGAACCCCGCAAAGAAGATCATCCACCGCAGCTGCCTGGGAGAAAGGTGTCTTGTGGCCGTCATGAACTGTAGATTCCGATGGTCCGTGTACACCGATACCACATGTCTTGCCCCCATCAACCAATGCCTCCATTCGGTGAAGGCGTCCTTGATTGCGAGAAGCTCTTTCTCCGCAATATGGTAGTTGCGTTCGGCGTCGTTGAGTTTGCGGGACATGTACGCAACGGGATGAAGCACCCCTGTGTCGTGGTTGCGTTGGGACAAGATAGCCCCCAGCGCCACATCCGAAGCGTCCGCTTCCACCACGTAGGGGAGATCCGGATCGGGGTGAGCCAACACCGGCGCCTTACCAAAGGCGCTTTTCAGGGCCTCAAAGGCTGTGTTCGCTTCAGGGGACCAGACAAACTCCTTGGACTTCCTCAGTAGCTGTGTGATTGGGGCCACCAATCCTGAAAATCCATCTATAAACCGCCTGTAAAAGTTGGCGAAGCCAATGAAACTTTGGACGTCCTTCACGCTTTGGGGCACCGGCCATTCTTTCACCGCCTTGATCTTTCGTTCTGCCATCTCCTGTCCCTCTGGACTCAGCATCACTCCGAGGAATTCCACGGACGTGACGTGGAAGTCACACTTGCTGAGTTTACAAAACAGCTTGTTTTCCCTCAGCTTTTGGAGCACAGCTTTGACGTGGTGTACGTGCTCCTCCACACTGGACGAGTAGATGAGGATGTCGTCGATATATACGACCACGTAGATATCCAACTCCTCTCTGAATACCTCATTCAAAAAGTACTGAAAGGCTGCCGGGGCGTTGCACAGACCGAACGGCATGACGAGGTACTCAAAAAGGCCGAACCTGGTCTTAAAGGCGGTCTTCCACTCGTCTCCGTCCCTCATGCGCACCAGATGGTATGCCCCTTTCAAATCCAACTTGGTGTAGATACGAGCTTTCTTGACCTGTTCCAGCAGTACACTGATGAGAGGCAAGGGGTACCGATTCTTTATGGTTATCGCATTCAATGCCCTAAAGTCCACACAGGCTCTCAGCTCCCCATTAGCTTTCGGGATGAAGAAGAGTGGCGAGGCGGCCGGAGACTTGGACGGGCGGATGAATCCTAGCTTGAGGAGTTTATCCAGGTACCCCCGGAGATGCACGTTTTCAGGCTCCGTCAGGGCATACAGCCTGCCGCTGGGAACGCTGGCCCCTGGCACCAGGTCGATCTGGCAGTCAAACTGTCTATGTGGTGGTAGCACTTCCGCCTTCACCTCATCAAATACATCCTCAAAACTGTGATAAGCCTGGGGGAGAGCCACATCTTTTTCTGCCGCTGTAGCCACCGTCTGACTCCCGCTCTCATCTGCGTCAAGGGATTCCGTTCTTATTCCACAATGCAGGATGCAATACGGTGACGTCATTTCGACGCGATGTGTTGGCCAATCCACAGAGGGGTTGTGTTTCTGTAGCCACGGCAATCCCAATATGACGCCATATTGGGGCGCTCGGATGATGTTAAAATCGATTTGTTCCAAATGGTTCCTCCCATATCTCATCGGAAGGACCCCCGTGTGCTGCCCGATGGGCCCCGTCACCAATCGCCTTCCGTCTACAGCATAGACGTCTTCGGGTACAGCTTTGGGAAGAAGCACTAGCCCTAGCCTGCATGCCTCGTTGTGGTCCATAAACATGCCAGTGGCCCCTGAATCCACCATGGCCACAACGGGTATCCACTGGTCATGCACTCCCACGTGCACCGTGAGAAACAGGTGTCGGTGTCCCTTAGTGACCGAGTTGGAGAGTGAAGGGATGGATGAGTGACTCCGAGATGCCCCTTCTTTGGTCTGGGAGTCCTCTAGTTTTCCGCCGGTATGTCCACCACAGCTGTTACCGACCGGTTGGCCCGTGAACGTGACGTCTTCGGTTTGGCAGGGCATTCACGTACGTAGTGGCCTTTTTTGCCACAATATAGGCACAATCCTTGTTTACGGCGTGTCTCTTTCTCCGTGGCTGTGAGGCTCGCTCGTATTGCGCCGATGTCCATGGGTTCTCCCTTGGATGCGGTGGAAGTTTCAGGACTTCCCACCGTCACATAGGATGGAAGGGATTTTCCTTTTCTCCCATGATCCCCTTTTCTTTCACTCAGCCTATGTTCCAGCCGTAATACCAGGTTGATAAGGCCCTCACATGACTTGGGTTGAGGGTCAATATGAGCCACGGCGTCTTTGAGCTCATCGCACAGCCCGTGATGGAAGAGCGCCGTCTGTTTAGCAACAGGCCACTTGGTTTCCGCAACTAGCCGTCGGAACGCGTTGAGATACTGCACCAGGTCGTTGGATCCCTGTCGCAACTCAAGCATTTCACGGTCCGCCGTGTACGAGTCAGCCCTTCTGTCGAATACCTTCAGGAATTCCTCGCGAAAAGCACCCCAATCACATAAGATGGGGTCGTCCCTGCTCACCAGAGGTACGGCCCATTGTGCCGCGTTTCCAGCCAAATAGGAAATAAGGAAAGCCACACGAGCCTGACTCGTGGGGAACGCCTTTGGTTTGCACGATAAATGTAGCGCCACTTGTGTGAGGAATACCTGCACTGTGTTAGGATCCCCACTGTACCTCTCTGGTGTTGCCAAGGGGATGGCTACCGGCATTTCCACTACTACCGCAGGGGTCTGGTTCGTGAGGGAGGTGCTGGGCGTGAGCGGGTCCAATTGGATAGCATCCAGTCTGGCTTTTACATCGGCTGTTTCTTGCCTAGAGGCAGCCACTTCAACTTGCACGGTCGCTAAAGCAGCCAGCACATCATCAAGTGTTGCCATGTCTGTTATCGACCGGGAGACAGTTAGTGTTATTACGGTCGGATATTTTGTAACGCCCTGAACGTCTCAGGATCGTTTAACAGACACGATAATGAGGACGCAACCACTTGTGAAGGGTTAGTTATTTGAATGAAGGCAAAAACAATACAACGAATAAACAAAAGTTATAGTCACTGGAATCCTCCAGGCTAAGTACGTTACCAGCCCACAGCACGGATGGTCCTAACCGTCCTCTGCATATACGCCGATCCCGGCGTATGCCAACAGAGGGCAGAAATGAAATGGCCGACAATGCCAATCGGTAGGCTGTGGGGGGCACGACGAGTGTTGGGGAGAATCGAGGAGTCAGGGAAACACCCAGCCGGGGTCTCTACCTGAAGGGAGCAGCCGCTCAACCTCTTCCTCAGACTGCACCGGGACGCGGAGTCACCTCCTGGTGATGCGTCACCGATACCCCAATCAAAAGCAAGAAGACTGAACCGAGAGCAGCCGCTCGATCGATCCTGTGGACTTCCGAGTCTGTAACGCGGCAAACACCTCCTGGTGTGCGTTACAGCTGGCAGTCCCTGTATCTCTGGTCGGGCTGGGAGTTACGACTCCAACCAGCAAAAGCGCCACTGCGCTTTGACTCAGCCGAGTCAAAAAGCGAAGCTCAATGGTTGACCGGTAGAGCTTCCGGGTCCTTCACAGGTGATGATGGGGCAAGACACGGCCCAGGGAGTAACGACTCGACCTACCTCCGTTCTTGCCTTACTGGAGCACCACTCCGGAACACTGCTCTTCACGAAGCAGGTACGTCGGTGTAAACACAATATCCGACAGCCTTGTACCTCCCGGTTCCTCCCTTTATAGGGCGTGTTTTCCTTGAGTTATGTAACAGCTCTCCTGTTTACATAAGGGCGTGTTTTCCCTTGAGTTATGTAACAGCTCTCCTGTTTACATAAGGGCGTGTTTTCCCTTGAGTTATGTAACAGCTCTCCTGTTTACATAAGGGCGTGTTTTCCTTGAGTTATGTAACAGCTCTCCTGTTTACATAACCTCTCAACCGCTAAGCATCCTGGGAGATGTAGTCCGTTTACGCTGGTTACCGTTTTCCTCCCCTCGCATGACAGGAATTCTTGACACTTCTTGTGTGCACTTTAGGAGACATTCAACAATACCATATTTTTGAGTTTATTAATACCATTTGTGGAAGTCTTTGAATGGTCTTCTAGCCCTCTCCTATCAAGAGTTATTAATTATTGACTTCCTGCTAAGTTAACCTTTGTGGCAGGGGATTTGCAATGGGAAAAATGACTTGGGCCATTTTTCCAGCACCAGGACTTATAAAAACATATTTTTTAAGGACGTTGCTTATATCTACAGGACCCCTACCCCATGGGACAACTAGGGGAGACTTTAGGGCTTCTGTATCTGCAGATCCTCCCTTCACAGGGCTCCTAGCATCAAAGTCGAATTTGTCTAGTACTTTATCACAATGTGGGGGGTGAAATGTAAATTTTCACTTACCCCTGTGCATATTAAACTCATTTTATAACGGTCTACCTTATAAATACCTGAACCATGGGACAACTAGTGGAGACCCTGGGGGTTCCTAATATGCCACAACATTGTAGGTTATCAATTTTTAAGTGCCCCAAAGTCGAGTTTGAGTACAATTTACTTTTTAAAAGCAGTCCTGCCACCCAGGACTACTTTTAAAACTGACCTCAGGCTTCAGCAGAGCACACATGCAATTGCAGAACAGCTGCTGGCCTCCAAACTGCCAGGCCCTATTGTGGGCTAGGGACTTCTAGGTAGTTTTAATCCCCCTGCCCTAATATGCACCAGGGCTCTAGGGGGAAGGTCATGCCAATCACAGAGGTACCCCATACCATGTTGTACCCTAGTGTATGTAGATGTTTTCAATGTATTCTAAATGTGTGTCTTTCAGCATGGCACTGGCCCTGGGCCTGGTTAGGCAGAGCCCAGGGTCAGTCAGAGTCAGTACCACCAGTACCATTCAGCAAAACGTTGGGGGGTGCCCAGGGCACAGGATGACTTTGCAACAACTATGCATTGCTTGATTTGTGGTGACCTTGCACCAAAATTAAGTTCCATCTTGACATGAGATCTACTTTTTTGGTTTGCTGGTTGCAGGATGCTCTTACTATTTGTGACCCAATACTGGCATTTTTCTTCCTGTCAAAGAGTGGGAGATCGAACCCACATTCCGAATAATTTTTTTTGAAGTTGCTTGTTTGGGGGCAAAATGTTGACATGCAAACCAGTCTTGTCCATTGAGACTTCTGTTTTTTAGTCAGTAATTCTTCTTGTGGTGTGACCTATGCCACTTTCATTGAATGTTTCAATGACTTGTGCGGGTAACCTCTTTCTTTCAATTTTTTTCTCATAGAATCTCTGCATAGAAAAAATAGTCTTCTTTCCTACTACAGTTCCTACGGATTCTCAAAATTGTAATGCAAAGCATTATTCTTATTGGTGGGTTTTTGATGTAGCATTGTCAATAATGTATCGCCGGACTTTCTAACTTCTACATCAATGAATGTCAAACAAGTTTTCTTCTTTGTCATGCTGAAGGCAGGCAGGGAAGCAGATCAAAATATTACTGCCGCCAGGAGGGAGCAGCATTAGTAGCTGCTTCCGCCAGGTGGTAGCTATGTCGGCTCCCATTGCATGCAGGGAGCCGGCTGGGGTCACGGGTATGGTGGGTGCCCTGGGCGGGCACCAGGGCACCCACCTTTATTGATGTGGGCCCCAGAGAATGGGATCCCCGGGGCATAATACGGATCGGGAGGGGGGATGTGGTGCCCCCTCCACTTTATTTTAAAGATTGCCACTGGGGGGTGTGGGGCCTCCAGAACTTAACAAGGCTCAGGGAGGGGAGTTGTGTGTCCCACTTACCTTTAATGGAAAAAAATGGCCCTGGGGAATGGGGTCCCCAGGGCCTAAAGAGACTCTGGGAGGTGGGGCTGCGCGGCCCCCCTCCCCTTTGATAAAAAAAAGGCCCTGAGTGATGGAGTTCCCCTGGCCAAAAGAAACTCTGGGAGGGGGGCCTCATGGTCCCCTCACCTTTTTTGTAAGTTTTGGCCCTCGGGTAGGCTCCCCGGGCCCTATAGTGGCTTGGGGAGATAGGTCTCACAGCCACCCTCCTTTTTACAAAAAAAGGCCCTGGTGATGAAGTCCCCAGAGCCAGGCCTTGTGGCCAAACCCCACCATGCATGGCCAAAGGATGTGTGCAGCGTAGGGTTGGCTGCCTTTGGGATGGATAGCCACAGGGCCTGGCTGTATGTGGGGTTGGTTGCATGAGGGGGTTCAATCACAGGGCCTGCGCAGTGTGGTGTTGTCTCCCTTTACAGGGGTTGGCCCCAGCCAGGCCCTATAGCGAAGCCCTCACAGCGCACAGTCGTCGGCCGTGAGCAATGTGGGGTTGTCTGCATGCAGCCAGGCCCTGCAGCCAACCACCCACCACTCACGGCCAAAGGCCGTGCACTGCGGGAGTTGGATTTACGTTTAGTAATTAAATAATCACTGTAAGCTAAAGATAAAGGTAAAAATTCGCAGAAAAAAACAAAGGTTAAAGTTACTTTATAGTTAGGTGAAATGTTCTGTAACAAAGTAGCGTTTTAAAATCTAAAAATCACTGAAATTCACCAGTTATAGTTATCTCAAGTAACTATATCTCGTGCCCTAAGGTAACTATATCTCTCAATTCCTCACCATGCACTGCTAATTACCTCATATAGTACATCACTCATAACAGCTTCTATGACATCATTGATAATTACACTGCAACATTTACAGTGAAATTATTGATGAGAACTGTGCATGGTGGGGGCGCTAGTTGACCATGTTGGCTGCATGCCGGGGGAGGGATGCCTTTACAGGGGTTGGCCAAAGGATCTGAACGCAGGTCAGGCCTTGTAGCCAACCCACCACTGCGCACGGCCAAAGACTGGGCTCAGCATGGGGTTGGCTGCATTCGGCTGGTTGTCCACAGTATCTGGCCATCACTCATGACACCTTCTAAGACATCATTGATAATATCACTGCAACATTTGCAGTGAAATAATTGATGAGAAAACTGTGCATGGCAGGGGTGCTAGTTATAGTTACCTTAGGGCACAAGTTATAGTTACTTGAGATAACTATAACTACTGAATTTCTGTGGTGTTTAGAGATTAAAATTTTACATTAATTGTTACTAAACATGTCACCTAACTATGACGGTAATTTAACCTTTGTTTTTTTTTAGTATATATATATATATATATATATATATATCTCACTTTAAAAACCATAGGTTTCACACGTTATAGTTAGGTGGATATTTCACTCGTAAAAAAACAATGAAATTCCCCCATTATAGTTAGTTCAGATAACTATAACTTGCGCGCCCGCAATCCTGCTCATGACGTCACATATTACATCACTCATGATATGGTCAGTGGCATCACTCATGACATCATCCTTGTGATAGAGTGGCGGTCGCGCGAGTTATAGTTATCTGAACTAACTACAACGGGGGAATTTCATTGGGTTTTTTTACGAGTGAAATATCCACCTAGCTATAACTACGTATTAAAAAATGTTTTTTTTGGGGGGGGGGGGGGGGGTTTCACCGTGCGCGCACCCCCGCGATTTAAAAAATAAATAATTTTTTTTTAAATGTTCTGCCTTCGGGGTCCTTCAGGGACCCCCTGACAAAGGCTAGGGGGTCAGGAACTCTCTACCCTGCCCCCTTTTCACGTTCGCCACCTTCCTTTTTCACTCTCGCACTGAAGACAAACAAAATGGCGGCCGACACTTCCTGATTTCGTCCGATTCGAACGTTGACTAACATGTAACCACCAATCAGAATTACGCTTGCGCACGTTAGGGTGTCAGGCCCAGTACCTGAATCTAGATTCTTCCTCAGGAGCCGAACAGCTGAAGTTCCTCGATGATTTTTTCCCAATGCCCCTAAACCAGAATCTCTCTGATATCAGAAGCAGGGGGGAAAGGGGAATGGGACAGAAAGAGAGACTGCCACACTGATGTCTTCGTAGGATGCTACCCAGGTAGGGACTTTCTGCACCTGCAAAATTTAGCACAAAATTATTACAGCCCTGAACGCCTAACGTACCCTCTAATGCTTGCAATCCTACACTTCTAGCACCCAATGGTTACCTTGTCTTGTGTGGAACCTTGCCTCTCTCTGGTAATATGTGCTTTCCAAGTAATACTCTTTAATATCAAAAATGTATTAAACACATTCATTCAGCAGTAGACTAGTTCCGGAGATAGCTCTGCAGAGTTGGAGATGTCGGTAAGTAACTATATATATATATATATATATATATATATATATATATATATATTCCTGCCTACTTGTTGAGTTGAGTGCTGGTAAAACCCCTACTGCAAGAGATGAGGAGTACTCCGGAGATTTTCAGAATCACAGTCACTGCTAATGAATAGCATCTTCTCAATAGCAAAAGTCTCTAGAGAGTTTCCAAAAGAATTGTCTTTAATTTCAAGTGAAAAAAGTACAAGCTCCCAAAAAGAATTAGGAACACTGGAATGATAATTCTGAGACAACTGAAGGTTTTTTCTGACCAATAGTACAGCACTGATGAGTGCTGCCTCACATAAAAGGATACGTTCTCTGGAAGCTGGTGCGATGAGGGAAACGGAAACTCTCTCTCAGAAATTACGGAAAAAATACCTCACCAAGGTGTCACTGTATGATGCGAGCGTTAGAACCTCGCAGAAAACTCAGTTCGGAGATTCAAATGAGTCTGGAATCGAACAGGAAAAATGGCGCGTTCTGAGGAGAAAAAGAACGCGTCAGCCGGCGAAGGAATTCAGTTGAAGTGCGCCGGTAATCAGGTGAGCGCGCTCGATACAGCTGAGCTGTCAAAACATGGGTGCAACACTAGAGCGCTAACCCAATACCCAAGGCCGCCATGTTGGAACAGTGTGAGGTGCTTGATGTTCTCTAACTATAATTTTGCAATTTGCCTCGCCACTAACTGAGACCAATTAATGGGGGAGTGCAACTGGGAATAACCTTGCTTGAGTTTGAATGTAGGACCCAATCGCTTAGGTTCTAAACTACCTTGACCAATCCTGACAGTACCCCCCACCAAAACCCCCTCTCTAGGTTTCTGTGGATTAGTCTGGTGGAATTCTCTTATTAGTCTCAAAGCATGAACGTTTGAACTGGGCTCCCATGATCTTTCTTCCGGGCCAAAACCCTTCCAGTCAACCAAGTAAAATAATTGACCCTTCTTGCATTTGGAATCTAGTATTCTCTTAACTTCAAATTCCTCTTCTGATTGTACTTGAATGGGAACTGGTGGTGACGAACGTCTCAAATTGGAGGGACTTCTTTTTACTAAAGAGACATGGAAGGTCGGGTGAATCTTAAACTTACTAGGAAGTCTGACCTTAACACTCACAGGATTCACAGGATAAGGACCCAGAAATCTAGGTTGAAATTTTCTATTTCCTCTCAACCTCATATGTCGAGTAGAAATCCAAACCTGATCTCCTGGCTTAAAAACTGGGCTAACCTTTCGTCGTTTGTCTGCCTGCTTCTTATGTGCATTCTTGGATTTAACTAGGTTCTCTGAAGCCTTTTGATAAGCTTCTTGCAACTTCTGTATAACTTCTCCAGCTACAGGAACCTCCACCTCAACCTTACCTAGCAGCATATTTGGATGTCTCCCTGAGTTCAAATAAAAGGGGGAGTAACCAGTAGATGAATGGATTGAGTTATTGTATGCAAATTCAGCAGTTCCCAGAAAATCCGGCCACTCTCCCTCCTGATCCATTAAATAGAGACGTAAATATTGCTCTAGATCCTGATTAACCCTCTCAGTTTGCCCATCAGTCTCTGGATAAAAACTGGTGGACAAACGAGAGTCAACACCTAGCCCCTTCAGAAAGGATCTCCAAAATCGGGACGCAAATTGGGGGTCCCGATCGGAAATCACAACTTTGGGAATCCCATGGAGTTTCACTATGTTCTGAATGAACAGGTTCGCCAATTGGGAAGCATTGGGAAGGGCCTTTAGAGGAATGAAATGGCTCATTTTAGAAAAATGGTCCACAATTACCCAGATAACTGAATACCCTTGACTGGAAGGCAGATCTACAATGAAATCCATAGAAACTGTATGCCATGGGTAGGGAGCTACAGGCAAAGGCATGAGAAGACCCTGTGGAGTTTGACGATCTACCTTTCCTTTAACACATTGTTCACAAGTAGCCACATGCTGCCTCACTTGAGCTTCCATGCCGGGCCAGCGAAATGATCTTTTCAAGTGTTCCAAAGTCTTTTTTACACCCTTATGTCCTGCCAATGGGTGGTCATGAAACAGTCGAATAACCTCTTTCCGGAGGTCCTCATTTGGCACAAAAGGTTTTCCTTGGAAAAAAGGTTTTCCACCCTTTATTTCTCGCTCTGGTCCTTTCAACTTCCAAGATTCTAGCTCACTAGAGGGGAGTTTCTCCTTGATCCTTTCTTCAAGTTCCTCGTAGACTGTGGTGCTCACAATCCTTTCTTCTGGGATTATATGCCCTTGTTTTACTTCTTCTTTCCCATCACCAACATTCAAACGAGATAACGCATCGGCTTTTCCATTTACTGAACCCGGCTTGTAGGTCAGGACAAAGTTGTAATCAGCAAAAAAGAGTGACCACCTGAGTTGCCTTGGAGTGAGAGTTCTGGCTGATTTCAAAAACTGTAAGTTTCGATGGTCAGTGAACACTGTTATTTCATGTTTTGCCCCAATTAGGTAGTGTCTCCACTCTTGAAAAGCAGCTACTAACCTGTGGTTATCTGCCCACTTGGTCCACGCCGTCACCGCCACCGCCAAGAGTCCAGGGGTGCCAAATACCAGCGTCAGCAAAGCCTAATCTCCCGCGTCGCCGCTCCGGGACTATAACTCCCGGTAGCCCCAGCGGCGGCGCGTCGATCTGATGCCGCGACAGCGCCAGGAGGCGCCTACAAATTGTGCAGAGGCCGGCGGAGCGGGGGGAAAGCAGCTACTAACCTGTGGTTATCTGCCCACTTGGTCCACGCCGTCACCGCCACCGCCAAGAGTCCAGGAGTGCCAAATACCAGCGTCAGCAAAGCCTAATCTCCAGCGTCGCCGCTCCGGGACTATAACTCCCGGCAGCCCCAGCGGCGGCGCGTCGATCTGACGCCGCGACAGCGCCAGGAGGCGCCTACAAATTGTGCAGAGGCCCGCTTTGCGGGACGCGCGCGCGACGCACCGGGCGAAGCCCGGGCAAAGGGCGGGCCATCTGTGGCCGTCCGGGGCCGGAAGAGGCTGGGCTGGGCCACACGCTGTTTGCAGAGCAGCACTCGACATTGGTGAGTAACCTACATACCTCACAGGATCACCTGGTGAACAGTGACATATACAAGCCAATAATGCCTAAATGGAGATCTGGAGACAAGGTGGTGGGCACCCTGGACGCATTTCTGGTACGTGCCGAATCCCTGTTGGTCCACGAAATTGAGGCTACTGAGAGAAGACTCTCTTTGGACCCTAGGTTGCTAGTGGGGGGAACTACATCTGATGCCCCCCTTTATGCCCCTAGCCCGTCATGTACATTGACTGAACCAACTGAACAGCCCCGGACTTCTGTGGGGAGTCTAGCCCCCACTTCACCTGACTTACCCATCGCCCCCACTAATCAGAGCTGTCACACTAGTCCTGCCAGGGTGAAGACAAGGGGGATGAAAGTGCTGGGGAAAGCTGCCAAGGAACCACAGAAAAAAACAAAGAAGGGCTGTAACTCCACTAAAACTACTAAAAGTAAAGATACCATTACTAAGGCTTTGTTAGATACTCCTGTTCAGGGTGGATCAAACAACACATCGTATGGACTGCCCCCAAGCGACCTCTCTGGGGCAAACTGTCCTTTGACAAAAAGGGAACTTATCACCCTACTTGAGGAAAACTTAGCAACTCTTTTTGAGCCGCTGTTTAAACGCCTGGACCAGGTAGTCCAAAGGTTAGATAAGATAGAGGAGGTTTGTGGTAGTGTAGCTGCAGTGGCTACGTTGCAGCCTGGCATTCAGCCAACTATAGGGGTGCCCTCCCCCTTGGTGTCGGTTGATGACACCTGTAGCAATCAGACTAGGGCTAACTTATGCCAAAAAAGAGTGGGGGATGTGGCAAGGCAAGAGGGGGAAGTAAGGTCGAACGTAACATCTGTAAGATCTAATGTAGCAGTACCATCGAATCACGAAGATTTGACCCACTTGAACCCCCGAGAACAGGCTGACAACCACTACGTAGGTAATCAACTTAAGTGCCCCTTTCTCCATTTGCCTCACCAAGCGACTCCCTATACAGTAATCTTGGCAAATGTCCCTCCACTAACACAAGACACCCAAGAGCACTGGTCGTCTCTTAAAAATAAAGCCCTACACTACCTGAACAAAAAGACTGGTATTGGTGACAGGTTGTATAGGGATTTTAATATGGTTAGACGGATAGATTGGGTAGGCCATTCTAATAAAACTATAGCTGGGGATTGTGTGGTCCTGAGTTTTAGGTCGCCCGATCTGGTCCGCCACATATTTGAGACTGCTGGTCATACACCTATTGAGTGGTCATCTATCAGTATCTTACCGCTAGGGTATTTTTATAAACAAGCACCGGTAAGATATCAAAGGGGTTTGCGAACATATAGGGGGCTTGATCAAAGACCAGAACAACGTTTTGATTCCTTCAATCGTTTTGATATCCTGTCTTCCTTAGAATATATCGATTGACAGAGGATGGGTGGGCCAGGATACTCCGTGGATGGTGATAACAGTATTATCATAGAGCCAGTAATGGTTAAACAATCCACATGTTCAGAGCCTGTTGTCCAATCTAGGGCAATCACTTTGAAGCATACAAGCCCAGATAGCCATCCTGTTGAGCCTTTACCTCCTGTAGAAAACTCGATTAATACTGGCCCAAGGAAATCCATGGCTATTGCCTCTTGGAATATTGCCGGATTGGAATCTAAGGTTGGCTCAGCTGATTGGCTACTATTAATTAACGAAGTCGACATTTGGGCATTCCAAGAAACATGGGCTGTGGAGAACATTTTTAATGTTGGATATCTGAACTTCTCTAAACCCGCAACTAGAGGTCATAGGGGAAGACCCGTTGGGGGCTTGACGTTTTGGGTCAGGCAAACCAAAGGGGTCTCCATAGAAGTGATTCCTATCGACCATCTGGATATTTTGGCAATCAAAGTTATATTCCAGAACGGCCCTATACTAACCCTGCTAAATGTATATGCTAGGGGACAAGCGGGTGGCAAGAGTTCCCAGGTCATCACAGCATTGGAAACCTTTTTAGCGGAAGGCTCTACTAAAAATAATTTGATCATTCTGGGGGATTTCAATACATGCTTTGAACCCCTGGATAGTGATGACGGTAGGTTGAGTGAGGAAGAGGATGCCTTCTGGGGCATTCCACAGTTAAACTTACAACCTATAAAGAAATGGACAGAGGTAGCACTCCAGGTAAAAGGCATGTGTTTGGAATGGGGTCTCAGGGCAGTAAATGGCAGGACCAAATCAGATGCCCAGGGAGCTCCGACCTTTGACAACGGCTGCACCAAAAGCAGGATAGACCATATTCTAGTTAATTTGGAAATTTGGCACACGGTGCTTGATATGGTCGTGCAAATCCGTATTGAAAGTGATCACAGCCCACTGATCCTGACTATGGATATACAAGGTTACGATCCCTCGGCTAGAGGGAATAAAACATGCTGTGGTGCCCCGTTGATTGTAGGTAATGACCTTAGGCGGGTCAAATGGGCTAAGGTGGCACTGGATGAGGCCAAGATGTTAGAAATTAGGGCCCTGGTAACAAGAGCACTGGAGGAAATTAACTTATGCAGCTCACAAGAGATCCTCAATGACAAATTGCCATTGATTCATTTGGATCTTATAAATAGGCTTAAGACCTATTTTACCAATTCTAAGCCTATGAGGACCAATCAGAAACTTGAACCTATTTCCTGGTACAATGACCTCTGCAGGTCCACACACAAAGCCCTATTGTCTGCAATTAAATCTAGGTCCCATTTATCGATTAAACAGGCCCGGACTTTGTACAAAACCACTTTAAAGCAGGCTAAAAGAGACTGGGATGAGGGACGTTGGAAGGTTTTGTTGGAAGCCTGCAAAGGTAGGAACATGTCCCACTTTTGGGACCTAATAAAGTGGGGGAATGGTCCCAGGTCCCTAGTTCCAAACAACAACGTGGAACCACAACGATGGGTTGCTCATTTTGAGGCACAATATCAACAGGTCCCAGGACGGGTTTTAGGCCCTGTAGCCCCTCATATATCTGTAGAGGTCCCCTTAAGATTTAGCACAAAGGAGATTGAGGTGGTTCTGAAGAATATACCGAGTGGTAAAGCCCCTGGTCCTGACTGCATTCCAGCAGACCTATTCAGACAGGACAATGTTCTTTGGGTCCCATATATTACTAACCTAATGAACTCATTGGCAGGGGGAACTCCATTCCCTGACTCATGGTCCGGCGCAGAAATAATTCCGATTTTCAAAAAAGGAGATCGTGCTGCACCAGGCAACTATAGGCCAATTAGCCTTATTGATGGGCTACAAAAAATTATTTCCCGTATTATACTTGGTCGAATCCATAGTTGGATGGATGACAATAAGATTCTGTCTATCCTCCAAGTTGGGTTTCGGGCCCAGATGGGCACTCTGGATCAGGTTTTTAAATTCGTTTTAATTTACTGGAAGGAGGTCCTCTTGGGCAAGGGGCTCATCTTCGCAGCATTTGTGGATTTAAAATCCGCTTTTGATCTTGTCCCCAGATCAAAATTATGGGAAGTTTTATTAAGGCTAGGGATGTCCAAGGAACTAGTTGACTTTGTGGTTAAACTCCATAGTTCCAATTATGCCCAGGTCCGGTGGGGTAACCAGGTGAAGTTACGGAAAGATTTAAGGTTGAGAAAGGAGTCCGCCAGGGGTGTGTCCTGGCCCCTACATTGTTTTCACTGTTTATTAATGGGGTCGTTCAGTATTTTGAGGATTACCCCACTGATGCGCCAAAGCTGGATGGCCAAAGGGTGCCTCTGCTCATGTTCGCGGATGATACCTTAATATTATCTAAAACACGGCAGGGACTTCAGCGGGCCCTATCCCGCTTTGAGGCCTTCTGCAGCAAACATGAGCTAGAGATCAATGTGGATAAGACCAAATTTATGGTGCTCCATGGGGCAGGTGACGTATTGGCCAAGGTTTCAATGGGGGGGAAGCCACTAGAGCAGGCCAAGGTTTTTACCTATTTAGGCATTACCATTGGCGAAAAAATGAGTTGGTCCCCTCAGGTGAAGCTTTTGGCCTTGAAACACTCGCAGTTAGCAGGTGCCCTGCTAAGAGAACACAGGTTATCCCTGACCAAACCATTGGCCCCAGTAATTAAGCTGTATTCATTGAAAATAGTTCCTGCTGTCCTTTATGGTGCAGAAATCTGGGGCAGCTGTAATCTGTCCGACCTAGTACATGCCCAAAACAAATTCCTAAGAACAATTGTGGGCCTCCCACAATCGACTCCACGAATCCCCTTATTGCTTGACCTTGGTTGTAATCCTATCGAGGATACTGTTAAGCTAAAAATGTTGCTCTTTTGGAGAAGGTTGTGGTCCCCCCCGGAACTAGTTCATTTTTCTAGGGCCATACTCGAAGTAAGGGGGTTGGACCACCATAATAAGATCTTATGGCTAAAAACCATTAAAAGCCTTCTCATCAATATGGGTATGAGGTATTTCTGGATGTCCCCTGAAACTGCTGTCATTCCATCAAAAACAGTACTAAGTGCAGCGTTTTGGTGTTTGGTAAAATCTAGAAGGTACTCTACACTGGTAAATTCCCCACTGACCAGAGTTTTTTTGTACTTTAAAGATGAACCGTCCCTTGAAACCTACTGGGATTTGATTACCAAACCTAGAGATCGTAGGTTGTTCCATCAGTTCAGGGTGGAAACGCTCCCATTAAGGAAATTTACCAGCAAATGGAAAACAGGTATGGGAGATAGGTGTCCCTTCTGCCCTGGCCATATTGAGAATATAAGCCACCTTCTCTACGTCTGCCCAGCTTACCAACTTCCTAGGAGCCCATGGCTTAAACCGTTGTGTAGAACATTTGGCACATCCTCCGCTCTGATTGCAAAAAGGTTGTTAAAAATCGGTGACAAAGAATCAATCATTGTAGGGGTAGCCAAATTCCTAAGCTGGTCTTGGGCTATCCGAGAAAGGAGTGGAGGATTGTAGTTTCTTGCTATTTTATCTTGTAGATTTTTAAGATAATTTTATTCTCTTAATGAATTGTGCTTATTATGTGACAAATATTAATTGTTATCTAACTTTTGATGTGGTATTTTATATTGCTTTATTGTTTAGTATGTCTTTGAAGATGAATAATCATAATAAAGACTTTTTGACTGACTGACTGAAAAGCATCCTTTACCGCCAGCAATTCCTTGTCTGCAATGGAGTAGTTAATCTCTGCAGCTGATAACTTACGAGAACGATAAGCCACTGGATGGAGTTGGCCGGTATCCTTATGCCGTTGAGAGAGAACGCCTCCAATAGCCAAGTTGGAGGCATCTGCTTCCACAAAAAATGGTTCCGTCAAATTTGGATGTTGCAAAACTGGTGCCGTAATAAAGGTTTCTTTCAGTAATTGGAAAGCCTTTTCGGTTTCTGCGTTCCACACAAACTTTTCATTCTTCTTAAGCAATCGTGTAATGGGACTAACTTTCTCAGAAAAGTTTTGAATGAATCTTCGGTAGAAATTGGCAAATCCCAGGAAACTCTGTATCTCCTTTACTGATCGTGGAGCAGGCCAATCCTTAATGGCCTTCACTTTTGTGTCATCCATGGATACTCCTTCAGGCGATAGAATGTAACCAAGAAATTCTATCCGTGTAGAATTGAAAACACATTTCTCCAACTTTACAAACAGCTGATGTTCCAGTAGACGCTCCAAAATAACTCGGACATGCTGCACATGCTCTTTTAAATTTTTGGAAAAAATGAGAATGTCATCAATATATACTACTGCAAAGCGGTCCAAAAATTCTCGTAGTATATCATTTACAAAATGCTGAAAAGCAGACGGGGCATTGCATAGGCCGAAAGGCATAACTTGATATTCAAATAGCCCAAATCGAGTTCTGAACGCTGTCTTCCACTCATGTCCTTCAGCCATACGAACCAAATGATATGCCCCTCGTAAATCCAATTTGGTGTAAACCTGAGCCTCTTTAACTTGATCCAAAAGTTCAGAGATCAAAGGTAAAGGATATCTATTCTTTTTTGTGACCAAATTTAATGCACGATAGTCAATACAAGTTCTTAAACTCCCGTCTTTCTTTGGAATAAAAAAAGAGGGGAGGAGACCGGTGACTGGGACGGACGGATGAATCCATTGGCAAGATATTGATCTAAATAGTCCTTTAAATGCTTGTTCTCAGCTTCTGATAACGCATAAATGCGACTACAAGGTAAGGAAGCTCCTGGTTCCAATTCTATCTTGCAATCATACTCCAGATGTGGGGGTAATTTCATGACTTCTCTTTCATTGAAAACTGCTTTCAGATCTTGATACTCTTCAGGAATACTTTGTATTTCTACGGCACAAATCATACGAGTCTGTTCCGCTAAACAAACAGATGGAGAAAGTCGAGATTCAATTTTGTCGGAATCAAAACAATGTTTGGCACAATATTCTGAATTCAGTTCTATAGTTCTTTTTGCCCAATCAATTTTCGGATTGTGCTCAGTAAGCCAGGGAAGTCCTAAAATCAACTGGAATTGCGGGGCATCAATCAGGTTGAAACTTATTATACTTTGATATTTCTCTGGACCCAACATCGTGATCTCTTCCGTGTCATAGGTAATTGGTCCAGAAGAGAGGTTGGTGCCATCCACATCTCTCACTGGCTCCGGTCTTTCTTTTCTGACAAAAGATATTCCCAAAGACTTGGCGAATTGAATATCACAGAAATTTCCAGTAGCTCCGGAATCAATCATTACCGAAACTTCCTCTACCTTGTTCTCTCGAAACAAAATTTGACTGGAAATTATTAAATGAGGAGCAGACGACTGAAGGGTGTTCACCAACTGCTGAATGTTTGGAGTTGTCTCTTGCACAGCTCCCACCAGAGCAACTCCACCTACTGATGGGGCCTGTCTTTTACCCATGAAGAATTCTTAGGCTTCCTTGGACACTCCTTAACAAAATGGCCCGCACCGCCACAATACATGCACAACTTCCCTTGACGTCTTTTTTCTCGTTCCTCTGTACTCAAGGGCCCACGTACCGTACCTATTTGCATAGGTTCTTCTGTAGTGCCGTGTTCACTAGTCTTTGGTGCTTCGGATTTCATCCTGTCAAATCTAGGTGGAAATTGTCGGTTTTCTTTCCGCCGCTCACTCCTTCTTTCAAATGGACGCTGATCTATCTGCAGAACCAGATCAATTAATTCCGATACATTGGTGGGCCTCTTCGGAATCTGAGCTAGGCCATCCTTCAACTCATCTCTTAGACCTCTGTAAAAAATTGCAGCTCGTTTTGACTCGGGCCAATTTGTTTCTACAATTAATTTATTAAACTGAGCCAAATTGGCCACCAACTCACGATTTCCTTGCTTCAGGTCTAACAGCTCATTGTCTGTGGTCTGAGAAATGGTTCTGCGATCAAACATCCGTAGAAACTCAGCCTTGAAACCTTCAAAATTGTAAAGGACTGGATCATTCGTATTCACCAAAGGCATGGACCAGGCAGCAGCATCTCCGCTCAAGTAAGACCGCATGAAAGCAACCTTAGATTGATCCTCTTTAAAGAGGATGGGCTTACACAGAAAGTGTAATGAGCACTGTGTGAGGAAAATTTGAGCCCTATGAGGATCTCCCTGAAATCTCTCTGGAGGAGCTAGCGGGATCGTGGGAGACATGGCATGGATCACTTGAGTAGTTAACTCAGAAGTCGAGGAAGTAGGGGTAAATGTTGCGGGTTTCTGCTCACTGAAATTTGGACTTGGGCTAATAGCTAGTTCATCAATTCTTTGTCTTAAATAACTAGCCTCTTGATTTGATTTTCTAACCTCCTCCCTAGTCTCACTCAATTGCTTTTTTGCTTTTATAAGCCTTCTAATATTGATGCCAATGTCTTGACATCAAAACCTTCAGCCATTCTGCTCGGGTGGAGTGAATAGGTACGGCACTTCAATCTGTCAGGCCCAGTACCTGAATCTAGATTCTTCCACAGGAGCCGAACAGCTGAAGTTCCTCGATGATTTTTTCCCAACTCCCCAATGCCCCTAAACCAGAATCTCTCTGGTATCAGAAGCAGGGGGGAAAGGGGAATGGGACAGAAAGAGAGACTGCCACACTGATGTCTTCGTAGGATGCTACCCAGGTAGGGACTTTCTGCACCTGCAAAATTTAGCACAAAATTATTACAGCCCTGAACGCCTAACGTACCCTCTAATGCTTGCAATCCTACACTTCTAGCACCCAATGGTTACCTTGTCTTGTGTGGAACCTTGCCTCTCTCTGGTAATATGTGCTTTCCAAGTAATACTCTTTAATATCAAAAATGTATTAAACACATTCATTCAGCAGGAGACTAGTTCCGGAGATAGCTCTGCAGAGTTGGAGATGTCAGTAAGTAACAATATATATATATATATATATATATATATTCCTGCCTACTTGTTGAGTTGAGTGCTGGTAAAACCCCTACTGCAAGAGATGAGGAGTACTCCGGAGATTTTCAGAATCACAGTCACTGCTAATGAATAGCATCTTCTCAATAGCAAAAGTCTCTAGAGAGTTTCCAAAAGAATTGTCTTTAATTTCAAGTGAAAAAAGTACAAGCTCCCAAAAAGAATTAGGAACACTGGAACGATAATTCTGAGACAACTGAAGGTTTTTTCTGACCAATAGTACAGCACTGATGAGTGCTGCGTCACATGAAAGGATACGTTCTCTGGAAGCTGGTGCGATGAGGGAAACGGAAACTCTCTCTCAGAAATTACGGAAAAAATACCTCACCAAGGTGTCACTGTATGATGTGAGCGTTAGAACCTCGCAGAAAATTCAGTTCGGAGATTCAAATGAGTCTGGAATCGAACAGGAAAAAACGGCGCGTTCTGAGGAGAAAAAGAACGCGTCAGCCGGCGAAAGAATTCAGTTGAAGTGCGCCGGTAATCAGGTGAGCGCGCTCGATACAGCTGAGCTGTCAAAACATGGGTGCAACACTAGAGCGCTAACCCAATACCCAAGGCCGCCATGTTGGAACAGTGTGAGGTGCTTGATGTTCTCTAACTATAATTTTGCAATTTGCCTCGCCACTAACTGAGACCAATTAATGGGGGAGTGCAACTGGGAATAACCTTGCTTGAGTTTGAATGTAGGACCCAATCGCTTCTAAACTACCTTGACCAATCCTGACATAGGGTGCTCGCACGGTGCGCGCACGGTGCGCGGCTATAGATATTTATATGCTTTTAAATGCTATTTTCTCAGGAACTACTGAACAGATTAACACCAGACCTGCAAAAGGCACTTCCCTGACCTGAGGACTACCAAATTTCAAGTAATTCTGTTCAGCCGTTCGGTCTGTACCTTCGACTAAAGGTCCTATGGAAAAATGCATGGGGAAAACGCGTTTTGGGACCCCCCTTTTTTCTCGGCCCCCGCTTGCCGAATCACCCCGAGACTTTCAGAGTAGGAGCTGAGCGGAGCGCCCAATTAGTTTTGAAAATTTCGCGAGGATTCGTCAACCGGCGCCAAAGTTATTCAAAATAGAATTTTCAGATTTCCTATGGAAACACGGTCGTAACTATAGCTATCTACTGGCGACCGCCAGTAGATAATACATATATATATATTTATTTATTTTTTTTCCACTGGAACCACTAAAGCTTACAGTGGGTTATATTTCTTAGCTTGAGCTATTTATCACATCTATCTATACCGTTACATTAGCTTTTGCTTTTTTCAGTGAACACATTTATGTATATATTCACTGAAAAAAACCAAAGGTTAAAATAACTTTATAGTTAGGTGAATATATCAATGACAACATTAAAGTTATGAATTAAAAACACACAGATATTCACCAGTTATGGTTAGCAGAGCTTAACGTGCGCCCCTGCCATATACTGCTTATGACCTCACATATTACATCACTCATGACATTTTACGACATCATTTATGACATCACTCATGACATCATTCAATGTGTGTGTGTTAGTTTGTTTTATAATATAAATAGTGATAGGTAACTGCCATATTATTTGTTTACCTAATTTTGTACAGTCAGTGTCCAGCTAATCAGTATAAGTGTTTACAAAATGCATGTGCTCCTAATGCACCATAGGTGTGTAAAGGTATTGAACATGTTATAAACCTTTGTATTGAAGAATAACTCTGTGTGCAGGTGACGACTTGTGTTCATTATATTCTACACAAGAGTTTCCAGCAGGGCAAAGATTCTACGTACTACATACTAAGCAATGTAAGCAGCCATGGGTTATTAGACAGAATTGTTTCAGGGTGACAATTTCTACTTTTCATATAAGACTGTGTGCACCAGGTACTAACCAATGTACATGTGCTTGTTTTGCTTCAGAAGATGGGCTATCTGTGTAAAGTTTTCACCACAGTATGAAGGCTGAAGATAGTATGATCTTTAGCACCTTCAGACTTTGGGTATTTTAAGTGAATAGTCGCTCTTTCAACAGGTTTTGCATGAGTGTACAGTTTGTAGTAGGTACTTTTTAATACTCTATGGTGTATTTCCCATGAGAGTTTCACTGTCTGCAAACAGTGTGGTACAAGGTAAACTCTCTCCATAGAGTAAAGTGATAACAGTACCCACTTTCTACTTATATCCACTTCTTTTCTCACTGTAGGTTTAGTGGCTGTCAGCAGTTTGATACAGGTAAAGACTGCCCATAGTAGGGCATTATGTAGTGGTTTCCCCTATTACGTGTGTAGGATGCCATTTGGCCTTGCCTCTGCGGCAGTGGGCTTTCAGAGGATCATGTGACACATGTTTAAAGGGGTCAAGGGTGTTGCTGTTTTTCAGGACAATGCGTTGATATATGGTGAATCCAAGGAACAGCATGACGAATCCTTGTTCCTTGTTCTAGACATCATGCAGGAGAAAGGGGTCGTTCTCAAAAAGTAAAAGTGTCTTTTTCTAGAAAAGAAAGTGGAATTCTTGGGACATGTTTTGTCTGAACAAGGGGTGGAACCGGGGCCTGGTCTGGTGAAGGCCATAGTTGACAGCACAGCGCCTACTGATAAGGTTGGTCTCAAATCGTTCATTGGACTCTGCGAGTTTTACCCACGGTTTGTTCCTGCCTATGCGTTGAAGGCCCAACCCCTCACCAACAGGTTAAAGAAAAGCGTGGCTTTCATCTGGGACGATCACTGTCAGGAAGTTTTGAATGGATCAAGTCCCAATTAGTTGGTCCAAATATTATTAAACCTTTCGATCCTAATGTCAGGTGCACCATCACCGTAGATGCCATCTGTGTTGGTTGGGCGCTATTCTCACCCAGTCTAAAGATGGTACAGAAAACACTTTGGGGTATGCTTCAAGAGTTTTGCGTGGTCCAGAGTTGAAGTTCTCCTATATTGAAAGAGAGCTGTTGGCCTGTTGGTGGGCCGTCAGGTATCCTGGTGCGTGGTGATAGATTGATTCCTCCGGAAAAACTCAGGAGTAGATTGATTTGTGGTGCTCACGAGGGGCATTTGGGTAAAACTCTCACCAAGCGCAGGCTGCATGAGTGTTTTTGGTGGCCCCTTATGGACAAGGACATCAATGTTTTTGTGGGAGAGTGTGTTGTATATTTGAATGCTGAAAAAGGACTTGAGGTAAGGACTCCTCCTCTCCAACCCATTGAACTTCCAGCTAGGCCCTGGAAGAAAGTTAGCATTGATTTGGTTGGCCCATTCAACCTTCGTCCTACATCTTACTTTGCCATCGTTGCCATTGATTACAATTCCAAGTGTTCAGAGGTTTTTTTTTTTGGCAAGCCTAAATCCAAAACTTTTATCGATTTCTTTAAGGACTATTTCTTGTGGGAGGGTTTCCCTTCTACCATTGTATCTGACAACGTGTGTGCAGTTTGTCAGTCAAGAATTCCAAGACTTTCTAGCACAGGGTGGTATTGCTCACTCCAAGAGTTCTCTTTATCATCCACAAACAAATTTGTGGAGCGCATGAACAGGGTCTTAAACAACTGTATACAATGGGCTGTTTCTAGCAAGTGTATTGTTCAGAATGCTGTGCACTCAATGCTATGGTTTTACGGCACCACCCCCCATTCATCCACTAAGGTTTCTCCTTTTGAATTATTGCGGGGAAGGAAACCTTCCTCCAAGGTGTGTCCAGGCTGGATGTCTAAATGAGTGAAGATGAATGCCATTGAGGGTGTAGACGACCTTGTCAGGGAAAATGTCTCCAAAGCTCAGTTATGCTAAAAGTCTTACTTTGATGCTTGATGGCTCACAAGACATTTGCAATTGGAGACACTGTGAGTGTGAAGATTCCTGTCCGCTGCATAAAAGGAGATGCGAAGTTCTCTGAGCCCATGGTTGTAGACAAGGTTTGTAGAAATGTTGTTAGGGTGAACAACAAACATTGGTGGAACACGTCCAGGGTTGTTAAGTTGATGGGACATTCTCCCTCCAGACTCTCCTGTTCCAGTTCTTCTGAGTTGCCTAAGGATAAACACTCAGATGCTCTTCTCCCGTTTGAGTTGCGTAGGAGCAATAGACATCGTTCTGTTCCTGTGAGATTTCCCTAATCTTGTTCTCTTATTCATTTCTGTTTCAGCTTTTCCTTTTTCCTTCTTTCTGGTCTCCTTTGCTTTTCCTTACCTTCCTTCCTGCTTTGCCCTCCTCTGGTTTCCCTCTTGTTTGTTTTGTTTTTCTGTCCTTAAAAAAAAAAACATTTAGAGGAAGGGGACAATGTAGTGGTTTCCCCTACTACGTGTTTCCCTGTTGTGGAATGCTCACCTGGTGTGGTTGCTTGCGCATGTGCATTCCACAACAGAACTTGGAACTTACAGTTTGAATGTATGCTTACAGTTGATTTTGGTTGTGTCCTCTGTTGGCTGCTGCGCAGTCCGTGCTGCAAATAAAGTTGTTTTGCTGGAACTTACCTCGACGTTGGGGACTTCATCACTACACATTAGTTATGTAATAGTGCTTCAGTATCTGGAGGAACTTAGTTTTCCCTCAACAGCTGAGTATAGATTCAACACTGTGTGCAGGATAGGTTACCCTTTCATCTGTGGTTCATAGTCAACATGAACTCAGCTACCCATGAAGGGTATGGTATAGGGTGGATGTTACACATCACACTGGCTTGCTTTACCTATGGGGGTTGTATGTATGATAGCAGTAATGATGCTTCATATTATTCTGCGCTATTTTGTACTTACTTTCATTGCTGTAATTTTATACCCATTTATAGAGCAATGTGTACAAAAGAAGCTTGGATGATGTCATCAATGATGTAATTTGAGATGTCATCAGCGATGTCATAAATGATGTTATAGAACATGTAATGAGTGATGTAATATGTGAGGTTATGAGCAGTGCATGGCCGAGGCGCAAGTTATTGTTAGGTCTGCTAACTATAACTGGTGAATTTCTGTGTCTTTTTTATTGCAAAACTTGAATGTTGTCACTGACAGTCAACTAACTATCACGCTACACTAACCTTTTTTTTTCAGTATAGTAATATTTTATTACCATACATATATCCAAACCCCGCCATCTTTGGCCCTGTGAGGCAGGGGGTTGGCCACAGGACAGTATGTTTTTTAAAGGGGAGGAGTCCACGTGTACCCACTCCTTGAGCCCCAGTCCAGAGGTCTTTTTTTATTTTTAAAAGGGGAGGGGTCCAAGTGGCCACCCTCCCCCAGCCTTATTAGGCCCTGGAGAGACCACCCCCAGGACCTTTTTTCATGAAAGGGGAGGGAGGTGACGTGGCCCCCCTCCCTGAGCCTTATTAGGCCCTGAGGGCCCCATCCCCCAGGTCAGTTTTTTAAAATTAATTAAAGAGAAAGAGGCCATGTGGCTCCCCTATCTGAGCCCTATGAATCCCTGGGTACCCATCCCCCAGGGGCTTTTAGTTTTATTAAAGGGAGGGGGACCATTTGTCCCCTTTCCTGAGTCTTATTAGGCCCCTGGGACCCCGTTTTTAATGAGAGGGAGGCGGCTGAGTCGCCGCCTCACCAGGCCTTACTTTTTAAGAAAGGGGAGGAGGGCTTCCAGCCCTAAACCTTATTAGGCCCTCAGGGCCCTCTCTCCCAGGGCTGTTATTGTTTATAAAAGCCTCCCTGAGTCTTATTCGGCCCTGGGGATCACATCTCCTAGGGCTGTTTTTATGAAAGGCGAGGTGGGGGCGCGTGGCCCCACTGAGCCTTATTAAGCCCTGAGGTCCACAATACCCCAGGGCAGTTTTTTTATTAAATAGAGGGCGAGCCTTATGAGTCCGTGGGGACCCAATCCCCCAAGGCCACTAATACAATTAACGGGGAGGGGGGCAATGTGGCCCCCCTCCAAAAACCTTGTTAGGCCCTGGGGACTCGATCGCTCATGGCTGGTTTTTTTAATTATTGGTGAGGGGGCGCATGAACCCCCTCCACAAGTCTTGTTGGGCTTAGGGACCCATCCCCAAGGGCTGTTTTTATAAATTAAAGGGGAGGGTGTCCGGGTGACACCCCTTCATGAGCCTGCTTAGGCCTTGGAGACCCCATCCCACAGGGCCACTACGAAAATGAAAAGGGAGGGGCATCCACCATATACTTGTTGGGGGCTACGGGGGAGCCCCAAGGCCCCAGCCTGCTCCCCATGCGGCATCGCTTCCATCCGAAGGAAGTCGCTACTTATGCTGCTCCCTCCCAGCGTGAGCAATATATTGATCTGTATTCCTGGCCACATCAGTGTGGGCTGGGAAACAGATCAAAAGTCTGCTCCCAGTCTGTTGGAAGTAGACTTTGTGTTTGCTCCCGCTTGGCGCCATTGCGGGCAGGTAAACCGCTATGTCCCGGGAGTGAGCTCCCTAAGACATAGCATGTGAGGAATGGGGTCCCCAGAGCCATAATGGCACAGGCAGGGGGTAGCACGTGGCTCCCCTCCCTCAATTAATCTGGCTCGGGGAGGGGGCCCATGCGTCCCCTCCCCATTTTCAGTGACTTTGACCCATGGGGTGAGCTCCCTGGTGCTTTTACAGGCTTTGGGAGAGGGCCCCAAGACCTCTTTTCCAATTTTGAAACATTTTGGGCACTGGAGTGGGCTCCCCGGGGCCTGTCATGGCTGGGGGAGCAGCCCCCTCCCACCATATGCTCTATTTTTGGCTTTGGTTGGGGCTCCTGAGGCCTTTCATGGCTCTGGGTTTTTTTTTTCAATACTGTGGGAGTCCCGCGGGATTGTAGCAATTTTCCAAATTTTTTTGAGGGGCCCTGTGTGGGGTCTCTACTAACTAGGGGGTCAGGGTATCCATACCCTGCCCCCTTATATTACTTTTTAGGTCGAGCCTGGGCAGTGCTTGCGCTGCTCTGTGAGGCATGCTGTATTTGAGTATGGACTTGAAGCTCCGCCTGCTCTCCGTCCATATTTTTCATTGGATTGTGTCATTGTCTTTTGTAAATGCTGGCTTCTGATTCGTTAATAGGCTTGTTGGTCCCTCCTTAGTACCGCCTTATCTTCATTTGTAACCTCCCATGAGGACTGGCCCTTTTACTCCTGTTGTTACATGGGATGTCTTATTTAGTTTGTAAGCACTATTTTCTTTCATGAGTTTCTCCTACTACAGGCACGACATGCGCGCTTTCACTTTCCAAGTGGCCCGGGACAATGGTGGCCGCTTCTTTGTAATAAAATAGGTCTCTCATTTACTAGACTTTGAGCTATTGGCATTGTAAATGACCATGCCTTTTATCTATGTGTTAATTATCAAAACTGATAAAAGGCATTGTCATTTACGTCAATAGCTTAAACTCTCGCAAATGAGAGACCTATTGCATTGCAAATGCTTGTGTTTCAAAGGCAGAGGCCCTGCGGTGTGCAGAATGACTGGCTGTCAGTCACGGCAGGCTCTGTCTTCTCTCAGTTCTCCTTTGTTGTTTTTAGGTCTCGGCTGGCGACAGCAGCGCGCATGCGCTGTTCTCGGCATTCGAGAGCTACTTGAAATCAATACGGTTGAGGAAGGGGACTTGAAGCCCCGTCCCCTCTTCCCATTGGCTCGTGTCATAGCTTAAGCTAAACGTTGGCATTCTATTGTTAAGGAGGCTTTTTAGTCCCTCCTTGTTGCCGCCCTGTTCAATTTTTGCCCCGCCCGCCGGGACTGGATCTTTTACTGGCGGCAGTACACACACTCCTTTAATTATTAGCTAGGCACTTTTTTCCCCATTCGTGTAATGTGTTGCAATAACAATCGGGCGCGCTTGTTGCCCTCGGGGTGAAAAAACAAATCTTACCTCTGCAGCAGTGCCACTCGTCACTGCTTTTGAGGTAACTTCAAGGAGACTCGTTATAGTTCTTTCAATCTCATCATTTCAGAACGGAAGCATTTTCAATGTTATATACAAGGAAGCTGTAGTTGTTGCTGATTTATCCTACACAAACAACAACTATGGGCAAAGCCAATAGCCCTGGCTTGCTGTAGGTGTAATGTTTCTTGCTTTATCAGTATTATATATCTGTATGCAATAACAGAAGCAGCAAAATACAAGTTATCGTACACGACCACCAGCAAGGCTCGTTTAATGGCGCTGTGCGTCTTAATCTCCATGTCTGTCCAGCTGCAGGGTTGAGTGTGGCGTTACAACCAGAACTGCAGAATTTGGAATTTAAGAACCATGATTGAATTTCGGCATGCTCAAAATCCTGTGATTCTGGGCACATCACTTCTCCCCGTGCCTCAAAACATGAATGTGATCTTGTGTAATTTAACCAGTGCTCATACACAGTGATGCAATATCTTTGTGTGGAGTTTGCGCTATATAAAACTACAATAAACGCTACTCCATCATGGTTTTACATTTGTTTTCATCTTGTTGGTTGGCCTGCTGGGGCTGCTTTCCGTCCTGGCTAATCTTGCTTGTAGTAGCGTGCGCAGAGCTCTGGGCCTCTGTGTGAACTGACCTGCACCAAAACTGACTCAGTGTCGCCGTTAGTTGTCCTAGTCCTCCACAGATGCAGGGGCACAGCCGGCTAGGGCAGGCTTTTACTGCCAGTGTTGTGTGTGCCGCGTAATCACAAGTGCGTCAGGAGCTGTGGTCCCTGCTGGGTGCCATCCTCCTACAGGTGAGAGCCAGGGATTTAAGTGGGCTGGGTCCTGCTGGTGCTCTGCACTGGCAGTTCTCTAAAGCAGTTGCCAAAACCTGGTCTCTATCGGGCTTTCCATTTTTGCCCTCTGGGTAAAAAATAATCTTACCTCTGCAGCAGTGCCACTCGTCACTGCTTTTGAGGTAACTTCAAGGAGACTCGTTATAGTTCTTTCGGTCTCATCATTTGAGAACGGAAGCATTTTCAATGTTATATACAAGGAAGCCGTAGCTGATTTATCTTACACAAACAACAACCATTGGCAAAGTCAATAGCCCTGGCTTGTTGTAGGTGTAATGTTACTTGCTTTATCTGTATTATATATCTGTATGCAATAACAGAAGCAGCAAAATACAAGTTGTCATACACAACCACCAGCAAGGCTCCCGTTTAATGGCGCTGTACGTCTTAATCTCCATGTCTGTCCAGATGCAGGCTTGACTGTGGCGTTACAACCAGAACTGCAGAATGAATCTCGCCGTGCTCAAAATCCTGTGATTCTGGGCACATCACTTCTCCCCGTGCCTCAAAACATGAATGTGATCTTGTGTAATTTAACTGGTGCTCATGCACAGCGATCCAATATCTTTGTGTGAAGTTTGCGCTATATAAAACTGCAATAAACTCTACTCCATCATGGTTTTACATTTGTTTTCATCTCGTTACTTAGAGGAGTCAAGCAAAATGCTGGGCATGGGCGGCCTGCTGTGCCACTTCTTTTCAGTCTCCTAGTACTGGGCCGGCTCCTCAGCTGCACGAAAAATCTCTTGTGTGCCTGTGCAAGTAGCCGCTCTTCCTCACAATTTTCAGGTTACTGCTGCTGCACTTGGACCCCAGGGAGGACTTCAGCTGCATGATGCAGATCCTCGCTGCCCCCATGCTACCCCACTGCCGGGGTCTTATATGGTACACTTGTGTGTGCCCCCGACCGAGGCCAACAAAGGGCCCCTTAGCCCCAGCACTGCAGCAGTTCGTATTCCTCGAAAGCGTTTGCCTCGAGGTTAACTGCAAACGTGAAGCACTCTTCAAAATTTCACCACGCAGCACGCTTTTTATTTGCAGTCTGTACCCATTATTGTGTGCCACTGTGCTTGTGCATATGAAAAGATAAACTGTTTTCAAAGCCTGCGTTCTATACGTTTTATCTTGAGTAACTCAGATGCAGGCTATGGAACTGCTAAGCTCCGCGTTTCATTATTCCAAAATATCCAAGATAAGGATTGACTGAAAACTGGTAAATATAAAACTTTGCATCACTTTGCAATTAACATGAAGGTGTGTTATTACCATGAGTGCTTGGCGCTGTACCTGTGTGCGTTCCATCAGTGCTTGGCGCTGCACTGTAATGGCATTCTTGTAAAAAAAACATCTCTGGAGTAAAAATCTTTCACAACAGGGCACATAATTTGACAGATTACTTTCCTCTTCTTACTACCATACTCCCATTGGTGCACTGTAGTCACCAGCAAGCCACTTTCGTCCTCATGAGAAGGAATGACGGCAGCCGTTTCACCAACTCTCTGAGGAATACGGCTGGGTTTGGCAGGTACCATGCATGCAGTCGGAACATCTCGCAAAAAAGAAAAACCAACATTATAAATGCAATAGGTCTCACCTTTAAATAAGTTAAAGCCATTTGCTTTGCTATACAATACCATTAGCAAAGCAAATGGCTCTAACTTAATCAAAGGCAAGACCTATTGCATTTTCAATGCTTGTTATTTATGTAGCTAAAAGAAAGCACTGCTTTGTTAATTTGCACAAGCACAGTTGCACACAATAATGGGTGCAAGCTGCAAATAAACAGCTTGCTGCATGGTGAAATTTTAAATAGTGCTTCACGTTTGCAGTTAACCTCGAGGCAAACGCTTTCGAGGAATACAAACTGCTGCAGTGCTGGGGTCAAGGTGCCCCCTGTTAGCCTCGGTCGGGGGCACACACAAGTGCACCAATCAAAGACCCCGGCAGTAGGGTAGCAGTAGGGCAGCGAGGATCTGCAGCATGCACCTGAAGTGCTCCCTGGAGTCAAAGTGCAGCAGCAGTAACCTGAAAAGTGTGAGGAAGAGTGGCTACTTGTGCAGGCACATAAGAGGTTTTTCATGCAGCTGGGGCCGAGAAAGACGCCTGAGGAGCCGGCCCAAGTACTAGGAGATTGAAAAGAAGTGGCACAGCAGGCTGCCCATGCGCAGCATTTTGCTCGACTCCTCTAAGTAACAAGATGAAAACAAATGTAAAACCATGATGGAGTAGCGTTTATTGCAGTTTTATATATCGCGAACTCTATACAAAGATATTGGATCACTGTGCATGAGCACCGGTTAAATTACACAAGATCACATTCTTGTTTTGAGGCATGGGGAGAACTGAGTTGCCCAGAATCACAGGATTTTGAGCACGCCGAGATTAAATCATGGTTCTCAAATTCCTAATTCTACAGTTCTGGTTGTATCACCACAGTCAACCCTGGAGCTGGACAGACATGGAGATTAAGACGCACAGCGCCATTAAACAGGGCCTTGCTGGTGGTCGTGTACGACAACTTGTATTTTGCTGCTTCTGTCATTGCATACAGATATATAATACTGATAAAGCAAGTAACATTAGACCCACAGCAAGCCAGGGCTATTGGCTTTGCCCATAGTTGTTGTTTGTGTAAGATAAATCAGCAACAACTACAGCTTCCTTGTATATAACATAGAAAATGCTTCCGTTCTGAAATGATGAGACTAAAAGAACTATAATGAGTCTCCGAGAAGTTACCTCAAAAGCAGTGACGAGTGGCACTGCTGCAGAGGTAAGATTTTTTCTTTCACCCCGAGGGCAAAAATGGAGGGCCCGATAGAGACCCGGTTTGGCAACTGCTTTATAGAACTGCCAGCGCAGAGCACCAGCAGGACACGGCCCACTTAAAGCCCTGGCTCTCACCTGTAGGGGGATGGATGGAACCCAGCCGGGACCACAGTTCCTGACACACTTGTGATCACGCAGCACACACAACACTGGCAGTAAAAGCATGCCCTAGCCAGCTGTGCCCCTGCATTTGTGGGGGACTAGGACAACTAACGGCGACACTGTGTCAGTTTTGGTGCAGGTCAATTCACACAGAGGCCCAGAGCTCTGCGCACGCTACTACAAGCAAGTTTAGCCAGGACGGAAGGCAACTCCAGCAGGCCAACCAACAAGATGAAAACAAATGTATAACCATGATGGAATACCGTTTATTGCAGTTTTATCTAGTGTGAACTCCACACAAAGCTATTGGATCACTGTGCATGAGCACCGGTTAAATTACACAAGATCACATTTATGTTTTGAGGCACGGGGAGAAGCGATGTGCCCAGAATACCAGGAATTTGAGCATGCCGAGATTCAATCATGGTTCTCAAATTCCAAATTCTGCAGTTCTGGTTGTAACGCCACAGTCAACCCTGCAGCTGGACAGACATGGAGATTAAGACGCACAGCGCAATTAAAAAAGCGCAGTCCCGAAAGTGAAAGAAGACCACGCTGCAGCCGGAGCATGGGGATCTCTTGTCTTTATGGGGCCATGTGTTTCTAATTAGAAACACATGGCCCCATAAAGATAAGAAAGTGCTTTGCGACAGCAGCAAAGCAGGCGACCCAGTCCGGAACGGAGGTCAAAGGGCGTCCACCAAAAACCCTCATTTCCAATGGCAGGCCACCGTTTAGCATAAACAGTGATGCCAACCAATGGAAATAAGGGACGGGGCTTCAAGCCCTTTTCTCAATCTCCTCATTAACAATAAATCTCGCCGAGCGCACAGCACATGCGCTGCCACGCTAGGCAAGACCTAAAAACATTCCGATTTTTAAACGCAACGCTCACTTTATTTTCAGGCGCCATTTACGGGTGCTTTTTGTTGTACATGTTTTGTGTTTAACACACTATTCATTTATTTATAGCCTATAAGATTTATTGCTTAATGTTTCTCATTTTTGTGCTAGAATGAGGGGAAAATGACTTAATTGGAGTTAGTTCAACCCCGATGCGCAGCGGCAGGGCTGTTTCAGAGGTCTCCCTTCTGTTGCTCTTCCCCCCCACATCTGTGCTTTTATGGCTCTCTCGCCAGTGTTCCTCTCTGCTCCGTGCACTTCCTCCACATGACGAACCTGGCATGCTGTCCTGCTCCTCTGTATTCTTTCTGTTCTGCCACACTTTTCACACACAACAGCTATTTATTTTCTCACATGAGAGCCTGCCGAGCTGGGCCTCTTTGCTTCGCTAGGTGGCTCTTTTCCATAAATGAGTTCCCTGCCAAGATTTATGGCTGCGTCTGCTACTCCTCCCTCCTACAGTGAGCCATTGGACTTCCCATGTAACGTCACCAGGGCAGTGTCATAAACCCAGCACACTAGCAGATCAAGACTTTGTATTTAGATTACTGTGCACTTTGTATGTCTGAGTTCTAATCCTATTTCAAGAAACATGTTTCGAGTTTGCATTTTTAAACATTTGAAATGCTGCTGAAGCTTTATTCATTAAATCTGCATTCGCCACCTAATTTATGTTTAAAAAGTTATTTATTTTTCAAGTCATGGGCAAGGGATGGTTTAAAGTGCTGCATCCAAATAGTAATATCACCCGAAACCCTTCATTTAAGTACTCTTTCTGGCAGCATCTCCAGGATCTGTGTTTATTTATTTTTTGTAAATGTTGTGGCGGATTCTGTCTGGTAACTTTGCATCCAACAAATTACTAAGGCTAAAACAGGCCCTGCAAACACATATAATTTTGACAGTCCTCCTGCAGCTGTTTTTACCGTTATTCATAAAGGATAATAAAGTATATTCAATATAGCCTTTGCACATACGTGCACATTAATCATTGCCACCTAACTACACTCTACTAAATACCAGATAAATACATCCCACATAAAACCACTATGCCACATAGCAACCATCCATACAAATACACTCCACACCATGCCACATAATTCCCATCAGATTACTTTCCCTCAAAATACCACACAGTTCCACGCCACGCAACTCAGCTCCACACATTTCCATTCTGCACCACATAATTCAACAACAAACCACATAATTCAAATCAACACACTTACACAACAAATGCATCCAATCCACACCTCAAAATTCAACATCATGTCACACAATTCAATAGCTCACCACATAATTAAATTCCACTACATACCACGCCACAAGACATCATACCAATACACATATTTACACTCCATAACACTCAATCCCATTCTACATAATTCCAACTAATTTAATACCACATAATTACTATCCACATAATTCCATTACACAAATACACACACATACTATTTCACCCCACACAATTCCACAACTAACAAGTTCAAACCAATCCATATACTTAAACTCCACACTACATACATCCACTCCATAAACAAAAGACATTGTCATTTACAACACCATTAACTCCAACTTTCACTAATGGGAGACCAATTGCATTGCAAATGCTTGTGTTATTGTACTGTGTGGCAGATCTGCTCCACTGTATCTCTTGGGGCTCTATAAACAAATCTGGTGATGAAGAGTAAATTGTATTTTTCTTAACAACTTTTTAATTAAAAAGGTCTTCTTTTTAATTTCCTGTAATTCCCATAGTTGAAAAAACAAGCATTTGCAATGCAATGTCTCGCATTTCGCAAGTTTGCGCTATTGGCAAGTGGGCTGCTGGATGCTGTTGGCGTAGGAGTGGTTGATCATAAGAAGTTGCAGGAGACACATGTGAACTCTCGTTCAACGTTGTGTGGTGCAGTGTGGCAGCAGTGCGGTGAGCGGCAGCCAGGCCTGAAAGCACAGAGGAATGCAGCACGGTAGCGGGGCTTGGGACAGAACCAGGGTACCTGGTGCTGGACACGGTGCAGGTGCAGATAGGCGCAGCTGTGCCTGCTGCACGCATCCTTTCATCATCTATTTTGCAGCTGCCATTAAGTAGTTCGTGGGAAAGAGGAGGAGCGCAGGGTGCCGTGGGCGGGAAATGGAAACCAGTTAAGTCACTTTCCTCTACGATGGATTATCGGAAATCCAGTGACGTCCCTTTCTGTGCAGATGGTTGATAGGAAATTAAGTTCTCTCTGTAGGTTTCTTCTACTGCCTAGATATAAGCCCTCATTTATTCCCCATGCTTGCAGTACAATACAGCAGGTTAGACATTCACACTACACTTATAGCCAGCGCACCTTTGTGCATGACGGCGTTTACATGCATGAGCACATTGAAGCTTGGTACAATCAGACTACAGCATTAGTTCTGTATTGAAGAGATAAAAGTTGGAGAGATTGAAGCTCTTCTCGAGAGTACATATGGAAAGATAAACTGTTTTCAAAGCCTGCGTTCTATACGTTTTATCTTGAGTAACACAGATGCAGGCCATGGAACTGCTAATCTCGGCGTTTCATTATTGCAAAATATCCAAGATAAGGATTGGCTGAAAACTGTTAAATATAAAACTTTGCATCACTTTGCAATTAACACGAAGGTGTGTTATTACCATGAGTGCTTGCAGCTGTACCTGTGTGCGTTCCATCAGTGCTTGGCGCTGCACTGTAATGGCATTCTTGTAAAAGACTACAGTAACGGATTTGACAAACTGCACACCAATATTTAACAAATTTATAAAAAGTTCTAACAGTAGTCTTAAGATAATCAAAGGTGCTGCCTTTTGAAAGCCTGTGCAACCCCAACGCAGGCCCTGAAAAATACCAAAAGTCATTCAAACAAAAGTTTGAAAAAGGCGCACTGTCCACCTGCCCTATAAGGTGCAATTGGTCAATGTGTAAAATTAAATGAGTCTGTAACGTACATCAATTGCTAGAGATAGATAAACACTGAGCACATTTAGTGTCAATGTGAGAAGAAACCTATTTCAGTTTGAATCATGAACATCGTCCTAAATGGAAAGTAAACAAATAACATATTCCAAAACACTTCTTTGTTGTCCAATGTTGCAATATAATACAATCTGAGTATCAAAAATAACTGCAAGTCAAAACATAAGTCTGTGAATCATCATAAATTCTGAGATTCTTCTTTATTTTCTTGGTGTGTTCTGAAGAACGTCAAGTGTCCCAATGCATTTCGGTGTAAAAACACCTTCTTCGGGGGAATACTGTAAAAATATACATGTACGTGTATAAGTCAATTCAAATGAAAGCTATACAAATGTACAATCAAACTTATATATATGTCCATGTGTGACATTGTATAACATGGTGCAGCCCTTATCATCCATTGTTATCCAGCCAATGTTCAGCATACAATGCGGAGAAAAGAAGAATTAATGAATAAGGTGTATTGAAAACCCAACGAAGATGAAAAAGAAAAGAAACACCAGTGAGTTCCGAAATGTGGCAGCAATTAAGGAAGCAAATTAGAAAGTGCCCGTTAGAGTGATGAAACGCGCTTAAAAGTGAATGTTAGTGAATTTGAGGATTAAAGGATTGTGTGCACGAGTAAGACAAATACCTTATAACCAACGTAATCCAACAAGAACTACATACGGAGGACTCACCTCCCAACGTTCGAGTGCGAATTGGCACAGGAAAGAAGTCCGTGTCGTAACTCGCAGGAACCTATATGTCATAAATACAAATGGACGATCTAGTGATGCCGAAAGGAATCAACCAGTGATGAAAAAGGGGTCAAGCGTAAGATGCCACTTACTTTGCCTAATCCATGATGCTTAAGCATCAAGATCCATTCGGTAGAAACACAGTGGTGAAAATCGCATAAACAACGTCTGCGGGTAAAGTGAAGGGATAATGCCGTAAGCATAATGCGTGACAATGTCTCAATACTCAAAGTTTCAAAGCGATTGCGTTCTACCACCAATAAAATTACCTGCTTGTGTAGCGTGCTACTCGACCTCGGAGGGATTCTGTCTTCGAATGGCAATGACTCGATATGTCCAAGACGTACGAGTGTGTGTTAGTAAAAGCCGTCGCGGATCACGTGACCAGTGAGGAAGCTCGTGAACAGAGAAAGTGGACTACTGTAAGCGCCATATTGAAACGGGTGAATAGTCTAACCAGGAACCCGGTGAAGAACAGAAAAGGCATAGAGATTTAACGTTAACAATTAATAACTTGTAAATGGCAGGGCTGCCTGCAAACTAAATATAAATAAATCAGCGTACAAAATACATGTGTGAAATCATATTAAACATACATAAAGCAATACAAAGTCCACTCATTATCAATAAATCAACAGTAAAATTCCATCAAGATGTTAATGAAATGCAACCACATTCTATCACAGGAAATGTGTGTTTCTTTTCTTTTTCATCTTCGTTGGGTTTTCAATACACCTTATTCATTAATTCTTCTTTTCTCCGCATTGTATGCCGAACATTGGCTGGATAACAATGGATGATAAGGGCTGCACCATGTTATACAATGTCACACATGGACATATATATAAGTTTGATTGTACATTTGTATAGCTTTCATTTGAATTGACTTATACACGTACATGTATATTTTTACAGTATTCCCCTGAAGAAGGTGTTTTTACACCGAAATGCATTGGGACACTTGACGTTCTTCAGAACACACCAAGAAAATAAAGAAGAATCTCAGAATTTATGATGATTCACAGACTTATGTTTTGACTTGCAGTTATTTTTGATACTCAGATTGTATTATATTGCAACATTGGACAACAAAGAAGTGTTTTGGAATATGTTATTTGTTTACTTTCCATTTAGGACGATGTTCATGATTCAAACTGAAATAGGTTTCTTCTCACATTGACACTAAATGTGCTCAGTGTTTATCTATCTCTAGCAATTGATGTACGTTACAGACTCATTTAATTTTACACATTGACCAATTGCACCTTATAGGGCAGGTGGACAGTGCGCCTTTTTCAAATTCTTGTAAAAGAAACATCTCTGGAGTAAAAATCTTTCACAACAGGGTACATAATTTGACAGATTATTTTCCCCTTCTTACTACCATACACCCGTCGGTGCACTGTAGTCACCAGCAAGCCACTTTCGTCCTCATGAGAAGGAATGACGGCAGCCGTTTCACCAACACTCTGAGGAATACGGCTGGGTTTGGCAGGTACCATGCATGCAGTCCGAACAACTGCCCCCCAAAAAAAAGCGTTACAAATGCAATAGGTCTCGCCTGTCATTAAGTTAAAGCCATTTGCTTTGCTATACAATACCATTAGCAAAGCAAATGGCTTTAACTTCATCAAAGGCGAGACCTGTTGCATTTTCAATGCTTGTTTTTTCCTCTTTGCCTTTCCCCTCTGCTGCGTGTCAGCAGCTGCCCCAGCCTGTGCTTGAATTCTTCTGCAATGCTGTCCCTGCAGGCCATTAATGACTGTGCCGGGGGCTCCAGGGGCCGGAAGGGGAGAGGACTGGAGTTCGGGGGAGCCGAGGGTTACCTCAGACTGGAAGTTTAGCCAGAGAATGCAGGGGTGAAGAGAGCACACTTTGCAGCTCACACAAGTAAATCTGCCAAAAAGGTGACCTGAGATGTAGCTTAAAGCCGAACTGAACCAATTAAATGTGTTACGTTTCACAGTCAGCTGTACATTTTTGAGACACACCTAAACGAGAAGAATTTGGATTTTGAACTCTGAGCTGAAGCACCAGACCTCTTCCGTTCCTCTCTCACGTAAAGCTAGTTTAGAACAGGCTAATTCAATGTATACATAATAAACAATGTAACTCAACCATCTAATTTAGGCAGTACCTTGAAGTTCTCCTTGAGTGAATGTCATATATTATTGGAGTTGAGAACTTTTCATGAAAGAGCCTGACACGTTGTAATGGCACGTCTTCTTCAGAATGTTCAACAGCTGACCATCTGTTTTCTAAAACATGCTTTGGCACATTACATAAGTGAATTTCATCCTAGCTACAATTGGATCAAAGTGACTCGTAGTTCGCTGTCTGTGCACCATAGCAAATCTTAATAATTCAAACTACGAAAACAGATGTTGTCCCAGTTATATACATGGTGACAGCTACTTGCATCAGTTTCCCATTTATTTTCACCAAACAGAATGTATGAGCCTACCAAAGTAAGCACTTATAGTGCAGAAACAACACCACTCTTCAACTGTGCGAAAGGTGAGTAAATGTTGCTCCGGCCACTAAAGTGCACTATAAATTGTACTAATTCTTATAATCAAATTCAATAAACCATGTGTTATCCAAACAGATAGTTATCGTGTCCGTGTCATTTGTGGTAAAATTGTATTAGTTACATGTGAACTGGACTAGGATCTGGCGCCTTTTTTTAAGTTCCACTTTTTAGGTCGAGCCTTGAGACAAGCAATCTCTACTCTCCTTAGGACAGTAACATTTGCTCTTTAATCATCCATCCATATACACATCCACCCTTAAAAAGTCCACGTTTCCATCTATCAATACTTTCAATACTTTCACCCATCCATTCTTTCACGTTTCCCTATCTTTCCATTCATCAGCCTTTCATTTATTCACCCTATAACATATCATCTGCTCTTTCATCCACCCTGTCACCCTTCTAGATCTACGCCACAAATTTCAACTTCACACATTTCCAATCCACACCACATAATTCTACACCAAACCACATAATTCAACTCAACAACACAATTACAGAACACACCATATACATCCAATCCATACCACAGAATTCTACATTATACCACGAAATTCAACAGCACACCACATAATTAAACTCCACTACATACCTCTCCACAACACAAAATACCATTCCACATAATTACACTCCATAACACAAGGTACCTCTCCACATAATTCCAGTACACTCAATAGCATATAATTACTACCCACATAACTCCATTGTACACCATACCACATAATTCCACTACACAAATCCACTCCACTCCACACAATTCCATGCCACACAATTCCAATCCAACCCTCATAATTCCGCTACACACCACATACACTCCATAACACATGGGTAAAAAACATTGTCATTTATAACGCCACTATCTCTAACTCCAGCAAATGTGAGACCTATTGCATTTCCAATGCTTGTTATGTTATACTTCACGATAGGGGACTAAGTCCCCGAGTCCTGTAATAGCTGCCAGCAATATTTTCTGTTACTGGCAGCCAATCAGAGCACTTGCTCCGTCAGGAGTCAGACTCCCACGGGAGTGAAATGACCCAAGGGAAATAAAGCTCCCTGGGCCAATAAGAAGCCTCAATTTCAAATTGTAGCTCCTGCTAGAGTCTCTCAAGCCACTCACAGACCCAACCGTCCAGATTTATAATTATTTTTTAAACTTAATTTCTCAAAAACTACTGAACGGATTTACACCAAATCACAAAAAGCAAAATCTACGGACCAAGATCTAGCTTCTTGTCAAAATTGGTGTAAGTCTGTTCAGCATTTGTTGCAGTAGCCCTTCGTAAAGATGTTTATGGAAAAATGCATGGTAATTTTCTGTTTTGGGATCCCCCTTTTTTTTTTTAAACTCGGCCCGCGCTTGACGGATCACCATGAAACTTTCCATGCCCAAAACAGTCAAAAAGTAGCACCTTTTGAAAAAGTTTCGTTGAGATTTGTCAAACAGGGCCAAAGTTATTACCAACACAAAAAGCGCTTTTCCTATGGAACAACTGACCTAACTCTAACTACCCAGTGGCCATCAGCATTCGGCAATAAATATGATTAAACAAAAAGGTCGATTGGAAAAATTGTAGTTTTGGCAAAAATACATCAATGCCTCTGAGCACAAACAAACGACACATACAAATATAAGAACCTAAAAAAAGATCATGCATAAAAGAACTGATGGGCAGACCCAGGGGGTGCATACGTCGTCGCTCAGAAGGCATTTGATAGGAACAATAACACGTCAGCAACGATGACCCAACATGACAGCCACAGCCTACAATTGGCCAACGCCACAAGAATGACGAGTCTACGTCGGAAACTTTGAAGGGCGTCTAATTCATTTATAGGAAAATTAGCCGCTATGATGGAAATAAGGGGGCCATCTTATAACTTACGGTGGCTGACTTTCCACGGACTGTGAGAATACAAAAACGTATAAATGTTCTTACTATCGCACTAATTTGTCTTTGTGTTTAACGTTTAGAGAAATGTATTATTTGAGGGCTGGTTTTAATTTTAATTGCAATTTGTTGTTAATATTTGTCTACGTTATATCATTATATGATTGGACATTGTTTACCTTTTCTTTAGTATTTCAGTATGTTTTCGTGTGAACAGTAGTATTACTAGTTCAACTTTCTCCATAATACATCGGTAGTTAGAAGCTGCAAACATGGCTGGTTAGTTCACAGTTGTATTAGTGAGGAAGGTGACAAAGGTTTGGTTTGGCCGAACTTAAACTGCATTACCTAAAGCTTAGGCAAAAAACAAGTATTTAATTAATACATATTAATTTCCCTAATAATCAATATTGCGGTATTATAAAAATAGTTTGTTTTGTATATTGCATCTTCTCAGAAATGAATGGATGAACATGCATCTGTATATTTGTTGACAAAATATTAGCATGCTTGTCAACAATAATATTTTTGTTTTATGAGAAATAATTCACTGTGTTTCGTGATGCTCGTAGATATATTATACATATTTCAAGCTGTACAAGATGGCCGCCACCGCGAATCATGCAGTAGGTAGACGTTCCTACTTTGACCAGCTCAGTCTAGCCCAACACTCGGGCAGGGCTTTGCGCATGCGTACCTTGTTCACCTGGCCCACACTGGAACGGAGCGGTCGGTGCAGAGCCTGCTGGGCAGCTGCATAGACACAGTAGGAAGATGTGCTGCTCTCGCACTGCCCCGAGGGCTTAGCCCCCTCTCCGCTGCAATGAGCCGGGACATGTGCCCATCCCGGGGCTGTGCGCTGCTCTTCCTGGTGCTCCTCTGTGGGAGTGCCCACCCGGGGAAAGCCGCCATGGGCCGGGCGGAGAAACAGAGCCTCAGGTAAGGGAAGGCTTATGCAGGGGTTTGGCTGCGAGACCTCATGTGACAGTGCCTCTACAACATTTGACAATCGGACCTTTGAATCCATTGACATCATACTTGCGTCTTGAGAACCACTGACTGCACCTACCAAAATGTTGCCACCTTGTATGAATGAGCCTATAGTCTCTGAGGTCTTATTTTCATCTGTGGACTTACTGCCCTCGTCTTCCTTTAGCTTTGGTAGAATGACTGACCATATCCCCTGTTCCTGCACAACGACTGACAGCACCTTCATTCAGTTCACGTAAACACACTTGGCGTTCATTGGATTTCTGACCGTGCATTTAGAACTGCAAGGAAGCTCCTGTGACACACCTGTACTTCCAAAACAGGTGACGGTGCTTAAGGGGCACTGACATAAAAATGACTTTAACCACATAGTTCTTTGTACCTACCACCTTTTGCATTGCTGTAGCGCTCTAAATAAAAGGTTGCCATAGCTTTTTACTCTACAGTTTTCCCTTTTTTAACACTCGTGGAAAAGAAACCTGTGCTGTACAAATTCGAAAATAGAATCTTCCTTTACAAGAGTAACAAATCAGTAGTAAATAACACCATGACATTGTATAAAACACCCTAATCCTGGACCATTAGCAGTTAAACGTGGCAGGATTCGTGTCGGGAGCGTAGTGAATTTAAGCACTTTTACCCTTCGGTTGGCATCTTTGAAATTTGGACTTGGTGTGAAAAATTGAATTCACCTTTCCAGGGCTAATTTACACACGTACTAATGTAGATGTATTCACAACACTTCTGTACTTAATTTTTTCATGGTACCTCTCTGCTGTTAATTTGCACTGTAAATAATAGGTGATACAATCTCAGTGATGCATATTTTATCACGTTTGAAAGTATTAAAAGGACTTTGGGCCGTAATGAAATTTTAACCGTTGACCATCCAGTTTCTTACTGAGTTTTACATTTGGAAATGAACCCAGTGACAGATAATGACCATATTTGTTAGCCTAGTTTATCAGCTGGTAAGATAGCGCAGTGTAAACTACCTACAACTGAGAGATGGTTTTTAGTCGGAAAGTCTGTGCTTCATATAGTAGTAAATATTTCTGGCATTAAGCTTGTTTCCTACTGTGTGAAAGGTGTAGGTCATAGGTTTGAATCATAGTCGGCAGACATTCTGTTGTAATTTGAACATCCCTTTCCATTACTGGTAAGACAATTTGATGCACAAGTTGCAAAGAATGGCATCTAAGCAAGTAACGTGGCAATTAACATCTATTATAAAGTACCAGGAAACTGTTACTGTTGTGTTGTAGATGCTTTGTTGGTAATAGATTTATCCACCCGAACATACAGTGAATTTGAAGTCATGCTATTTTTCTTCCTTGTACTGAAGACAATTTGCAAAGAATCTGCAAGCTCACTTAACTACACAAAATTACATTTCCAAGGTTATTGACGCCAAGTTAGCTCGTACCAAGAGGCCTTATTGTCTTCCTGTTCCTCACCTTCCACATCCCTCAGGGTTTTTTTTTTTTTAGGTATTGGACGGAAACAATGGGCCAAGTAGTGAATGGGCTTGAGGCCTCAACCCCGCCCCCCCCCCCCCCCTCCGCCCTGTGCTGGCTCAGACAATCGCCTTTAAATGTAATGCATGTTTTTGGCGCAAAGAGAACAACTTGGGTAATTTGCAAGCGCAGTCTGTCACAATCATCAACAGTCTCTGCTACTTCTGTAGAATCAGTGACACTGGTAGCATCGTTGACAGTAATCCATGTTCACCTAGTTGAGCTGGTTTTGTATATACAATTGATGATCAGACAGCAGATTCAGACCCCAGTTGTGGTGTTGGGGCACAGGGCAAGCAGAGGCTACAGCACCCCAACCATGGTAGTTGAGCTTGTTTGCCACTGGGTGCCCTTGAGTTCGTCCTACTAAGCTTCTGTATTCTGGGCCAAGTAAAACTCTTTTCATACTTAACAGACAGCACAGCAAGGGCAAGCAGTCACAGGCTTCTCAAGGAAATAGTATGGGGGCACAAGCTCAGAACTCGTTAATCACATTAACCTCAGTGTCCAGACCAGTGCTTGTCTTTTTAGGGAAAAAAAGGTGCTTATTAATCTCACATCAGTACTTCACTGTGCAATCCACTATCAAGGCAGTGATCCCGCCGCTGATTCTCCCTTGTGGTGGTACACCCACTGCTTCCCGCCCCTATGCTATCTCCAATCTGTGTGACCCTTGATGAGATTGCCCCCTCTCCTCCCGTAATTAAGGATGAAGCATGAATCCTGCTATGGTGCACTTTCTGGTGTCCCACAAGTCAAATGTCCAATTAGTTTGTGCATTTTGATTGTTCTAGTCTTGGTGCAGTGGACAAGAAGTGAGTTTCTGAATCTCTTGCATTTGACAAGTGCATATCAATTTCAGTGGCTTAGTCTTCCCACACAAAGTCCTGTGTAGTTGGATGGAGTCCTCGGAAGCTGCAGAGGAGTCCAGGCCTGGCCGTTGCCTCCTCTCATGCGACCCCCCCTCTGGTTCTGTCCAGTGCCAATCAGTAGTCCTGAATCTTCCATGCATGTTTGGTCTGTTTTATGACCTCTTCCAACCAGTGAGATGAATGCAGCCCCACTTACGCTATTGCCTGAGGCCGAAGCAGGTACAGGCCCTGACTGGGCTGATATGATCATCAGAGCAATTGCAGCCCCCTTCTTGCTGACACAATGGCACAGTAGTTCAGCCCCTAACAAAGCAACACTATCACCAAGGAAGTTGCAGCCCCCATCTTGGCTGGTGCGTTCACGTAGGCTTTTCGCAGTTCCTGCCAGGAACCTTATGGGAGACTCATTCTGCAGCAACAGGCCACTCCTTGCTTTGCTTTTTAGCAGTCGGCTTTCTGTTGGTATCCCTCCATCCAGGGACACATTGGGCTTTTCCTTTTTCTTTTCCTTGATCGTCTGTACTCCTGCAGGGCCATGCAGACTCCTTCCTTTTCTCAGCAGGGAGGGAGACTTCTAGGTACTAGGAAGACCCTTAGCTTCTCCAGAAGAAAGTGCTGAAGCGCAAACTTCAGGTCACCAGTGGGAGACTGGCTGTGAGGCTAACACTCGCCCTGGTCACACAGCAGTTCTGAGTACTCTGCAGAGCACTCCTTTCCTTGTCATGAAGGTCTTGGAACTGGAAAAAAGTGGGAAGGTATGGGTCCAATTTTCATATATATATTTTCTAGACCAGAATCTACTGTCTCAAACTTCAAAACAGGTTTGAGATGGTTCTCTTTCAAGTGACATTATTAGATTGGTTTCCAGACACAACCTTTGTGTAAAATGATGCTTCTCACTTCAAGTGGCACTGGGACTGTCTCCACATTGGAGCATCAACAACATGGGTACAATGAATTGTGAGGTTTTAGTACAATACTGCTACCGTGACAAGACACCGCAAACCTTACCTTGAGCACGCGGTGTGGCCTCGCAGAGACAATGTGAACCAACTCCACAGTCCCTTCATCTTACTTGTGAATGTGTCAACAGGACCAGGAAGAAGGCTGGGGCACCGGGGACGAGGCTGTGGAAATACCGAAGTGGTATTCCCTCTACGTGTAAGCAACTACAGCTTAAAATAAGGAGTAACAAGGTCAGAAATCAAGGAAGTACACATGACACCCACTGAAGCCCAATCACTGATGGCTCCTCTGGAAAGAAAGGAACGAGTATGCTTGAGTCTGTTGGGGAATTGGGTGCAGGCTGGAGAACTGAAGGAAGCAGGTTTGTGGAACCATTGAGGACGAAGGATCCTGTTTGACACAAATATAACCACACACACACACACACACACACACACACACCCCCTCCCCGTGTATAATAGCCCTGAGGGGATAGGAACCCCAGGATTATGACTCAGTTAAGGCATCAATGAGTACTGTTCCCCAATATTGCACACTTGTATGTGCTGGTCTATTCAAAATAAGGAAATGAAATGCAGGTAGCCAATGCAGGAACGCGTTTAGCAGCACCACGACCAGATAACATCAGTTGAGTATTCGCTGATGTGGAAACTTGTCGTACAAGGCACACTTCTTGTGCATGTATTAGCAATTCCTTGCTGCATCCACCATTACCAGCCATGCAATAGAATCAGTAAGCGCTCCATGCGCATGTATCAAACTAAGAAGCATAAACTGTGGTAAGCGCTCCAAGCGCATATATCAAAATGCATGAGCTTAAACGATAAATAAATGCTCCATGTGTCATTATCAAACCATGAGCATAAACAATTTGAGAGCGCTCCACGCATGTTTATCAAACCATGAGCAAAATTAAAGCACTCCATTCACGTGTATCTAAACCATAAGTACAAGCAATTTCAAAGCACTCCGTGTGCTTACACTTATTGGATTGTCAAAGGATTGTTTAATCACTCCTTGCGCGAGCATCAAACCATAAGCATATTGAAAAGCTCTCCAAGCGCGGCTTTTCACGGAAGTCAGGTGGGCCTAGACATTTAACGTGTCCCAGTGCGTTTCAGGATGCCATAATGGAGAAATGCTCAATGGGCTACAGTGGGGTGGGTTTTAGGTGAAGCGGCTTCGGGTTTGTGAATGCCAGCTTAATGCACGTCATAACACGGAAGCTCACCTACCCCGTCATGACCTCGGAGGAAGTCTATTCGGCCCAGTGCATGCACCACTAACCGTTGTGTAGAAGAAGGTGCTACGTGCATTCGGCCACTAAATATGGCTAGCCCGCATTCTGTGTTTATAAAGGAAAGATTCATGACCCCAAGAACTCCGGTCCCTATGGCAATACCAGAGGGGCTTGACAGGGCAATTGGGGGGTCTCATGAGCCTGGAACCATGACATGCAAGCCTCTCTGAATCAGTAATCCTGGATGGACAAAAGGCCAGGCCTGGCCTAGAAAATCCATCATCTTTTACATCAAGAAACTGCATTCTTCCTTCACCACTCCCAACAATCAAAGGAAGGTGCTCAGGAAAAACGAATCTCCAGCAGTTCTTTGATAACGAAAGTGCTCATCAAATTTGTAAGGTAGCTCTGTCTCCATCCTTCTCACTTCAGTGTCTGGGTCTCCGGTCTCCACTCTCCAGCCACAGGGATGCAGGCAATAGAATTCCACTGTCTGATGAAGCTGTCCTTGTAGCATGTTTAACCAGGGGCACTTAAAATATATCCCACTGGCTTCAGTACTCAAACACAGAGTTCTGCTATTGCACATGTGCTACACAGACACTGCACATGCACTCGAAATACATGCATGGTGTCAGGCCAAAGTTCTGGACAGTCGCATGACAGTGCATCTTTACACAGGGGTCCTGTAGGCCATACTCTCAGTGACGCAGATAAAAAGGTCTGGTCACACTGTCTTTCTTAGCATACGGTATGCTCCTGCCGCCATTATATGTCCTCAACCTAGAACAGGAGCAGTAGTGCCCTATCCATTACGAGGTCCTGTTTGGTGTGCCTCTCTGTAACAGGACAGGTCCAGAACTTTACTTTGTCAGGTACTTATGTATGTCTTAGTTTTCACACTAAGAGTAGTGTGACACTCGAGTCAAAATAAGCCAGTACACCATGTGCACATGCAGTCGTGTTCTCACACATCGGTTAACATGATCCAATACCATGCAGGAGACAGTCCTTCCTCAGCAGCTTGTTATCCGCATTCTCAGTACCAGTTACAATCCTTTCTTCCTACTTGAACAAGTAGACGTTTATCCCTCTGGATGGAGGAATGAAATTGAAAATAGCCTACAGGAGTGGGGCAGAAATTTAAATTAAGGACATGGTCTGGGCAGTTTGGAATCGGACAAATGTGCGGCATGGGCAGACAGGGTTTTTTCCAATGTTGCTGCCAGTCTCAAACATTCCACTTCATAAGGAAATAACAAGAACTGTGTTTCTTCTATTTAGATTATCTGGCCCAGGAATCATTATTACCTTTCAAATAGAGGACGCAGTAATAGATGTGTGCCATGTTCAGTTTATTTAGAATTTATTTATCTCCCTGATTGGAAGATCAATGGGCCTTGGTATCTGCAGGAGAGCAAACTGATGAGGATAACAGAGGTAGAGCATGCTACACCATCCAAATAGGGAAACATCCATTCCCTATGGGGATTGTATAATCGCCCTCGCATACACTTTCGACCCTAGTTGCCCTCGCAATTCCTAATTTGAAGTGTCTCACTAAGATTTTAAATTACCTCTTAGGCAGAGGAACCATATTCTTTCCCAATTCCGGTGCTAGAGATCATCTGTTCACCTTATCCGAAAGGGCAAAGACTATTGGCAGGGAGGCAAAAGCTTGTCACCGAGACAGTGAACGGATATAAACCACATGTATCCAATAAACAGACACACCATTTGTACAGTCAAGCTTTGACTCCTCAACTCCCTGTAAGGCTAGACTGGTATCTTGGTTAGCTGTGTGCTAGAAGTGGACATATCCTTTCTTTGGCTAATGATCAGGTGCCTTATTCTAGCTCTCCAACCCACAGGTTGGCAGCACAAATGGGACCTGACCTGCATTGCCCAGTTTCTTCTCTGCCTGAATCCTAGTGGATCAGTGTTCCAGTATTCATCCCACCCGCCTTCATCAGTTGTTGCTGCAGGGAGAACAAGGGGTCAGGGCGGCCCCAGGGAATCTGCTTGGTGGTGGTTGAGAATCACCTAGTGCTGAACTCTCTGGCACTTGCTTCCCACTGAGTCTCATCCCACTTGGCCTAGGGTGGCTCATACTAGATTCAGACCCTCTATCAGGTTCTCTCTGCACCTCGCCTTCCCCTTCTTGCGTGACGGGGAAAGAGTCCAATGACCAGGGCTAGATGACCAGCAGACCCCTGTAAGCTTTCTTTCATCACCAACCTTCCCAACTCTGACTGATGGAACTCACCTAAAGATTCTCACCCTAGTCACACTGACACACAGGCATCCCAGTCTGATGCTCACACACTCGCTCATCACACATCACCCTTGCACACTGTCTGCAGGATCATGTGGTCACTGTCGTAGTACCTCCGCTCTCACAGAACCATTAAGACCAACAGACCTGGTCCCTTCAACATGCACTTGCACATTCATCTGTTATTGCCATTTCTTACTAAAACAGTCAAGCAATTTGAAATAAACCTCTCAAAGAAGTAATCTTTTCAGCCTGCGAGACAACCACAGCTCATGATTTCTCCAGTAGTCTCTGTGCAACCTGTATGCCACAGGTGGTCAAATCAACCTTTCAACCTTTTGGGTATCAAATAATGAATACCATTTACATGTGTAATAGCACACGTGGTGCCATAGTACGGACGTGCAATGGGTATTTCCTTCCTCCTTTTGCCTCCCTTGGCATTTCTGTATTACAGAAAGGACTGCAGATACTTATGGGCCCCCTTTGGGAACATGGATTACAAGACATATGTATTTCATCCTTCTAATTTCAAGGTGTTTCCTCCTTTGCAAGGGACCTTGCCCCCATGTAATGAAGGAATGCCTTTGCCCATGTTCCTGTGTTGTATTACAGATACAAAGTAAAGACAAACTGCCTTTGTTCCACATTGGAAGTGCTGCAGAATCAGTGCACCACAAAGCTTTGTCTTCTGAAAGGGGGTACAGGGATTTCCTTCCTCGGGCAGATGCTGTCGTGCACACTGTCTCCAATACAGATATGTTAGTGCCTATGCTGTGGACAGACCTTTAAAAAAAGAGAATTGATCCACTCTTTCAGTCAGAAATTGGTGCACCCAATGAGGTTATGGGCATTCTGCAGATCGGGGTAATGTACCCGATAAGGGCTATGGTGCCTTTTTGTTTACAGCAAAGAACATGGTCCTTGTCTCCTATCGGGTGTAGTGTTCCAGTGAGCTTGCAGAGCGTTATAGCAGCTAGTGCTGTTTTGAAAAATATATATTTATTCATTCAACATATGACAGTCGTACCAGTAGAGTAGAACTATTAACTATGCGTTCGACCACATGTTAGTGCAGCGAGCCTAGTTTGCTTTATAAAACGTCTCTACAATCTACACAGCCATGAAAGAAGTAGAAGACTGCAGCAAACATCCATGCTGGCAAAAGCTGTTGGTGGGCTGTTCAGTGGCTACCTGCTGTTCGCTTCAGAAGAGTGTGTCTCCATGTCCTGCAGACTTGGCTTTCAAAGCATCCTCTTCTGCATCCTTATAGCAGCTGTCTTCCCCTTTGTTAAGCATGCTCCTCTGGTGAGCTCCATGCAAGGGACGTTGAAGGATCAGCTGTGTGTAGTTTGGTATGTAATGAGCTTTGCAATATATTAGCCATAGAACACAAGGTGGAGTATATAGTTGCAGAGCTGCTGAAGTGGTGAGCTTTTGAATTCTGCAACTGAGAATTTCTTCTGTGAAGAAAAGACCATGCCATCTAATTTGGTTGATGTTCTCAAAGACCATAATTTATTTGTTTTGTAATGCTGCAAGTCAAACATGATTGTGAAGTTGCTAGCCAAGGCCACTGAGTTAGGGGAATTACACAATATGCTTGGTCCCAAGAAGACTTTTGAAGGGTTTTTGTAGCCAATACTAAGATAATCTGTCCTATTCTCAGCCAAGCTAAATAGTTGTACATATCCAGTGACATATTGTATGTAGGCACTCTTGAGACACATGAGTGATTAGTTGATGTACTACCAGGGCCCCCTTTCTCCATTCACACATCACCTACATAACTGTGAACAAGTTAGTAATGAAAAATAAATAACTGGATTGATGTAGCTAAAGGAAAAGCCAAAAGAGTCTCCACAGCCAATTCTACACATTTATGGTTAAAATTCTCCCACTTGTAAGAAACTTACATACTAGCTTGGCCAGTGTCTTCCATGCTTGGTTGACTAACTATCAGAAGCAGCACACAGAACCAGAAGAATAAAAACAGCTTGTTGCAGTGTGACGGGGGACCATTTATATCAAATGTCCAGGAAATCTGCAACACTGAGTTATTGGGGAAACCTACTGTGTCGTCTCAATTGGTCTAATGCCTTCAGAATAATCGTGAAATGGCTGCTTTAAAATCCGATGTTAGCATTAAACTTCAAACGGCAAGTAAGGAATCATCTGCCTACATATAGCCAAGTTTTAAGGTCACGTTTTGAATTAATGGATGCATTTGCTAAACTTGTAATGGGCACTATGCTGATTTGAAATATTCTGTGCTGCTCTGGGTTCTGTCTTATGAGATAGGAGAACCTAAGCATTCATGAAGGGACTTTTGACCAGAACGTAGGATGGATTCCAAGGTCTATATCAATTATTTTGTTTTACACGTGCTCATATTACGAATTCTTATTCTAGAACCTGGGCCAAATTCCCTGAAGGCAAAATTTGAAAGCTTACAGTTTGTCCTTTCTCTCCTGGCTCCTTTGTGTGCGGTATGTCTGGTGAATTGTGAGGCTAAGAGACCTCCATATGAGCTAAATAAAAATGTTTGAAAAAGGTTCTGCCTTTTATTAAGAGCCAAAATATTCTGAAGCAGGCCTTGGACGCTTGCACTCTTGCTTAAATCCCAGAATCAGTTGCTTTTCTGCCCTCTGAGCTTTTGTGTGCTGCTATTAGGCTTTTGTGTAACAATGTACGGGAAGAGTGGTAAACCTGGTGTCTGATTGTTGAAGTTCATTAGCTTGTGCAAACTATTGGAGTCTAGTTACTTCATGAAGACCTTGTGAAAAATGCTCAATAACTCATAGATTGGAATGGCTGTGTCCCTTGTTCTTTGTCCACAGAAAACGATTCCAGTACTAAAAACAATTGGTTCAAGTTTTGGAACAAGCAAGGCATTTTTTTTATTGCTGCAGCAGATCTGATAGACTGAAGAGACTATTTGAGACTGGACACTGCAAGCCAACTTGCAGAATGATTAGAACAGTAAAGGAGAATAAATCCGATTTCATGTCAGACTAACTCCTTACTTCAGTTGCTCTGTGGAAAGTTAGCAAACCACCAATCACCCCAATAGGAAGATAGGGCAACGAGTTAAGAATTTGATGCAAAATTCTATGTGATTTGCAGTTGAAAGCTTTAATTCCAGCAGAGAATGTGTAGTGATTTGATTTGCTTGTGTGATGCATGGTATGAGTGAGCATAACGTAGAATGGCATGTTGATGCTGTGAGAATGTGATGATGCTGGGAATATTGGTAGCTCTGTGCTGGTTGAAGCAGTCAGTTAATCGCAAGTGGAGAGCAAATGTATGGCAGCTATCGGGCTTTGGCTATCACCGAAGGTCGTTCATGAAGTAACTAATTTACCACCTCCTGGAATATCGCTGCCCTCCTAAAATATTAGGATACATTTCAAACCATTAAAGGCTTATTAGTGATCGTGTTAAATAAACAAATATGAAATAGGATGGTGGTTATAGCACTCTTTAATCTTATGCCATTAATATATTTTATTCATTCATTAGTTTATTCATCCAATTACTTTTGTTAGAAAATAACTTTGAAATGGAGTATTTTCCCGAGGGACTGTAATTGTAATTCACTGTAACAAAATCAAGAAAAGTATCTTTGTGTCCTTAGTTGAAAACAGTTTACATCTTGTGCATTTTAAGTTTATTCCACTTATAATTAGTCTCTCAGCCTGTTCTCCCTATACTGTTGTGGCATAGTTAGGTAATTAGGAAACAAGAATCTACCCCTCTTTTACTTATAAACATGGATTCTTATTTCTTTTACAGAGTTTTAATTTTGTTTACCTTTTTTATATAGAAGTGCTTCCTCCAGATAAGTGTTTTATTGTGCTTAACCCCTTCCTCGCTCATGACGGAACCGTTCCGTCATTAGCCACGGTTGCCGTGTGCTCATGACGGAACGGTTCCGTCATGACACGACCGTTGGCGGCCGCTCCGCCTACGCGGCGCTGTTTCCCCGCCTGTGCGGGGGGACAACGCAAATGGGCGGAGTCATGACGGAACCGTTCCGTCATGAGCACAGCTCAACCGTGGCTCATGACGGAGCGGCTCCGTCATGAGCACAGGCCCACCGCGCTGCCCCCCTGCCCCCCCCCAGCGCTGCAGCGGAATGTCCGCAGCAGCGAAGGGGTTAATATAATGCAAAATATAGCTTCATTTAAACAGAAGGGAAAACGGAGAAAGGGAGTTTCAGAAAAAGGAAGGGGCAGGGAGACGAGCTAGACCGGAAAGTTGACATTTCCTGCTTATAGTATCCGATTGTCTTTGCTTCTTAGCTGTTTTTATTTCTACCAGAGATTGTCAGGGATGATGATAAATATGTTTGAAGATGATGCGTGCCAATGTGAACTTGATCTTGACTTCAGTCCGTCCACAAGGTTCAGCACTTTGGTATGTTCCATTATCTGTCCAAGCTGATACCCTACCATTCAACCAAGTTTCCACTGTGTAGGATTCAAAATCGACTCATCTGCTCGACTCAGTACAAACGTTTCTATAGTAGGACTCTACATCATGTAAATGAGCATTTGGACTGCTTCCTCACAAACAGCATGCTACCTCTCATCTAGCCACCCACCATTTAACAATATTGGGAAAAACATTGACTAAATGGGGAAAAAAATGAAAAATGCTTCAGTCAGTGATTTAATGTAATTTCACATAAACCGGATTCTTCTGAGGATTTTATTAAATTTTTTTAAAAACACTAGTAACAATCTGTGTGGAATTCAATAAAATATCGTCTTGTCCATGGGGCAGGTTGCTTCATAAATCTACTTGTCCTGTAACAAAATCCACTTGTCCCTTTTGTGCCGTTTAATGCGGTGACAAATTATGGCAGCAATCTCATTATATAAGAGTTCTGAAATAGCTTCTCTGATTATGCCTGGACTCATACCATAGTAGGGTTTGAATACTATCAATTTGCTTATGTTGCTATGTTTCCGCACATCTACGTACTGAGGCTGAAGGTAGTGGTAAGCAATAATTCTAGGGTTGGAATGCCCTTTTCAGTCTGCGCATACCTGCTAACTTGCATTTTTTAAGGGTTTCACCAACTCTTCTCTAATCTTTTTCCATACTTAGAAAGGTTGTAAATTTACTCCTGATAGCGGCAGGTGTAAAACTTCTTAAAGGGTTGGGAAAAAAGTAGTTAGAGGGAAGGTGAACTTGCAAACACTCAGATATTTGCATGAGCAAATGTACACGTGCAGATTCGCTCATGCTAAAATGAAGTTCACAAATATTTTCCGGGAGTGCTATTTCTTGCCCTACTTCTGTAAATTCTTGTGAATTCATGAAAGCCGTATAGCTGCACTTAATGCAAGGACATATACCATGGGTGCACTTTTGAGACTTTCTTTAATAATTGGGCTCCTAATTAGGTCTGGCGTTAACCATGATCTTTTGTGTTTATTAACATATTCTTTCTATCTCTATCGGCACACAAAGTAGTTTTGTTCAGTGCCTGGAACTACTGTGGCAATGTGTGCTTTTTGAAACCAAAAAATATTTTTGCTTTAGACAATGTTCGTTATAATGGTTTATTATAATGGCAGCTCCCACACCAATAAGGTTTTACAAAAACCATGCCAAAACAAGTAATGCATTGCCAAAACCAAAAAAGCTGACTACCAATTTCAGACCTGCTGCCTTTGCCAATGCTTGTTTATTTTTAAGTTTCCTATAATCTTATTGAAACTGGTTACACTAATTTCCCATTATAAATATTATACATAGCCTCATAATGCTAAACTTTTAAAACATGTGTATGCATTTTTATACTGGAACCACTGTCAGCAGTGCAGTCCGAGCTTACAACATTTACTTAGGGCGCTCACTCTAATAATAATGGCTGTGCAATAATGAATCATAAATACAAGTTTGTACAGCATTAACACATGGGCACAAAGTATTACCGTAACTGCATACAATGCCCTTCTCTGATCCATGAAGTGGTACTGTAAACTGGCAGCCAAAGGGTTTGTGCTGTAGGGAGTTGGGCCTACTTGTCCCAAGGACAAAATACACATGAAAACTTGTTGCCCTTGACCCCAAGCAATATGTCCTGAGCGTCGGGCTATCGGAATTCCACGTCCGAACAATTTAGTATTTTGTCCATCTTAAAACAATTGTTAGCTTTCAAATATTACTTTGTTTGATTGTGGAGAAGCCAGTCTTCCTCACTTCATGGACGGATTACTGATATAATCGAGAACTGCGGTTGAACAATAGTGTTATGGGAAGCAGCCTTGTCATTACTGGTTGGCGAATTGAAGGTGCAGTTCTCGTACTCTCTGTCACTAACAAGCTTCTCTGATGTCTGTCTTCAGGTTATGTGATCTGTTCAACGTTGGGACATTTTCTTGAAATGAAAATTGGCAGCAGCCCTGTGTGCCCTTACTGCAGTTTATCTACTAAAACAGAAAGCGTTGCACATAGGGTCGCTAAACAGTTTTAAACAAATACATTTTCTCAGAATTGTGCTAGATTGTTTATAAATGTCTTATGTATTGTGAGTGTCTGTGTTTTTATTCTCCGATGCCTTCATCGACTTTAAAACAAAATATTTTTGGCAGTCCTTGTGCCTCCCCTCATTAAATGGAAAAATACCTATTAATAACTAGTCTATCTATGTTATGAAACCTATTGGTTTCCTTCTACATTTTCAAGAGCCACAGTTTCCGTGTGTTAAGGCTATGCCTTCCAAAATAGGCAGCTGTTGTATTATACTCTAGTTTTGATGCTTCATCTTTTCTTGCAGGAATCAAGTTCTTGAGATGTTCGATCATGCGTACAGTAACTATATGGTAAGTTATCTGTTTTTTGTTTTTACTTTAATCAGCATAAATGAAAAAAAAAATATATATATATTTTCATATATTCATAAATACGAAAGTTCAAATATGTGAACAAAGGGTATACATTTGTTTGCTTTTTTAAAAATCCTTTTTCCATTGCAAAATTGTTGAAAATCGACCTAGGATTTCATAATTTAAAGTATATTTGTGATGTCCTGATTGGATCGTTTTACATGAGACTTTCCCTACAGATCACACAGAAAATGAGTGATTGAAACCATCCATATCCACTACTACAAAACTTAAAAGATTTCTCCAGCCCACCCAAACTAAATTGCATTCCAAAATGATGAACAATGATTCAAGGGCTTGTGTGGATTGAGTAAAGCTCTCTCTAAGCATCTGGGAAACCTCACAAGCTTATAGTTAACAAATCCAGTGCTAAATAAACTTCCATTAACAGTACGAAAAACACAGATGAGCCAAAAGAAAGGCCTCATTTTTTTGTAACAAATGTGCATCAGTCGAAGCGGTTATACTTATGCCTTGTAAAATGTACTGTTCCATTAACCAATTTACTGAAACTTGCTCAAAGTGAACAGGTTGAAAATATAAGCAATCATATTCATATATGGCAAGATTACATTTTTGTACTGAACAGTGGTATTGTCGATGCTACACATCTCTACATAGTGACAGACATTTGTGTAAAAAAAAAAAAAAAATAATAATTTAATAAGACGTTCTCAATAGCAGTTGTGGGGATGATTACAAAACATGGAAAGATAGGTTCAAAAGTACTGAAACAGATGAGTTATTTTTAAGCTTTATCACATCATGTGCCGTTAGTTTTCACATTAAACTGCTGGGTGACTTCGGTATAAAAGACACTGTTGGCCAGTATGCAAACAACTATGAATGGCATGAGGTACTTCCTGTAATAACACCTACACCCTGAAATGTCCTTTCCCAAAAACGGTATTGCTTAGAAAAGCAATAGTTATTGAGTGAAATGCTTCAATTAATCTCAGCCACTAGTAATTACGCGGAGCCCCGAATTTACACCTTTTGCTGTTTGGAGTCGAGGTATTGGGTGCATGTTTGATGTGGGAAACAGATGTGAGTGTTCCATGATTCTAAATATGAGGATTTTGGTAAAAAGTCTGAATTAGTGGAATTAATAATTTGAAGAATCACCTTGTGGGGCAGAAATGGAAGAAGGCTATGATTTATCGCTTCATTTGGAATAATACTTTGCCTGTGGATTCACTATGAATTATTGTGGTCCTCTAATTGAAACACCCTGCAACTGTCGATTAACCTACATGAACGAAACGCGTTGGCTGAGGCTGTATCAATTTGAATATGGACAAAGTGAAAATAACTTTTTAGAACATGCAATAAGAAACAAGACATTTGGCTATTTGACTGGGCACTTGTTCATTTGGTGCACCTCTTTATTTATGAATTTCTGTTACTTGCTTTGCATAGGTGTCTAGGAGTGACTGGTACCATTAGGGTGTGCACCAATTGTAACTCTAGGGACAGGGTTACATTCAAATAGAATTTTCTCTGCCATGTTTTGTATTTGTTTGGAAAAGAAGGTCCAGTAATTATTAAGGCAACATGCGTCGGGAACAGATGCTGTTGGATGAGTGAAAGAATACCAAAATAGTGCAAATGGGAATTGGTAACATAAGTAGGAAACCTGTACCATTTTATTTTGTGAATTTATATACTTCATATTTTTAAAGGCAGGGATACTGCCTTCTGCACAATAAATAACCCCCATAAAGCAGGAAAGAAGAGGAAGAGCGATTAAGCCTGGCAACCTGAGCAGAAACTACACAACCTTTAAAAGGCCCAGGTTTCACCTACATCTAACTAAGTCAGAGAACCAATATTTTGAGCATGTTTATGGTCTTAGCCCCGATAAAGCTCCCGGAGGTTTTCAAAGTCGGATACGTCCTAGTCTGATCATGGCTCTGACCCCTTCATGCGAGTTCAGTACTTTTCTTAGATCCGAGAGGTCCTTGTTCTTTCTAGTTTGCATAACTAAGAATCCTCCTGACCTTCTAGAATTTCCTCCCAGAACATCTTACACGTTCATTATTAGTGATTGACCTCTCAGGATAAAAAATAGACTATATTGTGAAAGGAGCTCCTTGTTTCCATTATATCGCATAAGACATCATCATGGCAACTAATTTGGTAGTTAATTTGTTCTCTCTTATCTCGCCTCTTCTGTGACCTGTTAGCCTTTTGAAAAACTCTTTTTATGTGTCTTATGCAAGTTAGCTTCCCTACTGTTTTTCTATGTCTGGCCCCTTCTCTTTCTCCCCGCACCTCCAACCCAGCTCCCCTCATTTTACTCTGCTCTCACTTCTAGCAAGAGGCATTAGAGCTAAAACAATAGTAGCCATTGGGTGTTGTTTCCTATCCTGGACAACTCCTTATTCAACCTCTCTGAAGGTAACTGCAGCCAGCTGTGTGTGTTGATTTAGTCTACTGGAGAGGGTACTTTAGGTCTGTCCTTGGAGATCAGAGCATTTTTCTGCCTTATTCATCTTTGAACTCTGGTCTTGAGCCATATGTGCACATTTTAGGGAAAAATAGACTATCCCTTACTTTTTTTAAGGCTGGCGATAGTCTCGGACTAGCCTCGCTTATTCCTGGGCACTTTCCACATCCGGATGATCTTTTGCATTGTGAAGATATGCCTCGCTATCTGCCTTTATCAGCATTAGAAGATAAAAGTATGCTGTTCCCGGAGAAATCAAAACTACCCCCTGCCAAGTTAGTACTGGTTGCAATGTCTCGGGCTAGGCTTGCTAACTCCTGGGCACTTGGTCCCTACTGACTCTTTGCATTGAAGTGACCCACAATCTGCCTTTTAAGGATTTGATGACGAAACTACGCTGAACCCTACAAGCCAGGAAAAATCAAACTACCCGTACCTCATTAATGCTGGTCACAAATTCTCTCTCTTTGCTAAATCCTAAGTTATTGGTCCCAGCTAGCTAACTCTTTCTACTGATATAACCCACTATCTTCCTTTACTGGCAATAGAAGATGAATGTATGGCAAACACTTCTAATCTTGAAGATCAAACTACACCCTGCCCTTTCAGGGTTTGTGGGTGAAACCTCGAAAGTTGGAGTGGGCAAGTACCTAGCCCATGGGGTTTGACCTTGAAAAGCAAGATAGTCTCTGACAATACACCACCCAATATATTTGCACACACTACGTATACCTGATAAAAGCCCAACATTGTTTTGGAAGTACGGTCCTATAAAAATCGTGGGCGGAGGGATTATAACAGGCAAGGGTGTTGCCTGCCCTACTCCTACCACAGGTAATAGTGCCAAGAACCAAGTGACTGTCAAAGGAGAGGAGACGAATGGAGACTGTGGGACAAGAATAGGGAAACCCAAAAGACCACAAGGTGGGCACACGAGGCCAGGGCCCCATAAGGTACGTGGTGGAGAATACCAATTTAACACCAGAAAAGGGCTGGGAGTTGAATGAAGGGTGGCACCTTTGTAACGGAAACACTGGAAGGGACACTAGGATCAGAGGACCGAAAGTAGTCTCTCTGTTGACTTGAAGTGATCATTATAGGACAATGGGCAGCCTCCAGAAAGTTGCTTATTTATTGTTCCAGTGAGGGACCGAATAAAAATCAAGGAAGGAGGCAGCGCTATTCGAGACTGACAAAACCATGAAGAAGAACAGCCAGTATTTGTTTTGGAGTGGACTCCATGACTGGCTGAGACTCAAAGCCACAATATGTAGGGTGGATTGTAAAGGGATGCTAAATGACGGGCCTCACCATTCATCCATTTGTCACAAGAGGGACACATCGGAAGAAAGTGATCATGAAATTCAAGCTAGATTGAAAAAGTGATGGATAAGTGATATATAATGGATGTTTAGTCAGGGGACACAGAAAGGTGGTGTAATTTGTTGGCACACAAACATCAGTTAGGAAAGGGGCATAGTACATAGATTGCAACTAAAGTTTTTCATAAGGAGATTTTGAAATCAGTTCACCGAACCAAGCGGTTATGGGCAACAGGTTCCTCATGAATTTGGGTGACAAGAATTCAGCAACCTGCTGCATGGGACAAAGGTAATTGTGTTTAGGGATGTAAAGAGTTTGCAGTTTTTCCATGAGAGTTAAGCAGCATGATGCACACCACTTAATACGCTGAACCTAAATTATAACCAGTCAGCCAAACTGATGAGCACAGCAATTAAAGTGAATTGTTATGGTGGGTGTATAACAACTGACCAAAGGTCTTAAAATTATAATGTGAAATCTAAGTTAACTGAACCGTTAAATTAAAAGGAGAATAGTACATAAGGCATCTCGAAATCATGACTTGGATATAATCCTATTACAGGAGACTGATTTTAAGGGCACTAGTGGCTGGCATTTAGATAAAGGAGCACCTAAATACATAGCAAATTCAGGGTTCACTTCTGGCTCCAGGTAAACACAGCTATGCTTCTTAAAAAGTTATTCCCATTGTGATAAGGCAGATCTTGACAGGCACGCAGAATTGCTATACATCAGAGTCCAGCTCCACAAATTTCACAGGGCAAATATAATGAGGGAATTGCTTTAACCTAGATTTGGGCATATTACTAGACTGCACAGTTAGAAGTACTCCACGACTGCAAATTTGTTCCTTAGGATTAACCCTCGCTTCGGGTAGATGGACATGCAATGGGACCTATACCGTAACCAGCTGAAATGTACAGGAGATGTGGAAGGGAGAGACAACCGGAAATAACTGATTCAGTAGGAAGGGCCTGGAAAACGGCAACAAGATACTCGAGATGGGAGGCAATCCTCATCAATGGAATTCTCTTATTGGATACTGACCTCTTGAGGAGGTTGGGAACCTGGCAGGTTTAACGAAATAGGACCTAATAGGTATGAGCACGGGTGCCCGGGGGCATGGCGGCGGAAGCATCTGAAATCAGACACATTTCGAAGACCTTTACAACACTTAAGACCAAGTATAAACTGTCTGTGAGAATTTGGGTGTATCATATGGTATATGGATGTCGGGCCTTATCGTGGAACACACTCACACACTCACAAAAACGGTCTTGGGTCCAGTCAGGCTCGTTTGAACAAACCTAAGCTCAACACTGGGTAGCTATGGCTTTCGAGCTGCAAGATTTGAACAAAGAAATTCAGTATCCAACACTTAACAGTACCAAACACAGAATAAGAAAGCCACACAACATGAAAGAAACACAACAACAGTTTATAAAAATAGATTATATTTTTATGAATTTTCTATAGTCCTTAATGAGAAAAGTTCACAGAAGGGTTCCGAGATAAAGATTTTTGAAGGTTTTATCACTTTTAATTTCAACTGTGCCTGGATGCCCTCACAGGTGATGAGCTGCGCTATTCAAATCCGAGTATTTATTTATTTATAACTGCAAATAAGCATTGGTCAACAAAAAGTTTAGAAACTTTTCAAAAGTTTGTAAAAGTTAGTTTAGCTACGCTGTCCTGGCTTGGGAAACCAAATCCGATAGGATGAAGGGCGGGGAGGGGGATCTAGGGGAGAGTAGGATAGATTTTGACAGTTACCTGGCAATGAAGCGTGTTTCAGTCCAGTTTCAAATTTTAGAGCAGAACCGCCATAGACTTGAATGGAGAGATGCTGGTGATACAGGATGAAAAGATACTCAAAGATGCTCTGGTGGCTGTGCAGTCGACAGGGGTGCTGAGGTTATTCCTCGGTCCACGGGTGATGTGGGGCGACTTTGGCCACAGAGGTTGGGGGTCTCACTAAGTCCTCTTTGCGACAGTAGAAGTGCAGGTGTGACTGGGCAGCTGGTCTCTGACTACATCGGGTGGGGCGAAATTCTTTAGTTGGCAGCTAGTGTTTCTCTTGGGTGACTAATCTGGACTTTGACGGCACTCCTTGGTCCTGCTGACTTGGGTGCAACTTTTAGCTTTCGAGAATCTGTCTCATGTGGATCCCAGTGGCATTCAACTGCGAGTTTATGGAAGTGGCTACTAACTTGCAGCTTGGGCTCCTTCAGCTCTATTGTCCTTGGAAGTGGTTCCAGGCGATCAGCTAACTGATCCTTGGTGTCACTGCTTTGTTCTGGGGCTGAGTACAACTTTTCCCCACGTCTGGAGGCCCAGTCCTAACTTCGCTAGCCTTCCTGAAAGGGGGAGGTGACACCTCCGGCCTGTAACCCTGTGTTAGCCAATATGGCTACTAACGTTTCCAGAGCAGAACAACAATTTGAGGGTTTCTATTGCAAGGACATGTATGTTTATACATTTCCCACTTAATAATATACAGCTCTCTGCCTTAGGGCTCTCTACGCCTTCCATATATTGTTAAGGGAAGTGGTGGTTTTGCCATTGGTTTGAATAGCAAAGTCAAACTGGCAGTGTAAACACTGCCCTTCCAGTCTGCAGTGTCAGGATTGGAGCCGTGTTGAACTTTGTCATACACAGTGCTGCAGCCTTGGGTGCACACTATGGCTTACATGCCCTTGGTACCCTGGGTACATATACTTGGGACTTATAAGTAAGTCATTTCCTGCCAATTGGGGACAGCCAAATCGACATACACTTTGTAAGGCGTTAGAACATTGGCGCTGAGGTCTGGTTAGCAGGCCTCAGTGCACTTTCAGAGTCGAAAAACCAGCAGCATCAGTCCAAAAATGTGGGGTTAACATGCACAAAGAGGCCTTCCCTTGCAATGGCAAATTCAAAATGTTTGCAATGTATGTAACCTATACAGGCCCTTGGCGAGCAGGCAAGGCAGGAACCTTGTAGTCCGTGTGACAGCTGGAATGCCTCGTCTCCCTTTACCTAAGGAGCACTATTATGTGCCTTAATACATACCCATTTACTGACACCTAGTAGGTGGTTCAGGTGTGCTTTGACGTATGTATGGTAAATTAATCAGTAATGTCAACATTATGGAATAGGTGTGGATTTTGGTAGTATTATCGGTCCTGACACAAATCACAAGAATTTGGGAACCTACGTGGCAGAAACATGTTGACCCTAAGAAGAAGTAAGGGTAACTAGAGCCCCGGAACTACATAACTTTTCCTATTTTAAATCGTTCTGGCTGGCGCACAGATTAAAACATTAGGACTGCTAGGCAGGTATTTTTAAGAGTAACCCTACCCCTGCTCACTACCCTATTCCTTTTCCAACAGAGTGCTCACGTGTATCGCACAAGTCGTAGCACGCCCCTTTCTGTAATGGAACGGGAAGGAACTTTATGAATTAACAGGCCACCAATGGGTACCCTTGGTGGGTGAGAGTTCTTTAAAGCAAAATGATTCTTTTCTCCTTAAGTCCATGGGAGGGTTCTTAGATTGATCCAGTCAAGTTGGGCTCTTTAGTTTGTGTAAAGTTCTTTGTCAGAGCAGGTTAATTTGTTTGTGGTTAATAGAGCTGCATCAGATTCGTTTTACACATGATGATAAATTACTTGTTTCAAAGTGCAGAATGTTGCTTCTGTAAAGCAAAATATTTGTTTGTAAAACAAATTGTTGCTATAACCTAATTTTGCACATTGCTATAAAGCACTGATCAGTTTTAAAGTTGTATATCTTCATATGTAGCAATTAACTGTGTGGCCCTTCCCTTTGGGTACAAAGTGGGCTTCCTTTGAACATTTTGTATAATCTTGTAGGTATTGCCTGCCATCCTCGAAAACCCCTATCAGTAAGTCGCATAAATACACTGTTAATTTGAAAAAAATACTATTGCAAATTAGTGCTCGTCTGATCCTGTCATCCTTTTCATCCTTCGAATTTAACAATGTGTCCAACATTGAATTTTGTAATAACACTTATAATGTAAGTTATTTCTGAAATTTACGTTTGTGGCGTGCCCTGTTAAGTCACATCTACTAAAGGAGTCACCACAACTGTTTTACATTTGTGTAAAATTGTAGGCACAGAACTAAAAACGTATAAGATTACCAAAGACTAAGCCAAATAGATGGATGAATTGATTCTTCTCTAAACAGTGAACATTCTTTGATCGTTATACATTTGGACAGAGGGTGGAATCTGAGGACTGCTGTGTATAGTGCCAAATGTCCTTGTAAATATTACAACTATCCACTGTCCAGTGCTTTGAGTGACAATGTGGCTGCATTGGGCAGTCACTATACGTCTAGCCCTCGCTGATCGCATAGCCCTCGCTGATCGCAGAGGAATGATTGGGCATGTTTGTCCTGGTTGAACATACGTAGGACTTTGACACTTCAAACCTCAGTATATAGTAGCATTCATATTTGACCGGTGCAGCCTATATAGATGTGTGTGTTTTTAAAAGGTGTCTTGTTTAGGTTTATTTTGCTTATAAAGCAAAACATAATGCCTTCTAGGTGCACATATTTAGTTGTATATGTCCGGCCAAGATATATAGTCCCAGTAGCACAGTTACAATCAATAAACTAGTTTTTTAAGAAGCATAGATACATTGATTGTGGCGCCATGACTTGATAGTCAAGATCACAGTGATGAATCTAGTTGGCATTTGTGAGTACTGAAGTAGATATGGTATATAAGGCATAATTATACAGGATATTGTAACTGTAATTGCAGGTGTATTTGACATCGAACGTATGAGGGAGAATGTGGTGGGCCAGAATTGCTTGCATAAAGGGGATTAAAAGAGGGGAGTAGAGTCTTGACGTGCGCTCAATCAGTGATTGGGCGTGGTAGATTTCCCTGGGCAAGGTGTTCCGGAAGTGGGGTTTTGCGTCTGAGAATCTTTGTTAACCTCTGTGTTTACATGATGTTCCTGTGATGACCAGGTTACACTCTTCCGCTGAGCAAAGGGTGTTTATAGGGGTGTATATCGGTGCTTTCATTGTAACTATGCAGGGGGGGGCTGTACCTTAGATACATGCATATGCAAGATATAATTATGAGTGTGATTCTTTCTTTTTCCTGGTGCCACAGATAGCAGCCTGTTTTTAAAGCAGTGTTTGCACCTTCTGTGGGTCATTTAGTTTGGTTGACGGGTATCCCATAGTGCAAAGTGTTTTCATAGTTGGCACTTGAGTGCCTCTGCTACACTTGAATATTATTGGGTGGGATAAGTAATGAATGGAAACAATGGGTTTTCCTAGGAGTTTGATTTGGAGGTATACATGTTTTTACTGTTTCTTAGCTGCTGCTAACCCCTTTTGTACTTGACTTGCAGAATAGCAATGGCAAGCAGTCTCGGGCTTCTCAGGGAGGTAGTGTGCAGCTGCTGTAGCTTAGAGTTCAGCAGTCTGCCAACAAGCCCAATAAAATGAATGTCCAGCCCAGTGTTTAACTTTGCAGGGAAGAAAAATACTTTATTTACACAGTTGTACTAACTGTTATACTCTTAAATTCTCCCACATAGGCCATTGTCTCTAGGCTCCATCTCTTGCAGGTGCTTCACCCATGCAGCTCCCTCTTCGTTCCCTCTCCGAGCTTTTGCATCCATGATTTTGGGTTCCCGCGCTCTCTCTAGGGGCTATCAGGAGTCCTGAATCGGGCTCAGATGCATATTCATTACCCACGGTTTATAGTGTGCTCAGTTTCAAGTCTTTCCCCTTCATGGGTTGGAAGACTTCTCTTAAAGTCTTTCTAGGCTGTCTTGCACTCGGTCAGCGCTCCCTTAAACTCGCAAGAGCTGCGGCGCACTGGCTGTCTTCGATTGAGTTTATCGCTAGGTATCACTCAGCAACACACTTGCCCAGCCTTTCTTTTGCAGTTGTAGCAGCCTGGATGTAGCGACTCCACCATAACTGGTGCAGTTGGTCGTGTGACGATCTTCAGTCCTGAAGAAGTGGTCCTGACCAGACTAGGTAGGTGCAATTCCAGCGAGCCATTCTGCAGTAGTCTGTTGTAGTCCATGTCCTGGCCAACTGGACAGAGAATGTGGCCACTGAATGGGCCTTCGGGATGTCGACAGATGCTGCTCCACATGGGCCTTCACAAGCTTTCCAGATGCTACCCTACACAGGGCTTCAGCAGTCCAGCAGATGAAGTCCCACACTGGCTTCTAGTGGTCACGCAGGCAATCATGGGGTCACAGTTCCCACCAGGAACTCCAGATTCAGGGGCCCTCGATCACAGTTGTCTTCGTGGAATGCTCTTGTTTAGCCTGCTTCTTCTGCATGCCCCACAGTAACCAGGGAGGGTGATGAACTTCGCTCCTTCCTTGACAAGATCTCCTCCTTCAGGGCCATGTACACTCCCTCTTAAAACAGGCAGACATGCAGGCTTCTAGGTGCTTAAGGGCTGGTACACAGCTCTTCCAGGAACCGTACCAGATTTGAGATGCTGTTTCCTCACATCTGGGTGACTGACTGTTAAACAGACACCAGTCATGGTTGTACAGCAGCCCAAGCGTACTCCACTTGGCACTCTTTACCTTGATGACAGAGGTCTTAGAACTAGAAGTGTACACAATTGGCAGACGGGAGATGTGGAAACACTTTCTCAAACTGTAGAACCAGTTTCAGGTGGCTCTTCTTCCATGTGTCTTTGTCAGGGTGTTCTCCAAGCACTGCAGTTGTGTACAGTAAAGCCTCTCACTTCATGGTTTTCTCCATCCTGGAGCACCCAGGTCAGAGGAAAACAGAGGCTTTAGTTGTTTTCTGAATTTTAAAAAAGGTAGTTCTTCTCATAAATGGAGCTGGAGGAAGTTCTAGAATTTTGGATCTACATTTGAGAAAGCTCTACTGTCCCAGGTATCGGCTTTGTATTTGGGGTTGACGTCTATCCCAGCTCCTGCTGCAGGTGGCAGCCCGGGTTGGAGCCAGCCGCGGCATCGACTCGGGCACAGCGGGGGCTTCATCCACGAGACACGGCCCCTCGCAAACAGGCCGGGGAGCCGCACCGATGTGACAGGGGGCATAGCGTCATCAGTTCAGCGTGGGACAGTAATTACATCAGGATTCATAGCGGGCCTCTAGTGGAACTTCTCAACTCCTGTCCGCCTCAGTCGCCATCTGGACCACGCCCCCCCCTTCTGTCACAACATTGACAATTAATTACAAGTATTCACAAACTTTGACAATTAATTACAAGTATACGCATCTTGGGTTTTTGCCGTGGGTTCCTTATCCTTCTGATCTTAAACTGTGTGTATGTAATGCTCTAAAGTTCTTACACTCTTCTGTACCGCTTCTCTTATCACTCTTTTCTCAGTTTCCCCCTCTGTTTACATGTAGCTCTAATTTGCAGTATAGAGAGGAACTCTATTATTCATTTTCTTTAAGTGCACTAACACCGTTGAGGAGGAAAACTCGGGGTTTAGGTGTTGGGTGAAAATGTATTTGTTAAAAAAGGCTGTGAATCACAGCATAAAGTAGCAAAGTGGCCTCCAGCATCAGAAGTGGATTTAAGCTCTGTACAGAGCCTTCTGAAATTAGTCATTTCATATCTGAAGTTTCATTTCGGTGCAAGCAGGGTGTGAGCTCAAGGGAGCTAAGAAAACGACCTTCAAGTACTAAGAGTTGCAAACAGTTTCTACTTTTCAAGCAGAATTTTTCGAAAACCTCATTTCTGATAACAGAGCTTCAAGTCTCAGCTCAGCTCAGAAATTGGCATTTCTCGGTAAGACTTAGCATGGACTGGAAAATATGGCAATAAACACGTTACTGTAGTCGAGCAGTTCACATAGGATAGTTCATTAATGTGACACCATTGTGTATCTAAAACTGTGCAGTATTAAAAAAAAAAAAAGTAAAGAAGATTCTTAGAGGAAATGCAGAGTTAGTTTTGTACGGGAGAGCGGAAGGTTCACCTTCAGAAAGTATATCAAAGGTCTTCTCTCGTAGAACTTTAAAAAAATATATATATATTTTTTTCATACATTAAGTAATACATACAATTTTCTCTCTCTCTCAAGCTCACGAGAGAACGAGTCCACCTTAGTTGAAAACTGTGCAGCTTACAAGTAGCTGTTCTCCAATTACAGTAAGCCTGTCTCAGACGTTCAGACATTACCACATTTTAAGATGGGCCTACCTCCCCCCACCCCATTAGCTACCTTTTTAGGTCTAACATTAGCCAAAACCTTTTAAGATTTACTAAAATGTTATATATGATTATACTTTCTCTATGCGACACAGTGCATCCCAGTTTTATATATCCCCAGTTTGTTCAAGGTTAACACACGGCTGACATCCCATAACCCCTATGATAACGTGCAAGGGGGGAACAGACACCCCCCACAACCCCAGCAAGGCGCAGCGACCACCCTGCGAGCTGGTTTGCTATACTTCGACATAGGCCTCTTGGGACTGTCGCCAGCTCAAAGACTGAGTGGGGGCCTACATACTCTAGGACTATACACTCTAATGTCAACATAGGGCACGATTGTGCGATCTTGCTTGTAAGTCAATATCAACTGCATTAACAGATGTGTTGTATGTACTATTAAATGCCAATAAAAAGGTTTTACAAAACAAAATGTATGATTATACTTTCTCGCAGGGGCTCTCAGCCAGTCCTCGACAATTATCGGTTTGTTATGTCATTGACATTTAAAGTCAACCCACTTCAACAGTGGGTAAGCCTACTTCAGTCATTGACTAGCTTCACTGTGAGTGATGGCATTCTGCGCTTTCCTAACTAGCACTTCCACACACAAAGTAGCTTCCTTAAATGCTAGGGACTACTATGGCAATGTGCGCTTTTGACTGCAAAAATATTTGAGCTTTTAGCAATTTCTTTATTTAGGGCCCTACGGATTCCCCAACAATAGTTACGCAGCAAACATGAAAAATCTAAATAAGTATTGACCTGCCTAAAAGGCTGGCAGCTAACATTAGACGTATTGGATTTGCTAATGTATGTTTTCAAATGTAAATACTTTCACAGTATAAAGTGTGCATAATGGCTGCAGTAGTCGGCATCAAGGAAGGCCCTCTCATGGGAGGTGTAATAAATCCTGCCAAGGCAAGTTTGTTCCAGCTAAACCATACAATTTACTACTAAATTATTATAATCAAAGGTATGTAAGAAAGCCTATTGTGTATATATAATACCTAATGATAGCCTAATGTTAGTGAAAGAATTGACAATTGTGGTTGCAATGGGCAAGAAGTGAGGTAACCTTTTGATTAATCGCAATTATAGTTCATGATGGTATTGTACATTAAATGAAATAGTTTAAGCATTGAACAGTTATTTGCAGTCTTGGTAAGCTTCTAGTATGAGGCGATATAGGCTTCAAATTTGAGAAAAACGCTTGATATATCAGTTCTTCTGCACAGTATACCATTGCTCAATGATGGTTGTTAGCCCCTAGTACCCGAACAGAGGGGCCCAAAATAAATTTGTGTGCTACAAAAAAGAAAAGGAATAGCCAGTTTCGGGGTCTCACAACGTATAATTGCATTCACCATTCTGTAGTACCATTTTTCAGTACAAGATAAGAGGCCGGGTTCCTTTTAATGTAAGGACCAACGAACTTCGGGCACATTTGCATTGAGGTAAGGCTTACATTCTATTTTGGTTTTTAGATCCCGTTGACCTTTCAGCAAGGAACCCTCAATGATGGTAGAATTAGTTTTGTAGAGTTATTTGCCAGCCGTTCACCTTAATCACTGCAATACTTGTTGCACTACATTTTTTGGGATTGTCCCATAGTTCACTGGTGTCTGTTGCTTGTAAAGTGTTGGTCACTTGAGCAAATCCACAGTCTTTACCTGAACTAGTCCATTTGAATGAGGTTTTGGAAAGCTTTTAAGTGCACCTAAGCATTGTCTCAGCACTCCTTCTAAAGGTTTTAGCTCAAGCTCCAGTCTTAAGGATTTCGGCATTGTGTCCTGTCCCAAAAGCTGACCCCTAAATTTCTGCTCTGTAGATCGATACTGCGAGGCCCTTCATTTTGTAAACTTATTGAGTGGCTTGAATTGCACCACCTCTTCTATTGCAGCTTTTGACTGCTCCCACATTCTCCATCCTTATGTTTTTTGCCTTCTCTTTTTGGGGGTTTCAAAAGCGTCAAGTATCAAATCTAATTCCATGATATTTAGATATATGATACTCTTTCTATTGCAACACCATTACAGAGAAGTCTGTTTCATTAGTCACTTTGGGTCTATGACCATAAATATAGTTATATTTTTGTTGATTATCAACTTTTTCCCCTCGCAATATAACCCAAAGCTCTTAATAGGTTGATGGAATACTAGTTCAAGAAAGCTGTCATGAGCAAAGAGTAGAATCACTACCTTGTCACCACCTAGTCTTGTAGCATCCACATTCATGTTTATTAAGTATTCCTCAACACCATGTGTATATATAAAGATTGAATAGTTTTGGAGCTAATACACATCCTTGTTGAACCCATGCATTTTTTATGAAACTGTTGGTGCATTCTCCGTTTCTCCAATATGTTACTCTTGATGTATTACACTGATACAGCTGGTTCGAGGCTGCAAGCAGATGCCCTGGGATTCTTTGAGCCTACCTAGTTCTCCACAATAGGCTCCTGTCTGCTGAGCCAAAAGCAGTCCTCGACTTTGAAAAGTCCTTCAGCCTTCTTGATTAACACACTGCAGATTAGATCTAATACTATAGCTTATTCTATGGTACTCAAGCTCCCTCCAAACCTGACTTGTGCTCTAGAAAATATATTTTTATTGTCAACCCATCGTTGAAATTGGTGTAGCATCATCTTGCCATATATTTTCCCGACCCTGTCCGGAGATGATATCGGGAGATTATTTGACTGATCTTAGTGATTACCTTGTGTATTGGTATGTTGACAGTCGATCATCATGAATCAGGAACATAAACGCATTTTTAGACCATGTTAAAAGCAATTTATACTACTGGACCCCAGATCTCTGCTGATGATGGGTAAATAGCAACTGGTCAACCGTGTTCCTATCGCAGGGTGCAAAAAGTCACCTGTGTATCTAAAAAGAAAGACCAGAAGAGAAAGAAGTCCTAGGTGAAGGGGACCCACCAGTGAAATGAAAGAACACATTTTGTCCTCTGTTGCCCTCACACACCCCAGGGAGTGTCATGCTTCATCATCAGGCGTTTTGCTCCATGTAGGGCCCGCGCTGCAATTCCCTGCGGGTCCCCCGAAGGGTCTCTTTTTCAGAAATCTTTTCTAGGATTGCCGTATGGTGTATGCGGGTGTGAGGGTCCAATGAGGGTGAAAAAAGTGCGTGCCTAGTGATAAATAGGTTAATAAAGGGTAAACGTGCAGCAAATGTTTAGATTGTATACCCTTAGCAGACTCAACTGCTGTATAAAATCTTGCCCCTGCGGCACCCTATGCCCAGGTGTCAAAAAGGTCATAGGTCGACATGTTTCGCGCCTGCGTCGCCTTAAGGGTCGTTGGCGCTTCTTCAGGATCAAAACTATAAAATAAAAGTGCACCTGAAACAACCAATTAAAATACCCTCTAAATCAATCAGGGCGGGCAGTGAACTTGTATACCCACGTCTGGCTACAGCTGCATGGTGTGTACCGCTCCTGATCGATACCTCGCACTGCTGAGGGAGTTCCTCCTCTGGCTAGAGTGATGGACGCCCGCACATTTATCGGGCTAGAAAACAAATTTACCTGGGATGCTGCCTCCTTTACACCTACACCGTCCATGCGTCTACCAATAGTGAGCTCACCCTCATTGGACCCACACACCTGCATGCACCATCCGGCAGTCCTAGAAAAGATCTCCGATAAAGAGACCCTTTGGGGGACCCGTAGGGAATTGCAGCGCCAGTCCTACGAGGAGCAAAACGCCTGATGATGAAGCATGACACTCCCTGGGGTATGTGAGGGCAACAGAGGACAAAATGTGTTCTTTCATTTCACTGGTGGGTCCCCACCTATGACCTCTTTCTCTTCTTGTCTTTCTTTTTAGATACACAGGTGACTGTTTGCAACCTGCGATAGGAACACCGGTGACTTTTTGCACCCTCACGCAAGGGTGACTGTTTGCCCCCTGCGATAGGAACAGTGTCCTTTTTTGGGGGGTTTTGGTTTTGATATTGGCATATGGAGCATGGACACTGGACCTTAATCGGTTCCTGGGTCCCCTTTCTTCTTTTGTGATAGATAAATAAATAGCAACTGGGATACTATCAGGTCTTGGATGTCTTTTTTTCTGATAAATGGCAGCAACAACCTCTTCTGGCGCAAAATCGATGCTTTTGGCTTCTGACCCTTGGCTCGTTGTATCCAGATTGGATATTTCCTCTTTTAAAAGATAGTGCCACTTATTGCACTAGTGGTGGGGCGCTTTGCTTCACAAGGCTTGCAAGAGTCTACTTCTTTACACTGACATGTAGTGTCTTCGCATCCCAGCTATGTTCTATTTTCCTCCTACTTTCAGTGTCACACCAGCTTATCGTATGACTCCTGTAGTTTGTACTCCTTTCACCTTTTTGGGGCATGCTTGTTTAAATATTACTCTAACGTATAGAGAGATTGTTTCCAATATTCTTTCAAAGTCTTAGCTGGTTTCCCATCTGTCTTTGGTCTCTAATCGCTGGATTTACATTGGCCATCTACTGTTCGGTGTTTGAAACTGGATGCATTATAACAGCAAAAACTGCTAGGCTAGTAAAGTGAACGCTCTCAGTCCTGTGTGCCACATACAAATTGTAGACTACCTGCCAAGATTCCACATGTATTAAGAATGAATCAATTAAGATTATTGTAGTTCCTGCGTGGTATGTACTTCTTGTGGGGATATTCAACTTAGTTCGTCCATTTTGCATGAGGAGGGCTCCAGCTGACACTAGTTTTATTTGGCCCCCTCTTTTGGTTTTTACTCCTTCGTACATCTGGTGTTGGTACACCTCGTGATTTTCTTTGTTATAAGGGCTTCTTTCAAAACCTCCTTTTATCAGGAGGGTTATATGGCTACTCTTATTTGTCTTAAAATCTCTACAGACTAGTATGATCTGGTTAGAAATGTAATTGAGGACGGGCTCAGATCTGCGATACCCACCAGTGAGAATAGGCTGAAATTCAGGCAAGGTTAATTGATAATGAATAAAGTTACATGCTAGCACCCTCTTCAGGTTTTAAACACTCCACCTGAGCACACAAAAAGATTGTCAGCAGGACTTATTCTTCCTTAGGGGTTGCCACTTAAAATATTGCCCAATTTATACCACAGACTTTAGCCTCCAATCCTCTGGATCTCTTTGATGGGAGTCTGGTGGCATTCTTCAGCAATGTGTCCCTGTTTCACTCTACTCTTTGGGAAGTTTAAAGCTGCACTGGTTGCCAACTTTCTGTCCTGCAACCTGAAGGACAACTTTCCCACTCTTAATCGGGAGGCCAGAAAATACTACAGTCATAACCAAAGTGTGCTTCAAAGGCACCTGGAAGAAACTGGGTAGAAACACAGTGGTCCTGCAGACCACCACCTACTGCTCAGATGGCCGCTAATGGCAATCTCAAAGAGGAGCTTTTCCAGCCGGTACAGCTTGCTCTTTGGAAATCATTTACCACCATCTTTGAGATGTTGGCATTTTTTCAGTGGTTTGGGATAGCAACTGCAATCTCAAACCCTTGATATACACCATTGTGAATCAAAATTGGTTCCCACCCCCGTCTTAACTGGTTCAAAATGAGTTGCATAATTTCTTTTGCGATTAGGGAAGCAGTTTCCAAATCACAAAAGGGCTTTAGTAAATTTCCAAAAATCATTTTGTGGTCACAAACCCTGTGATTTTACGAACCTCCGGGTTTGAGACTGCAAAATGGGTTTGTTCATCTGGCCCCTAAGTTATGCAGTTGTTTTTTTGTAGACTTGCACAGGAGCCACTGTATGACACATGTTTGCCTGTTGTGTAGGAACTAGAAATCTAAAACCACATAGATGGTATCCACCATACAATCGCCTGCTCTTTAGTGGCTTTTGTATTCTTGGTGTTGTCATGTATGTTACTGCTGCCAAGCCAGAACCATTGTTGTAGCAGCATTTGATGCAGCATGGTGCCTTTCATTTGTAAACATACAGGTGTGATATCTTTTTCTCTAAATAAGAGGTGAAGGGGAACATCAGGAAAAAGGTATCTGGTCATATGTCTTCTGACATTTTAAATGCACTGGTAGTGCCTTGGTGATAAATAATGCGATAGAAACTTGAACGTTTAGTGTCAGTGCAGCTTTAAGTGATTATTTGATTGCGACCATCATGTTAGCCAGTGACTTGTTTTCAAAACTAGCAACAGATGTTTTTGACTTTCTTGAGCTCTAATGTGTTTTTCCTGATCCAGATTTTTAACCCTGGACTTACCGCTCTAAAATGTCTTGATCGGGCCTTCATGTGTTTTTAGGTTTTGGCTGAGCCAGCCCATGCGCTGTCGGCAAAGCCAGCCCATGCGCTGTCGGCAAAGCCAGCCCATGCGCTGTCGGCAAAGCCAGCCCATGCGCTTTCGGCAAAGCCAGCCCATGCGCTTTCGGCAAAGCCAGCCCATGCGCTTTCGGCAAAGCCAGCCCATGCGCTGTCGGCAAAGCCAGCCCATGGGCTGTCGGCAAAGCCAGCCCATGTGCTGTCGGCTAAATCTTTTGTAAGAATAAAAACAAATATTAAAATGGGTCGCCAAAGCCAGCCCATGGGCTGTCGGCAAAGCCAGCCCATGTGCTGTCGGCTAAATCTTTTGTAAGAATAAAAACAAATATTAAAATGGGCTTAGAGCACGCCCATTATTTACCATGACTTACCAATGGTTGGCTTAGATGTCACTCTTGTTTCCTTGCTTTTTATTGGTCAGCACCTCCTGCTTCCTCCATGTGGTTCCATTGTTTTTCCTTGTCATTGAGCATGGACCGAGTACAGCTTCCTGTCTGTGGCCATTATCCTTCCATTGGCCACGCGCTCCTGCATCTACTTTTTTCAATTAAACTTTTTTCCATTCACCCTAAAACAGGGGTCCTCATAGTACGGCCCGCGGGCCGCCAGCTGCCCGGCAAGCCTTCCCTGGCGGCCCGCGGACCTTCCAGACATCGTACCTGTGCAAGCACCGCCGATGGGGGCCGGGCGATTCTTTTAAAAGCCAAGTCACTTGTAAATGAGGCTTTGTTGTATTTCACCTCTTTTTAGGGCCCCTGCATCTCCCCTCTGAATGAGTGGAGATGCAGGGGGGCTAAGAGGAGATGAAATACAACAAAGCCTCATTAACATCAGTGTTAAAGGCAGTGCCCCGACACTGCGATCAAAGAACAACAGACACTGCTGCTACGTGCGCCATCATGAAAGAACAGACGGCAACAGTTTTCCTCTCCTCACGTCTGCTCCACATTAAGACTGAAATGCGAACAAAGTCCAAGATTTATTGCATTGTATTAGTTCAAATTAGCAAGCACATTCTTATGGAAAGTGAGGTTTCAGATCCGGCTCCTTTGGTATTAAAATGCAACATATTTGCCAAATTGATTTCAGCACGTACACGAAATAACCGAAAATGCCCTGCAAAAAGTGGAGAGAATAGCAAGTCAAAAGACAAGTCATGCATGTAAACTGTACTTTATGTTGACAAATATGATAATTTGCTCTCAGAAATGTCCGCAAGTTCCATTTGCCCTTTTGGTTTAAATAAGATTCATATTTTTCAAATTTCGAGGGTTTATATATTATTGAAAATCCTCACTGAATGCTTCGGTAGAAGAAGAAGATTGTTTGGAAGCATATGGACCTTTAGAAATTATAAACATGTCACCAATTAATATTTTCACTGTTGCTTGCTGACGTAAAGGTCACGCCAGGAATGTTTAGGTTTCCAGTTTGAAAGGCAAAACGTGCCACTCCCTCGTTAGATGAAAAGCTAGAAATGTACATAAATTGCCTCATTACCAAGTGAATGGTCTTTAAAAGACCCGTGAAGTACTTGGGTGCGACGGCTGTGTGTGCTCTGTCCACTTTGTGCCCCGCCTCCACTCTCATCGTGTGCAGTTCAGGAGAGAAATTGTTTGTAGAGAGGCAGATGTAAGGGAATATCGCAAGGACGCCTTTTAGGGCTGAATCGAGGTACTGAATCACTAAAAAAGCAGAGGGGGGAGACAGAGAGAGGGAGACGGAGAGAGGGAGAGACAGAGAGGAGGGAGAGGGAGGGAGACAGAGGGAGGGAGGGAGACAGAGGGAGAACAGAGGAGGAGGGAGGGAGACAGAGAGAGGGAGACACAGAGTGAGTTAGACAGTGAGTGAGACAGGGAGGGAGACAGAGAGAAAGGGAGACAAACAGAGTGATGGAGACAGAGGGAGAGAGATAGAGAGAGGAGGGAGACGGAGAGAGAGAGAGAGAGGGAGAGTGATAGAGAGAAGGAGAGTGATAGAGAGAAGGAGAGCGAGAGAGGGAGGGAAGGAGCCAGAGGGAGGGAAGGAGCCAGAGGGAGGGAAGGAGCCAGAGGGAGGGAGGGAGCCAGAGAGAGGGAGGGAGACAGAGCGATAGATAGATAGATAGATAGATAGATAGATAGATAGATAGATATGTGTGAATGCCTGGTCTGGTGGCTCAGTGGACGAAGGCGTCCGCTGCAGGGGCCTGTGTTCAACCTCATGGTCATAGTTTTTTGTTGTTGGTCTGGCCCCGCCCCCTCCCCCACTGGCCCCGCCCCCACCGGTGTGGCCCTCAGCCAGAAACCACACCGTAAATTTGGCCCCCGAGAGAAAGTTTGTGAGTACCCCTGCCCTAAAAGAATGCATGCATCTACAGCCTGCCTTCCTTTCCCCCTTCCCCTGCTGTCCGTTGTGTTGCTCCTCCCTCCTACCATTGTGTTGGTTGCTCCCAGCGTTTTTTTTTTTGTTTTTACATTGCACAGCAGAGTGGATTACTGTGCAACGTGGCTTAAAGAAAGAAAAAAACAGATGACTTGGTGAATGCTGGCCGCATCATAGCGCTTTACTTCAAGCCATGTTGCACAGGAGCCCACGCTGATGTGCAGTGTGTCTAAAACAGCATTGATAAAGTCGATAGATCTCGCATAGGAGAAACTTATTGGCTCTGCCAGCGCTCGTTTAAAAATTCTGCTGTGAATTATTTTAAATCGTTGACCTATCTGGTGCCGGCAGTGACATCTGTTCGAATGGTGCATACGCTGGGTATGCCAGCAGTTTATAAGCTGCTTTATCGTAAGCTGCTAGGGTAAAGTGAAGAGGCATCCGACCAAAGCAAAAACCGCGCACGAGAGAACTTTGCCAGATGTGCGTTTGTTTGGCAAGCAAAATTATACAGCATCGAATTCAGAACAATGTAGACCTCACCTAGTTGCGTTATCTTTTATCCATTTTGTGAATTTTTTTTCCCCAGTGTAGTGTGTTTGACCTTTGATGGTGTTATTTCAGGGCGGCACCTGGCCACGCTGCACACATGCCACGTTGGCTGTTTGCTTCGTCAGCCCTAGGCTGAAGGGTTCCGACACACTGACTTGGTATTCACAGAGAACACAGTTGATGCCACAGCATTAGTTTCGGTTGTGCTTGTGCTTGTCAATTGTTGAAAAAGGTGCTGCTGGAAAACTGGGATCATGAGTGCATAACAAAGTTTGAGGAGTCTAGATGCATGTATGTGTTGCTACAGCTGTCATTCTCTGCTGAGTGTTCAAGCATGTGAGAATGGCGGGGCGGGGAAACTAAACTTTACACTTGGTTGTGAACAGAAAATTGTTTTTCGTTTATAGGTATACTCAGAGAAATGTTGCTCCAAATGTGGGCACCCTGATCTAATAGCATGTGCAGGTCTGCGTTAAATTTTTAATTGCCGTCCACGGTGGTAAGCTTTCTTTGACTGATGTTCGATCCGGTGAGGGCCGATAGAACTTAAATCGGCTTTTAGGAGCCCCACATATTATAAGATAAACTACATGAGGGTGTTATGCTGGTATTAATGCTCCCTATGCTGCCAATTGGTTTGTAACTCTGTGTCCCGCAGGGTCTGTGAAAGAGGAAGACCAGTCAGATGCCAATGTTTAAACGTTTGTTCCTATGTGAGCTTGTCTGTTAGCTTATCATGGCAGTGATTCCTCCTCGCCCATCGGAAGCAATGAGGCCGCAAAACCTATCTCGTTTGTATCTCAGGACAACTTCCATGTGGCCATTTCCTTGTCTTCACTGGGTAGCATGTGCTGAAGCGGTGAGCTCCAGGCTTCGTTTTTTTGGGATTTCATTTTTCACACTTGTTGTTTGGGAGCGCGAAACTGTGGGTCGCTGTGTTCCCTTTTGTTTTTGTCCTGGAACAGGTTGTTAATTGCATGCACGAGTCTGCGTTCCTGCTTCATTTTAGGACGGGTTGATTGCAGATTGGCAGGGATTGTTGACTCTGCTATAACTGCTGTACCAGTGCTCACTGGACGCGCAGCGTGATGGCACCCGGGACAAAAATGACACTTTATCCTGCAAATTTACCCCATCATGATCCCCAGGGTATCTGGAATATGGATTGACAAAGTCAATAGGTTTGGTATTTGCCTGGAGGTAACGTTTCTGCATGCGCCACTGACCCACACAGTTTAGAGCCAGCACCAGTGTAAGCTACACACACACCACTCATTCACCTAGTTGCAGTATGAGGGGAAAGGGGGCATGTTTCCTTTCACATGCTCTGCCCTAGGCACCAACCTTTTCTCCTCCTATTCCCTTCTCCTCTCCTTTGTGCAGGACCAGGCTTTCCTTCATGCAAACAAACATAACGCACTGTTGGGGTTGTTCAACGAATTATATATTGACAGGAGTCATTCCCCACTGCTATTTAGACTTCTTGAAGAAACACCACCATTGCAATGATGGAACCAGTGAGTAGTATATGCGTACATGAATCTGGAAAAAACCTCTAGATATCTGTGAGTACTGTTTGCAAGTACAGCAGTTTGAGGCTGTGCACACTTTTGATCCAAAAGGTATGTTCATATATTTATATTCTAATTCAAGTTTAAGGAACCTATATTCTGTGTAAGCTGACAGAAGGCCTTTTCAACCAGACCGCGGCGCAATCTGTCAGTCTCAATCCAAAAAGGGAGTGTGGAGATAATCCTGATGTAGCTGGGATAGGTAGCCTACCGTAAATGGTGTTTCGCGGGGGATTTAAGTGAAAAATAGTTTTTTACCTTGAGTAAGGTTAACATTTCCTTTTTTCATTTTGGTTAAAGGAACCTTCAAACTCTTCCTGAGCACTAAACATATTTGGTTTCTTTAAACATTTAAAAACATATGAGAACGTCATGTGTTGCTTAGTCCTTCGTTTAGACTGTTTTGGTTAGGGTTCGGACAATGTCTGAACAGCAGATGGAGGTTTTCAAACCCCCCCAACCCGACAAAACTGAAGCGACCTGTTTATAGTGCCAAATCAGACCACACATCCAGAGTAATAATGGAGGTGACTCATGCCTGGCTGTCCAGCAGTTATCAGAGTAGTGTTTGTCTTTTCTTCTGAAGGATTGAGATTTCTTTCTGGGCAGCAGTTATCTCACCATCTGTCAATTATATCTGTGGTCTCCTCACTGCCCTTTCCTTTATTTGTGCACCAGGGACTGTTCGGTCTGTTGTGGATGAGCCATGGTCGGCTATTGCTTTGCCCTCTTGTTGAAGATCCCGTGTGACTTGCGGGCGTCCAGTGCCTACTAAAGCTTTCAATGTTCCTTATCCCCCTATTTAGGAGAAGAAAGGGAGATCCCATTAACTGGGTTTTCAGTTTCTAATCGATAAGTGAAACGCATGCTTTTGTGGCACTAGGTACCATCCAATCCGGCTATACAAGGAGTCTGTCGTGGTTAAATGTGCCATAGCTAGAGCACCCATTACTGTTCACTTTTCGTGATGAAATGTTACTGTAATTAAAAGGGCTTCTTGATGGAGTGACTCGGTTTTCACTACTCTACACTGCTGGTAAATAGTGGAGAAAGTTCATGAGTGTAATTCTCTTTGATAAGATGGCAGCAGGTCCAGTTGGTAAGCTTACGATCGTGCACCATGATCTATAAAATTCTCTCTGCTGCACATAGAACATTTTAGTTAACAGCTATGTCTACTCCCCATAATCTAGTCCTGCTATAAAGGTTCCATTTGAATGAAATTAAAGTTCCACGGGACCAGTAGTAACACGTCCCTGTTGGAGGGGATGCATGTTTTCTCCTGCTACCCTGGATGAGGGTAATCCATTTAGTGAGTCCACGCACATGTGGTAGCTATCTGTGTCAAATATGAAGTGCCAGAATTTTAAAATCCAGATGATTTTCCTTTCACTCTAACCTAGTTGTTGAAATGAGTACCACTGAGTTGCTTGATAGGCATTTATTCATATAATGTTTGTGTTTTGTATAGGACTACCAGCGTTCGCATCTGTGATAATGGGTTATGGTTTAAGAATGATTGCCTAAATATTTAGCGTGTACCTAATTTCCATGTTTGGTTAGCTGACGCAACCTTATCTTTAACAAACAACTTTTTTTTAGGTTGGTTATATTTTCTACACTGCTCTTTCTTTACCTTTTTTTGTGTGGAGTGTTCCAGGTCCGCAGTATCCGGGGCTATAATTTACTGAAGTTATTTACTTTCCACGTATGCAGCAGCGGCCTTTGAAAAACTGAAGTCACATTTAGCTGTTTACTTTGGATGACACGGAGAGGCCTAACCGGGTAGTAATTTTCCTACCCCTTGTGTTGAGTCAGTGTATTTAACGTGAAAATCAAAAAAGGTGGCAAATGGAATGCTGAAATTAATGTCAGCCACTGATAACTCGGAAACACATTCCAGTACATCACGTTTTTGCCTACTGTTCCACTCTAGACATTAGATTAGCCATATGCAAATCCGACTTGGTACTGTTTCCGTGGGAACAGACTGCATCACAAGCAACCCCAGACTGGTTTTAACCTATTTTGGCCTGATCAGTGAGGTGCAGCTTCAGTCCAATGGTACAGTGAGCACGAGATACTGTTTAGGCATACCTGCCCTACTTAGGGTGTCACATTTGAAAGAAGCATTGGCATAGCCAATAGGTCTCGCCTTTGGTACCTTATACTTGTTTAGTTATCCAGCACAATATCCTTGGTGCAACAACATCAAGTGTTGCATGGCTAAACACTTATAAGGTCCCAAAGGCGAGACCTATTGCCTATGCAAATGCTTGTTTTGAGTGAGTGGCTCGTGCAGGTATGCCACTGTGAGGTAGAGATGCTGCAAGTGCTTTTACAGGAGCCCCTGTGACACTGCGCCTCTTCAAAATGTATCTTGAGTCTTGTGTAATACTTCTAGTTCCTATTCCCGTCTTCTCGCACCCAATGCATCCTTAAATGCCCCATGTACAGCCTGGTTGACACTCCTATTAACCCTGCCCTCCAGTGACACTTTACCTGTCACGGGTGGTGGTGGTGGATGTGGACGTGGTGGTGGATGTGGACGTGGTGGTGGATGTGGATGTGGACGTGGTGGTGGATGTGGACGTGGTGGTGGATGTGGACGTGGTGGTGGATGTGGACGTGGTGGTGGATGTGGACGTGGTGGTGGATGTGGACGTGGTGGTGGATGTGGACGTGGTGGTGGATGTGGACGTGGTGGTGGATGTGGACGTGGTGGTGGATGTGGACGTGGTGGTGGATGTGGACGTGGTGGTGGACGTGGACGTGGATGTGGACGTGGTGGTGGATGTGGACGTGGTGGTGGACGTGGATGTGGTGGTGGACGTGGTGGTGGATGTGGACGTGGTGGTGGATGTGGACGTGGTGGTGGTGGATGTGGACGTGGTGGTGGTGGATGTGGACGTGGTGGTGGTGGATGGGGACG